>NW_020665277.1:4253208-4394672 GCF_002925995.2 Terrapene triunguis
GTGTGTGTGTGTGTGTGTGTGTGTGTGTGTGTGTGTGTGTGAATGCATCTCTAGCTAGCTGGTCTCTAGCGTTTAGCATGGCCCCATGTGTGAAGATCTCTCCTATGAGCACAAAGCGACATTCAAAATAATTATCTCACTCAAATGTAATAATCTCACTTAGTGATCGCCTCACCAGGGTCACTATAGGCAGGAGAGCTCACCTGAAGGGCAGGTACCTTGGGAATTCCAGCTCCCATGCAGGCCCCCCTCCCCCCATCTATTCTACTCCCCTACCTAACCCGCACAAATAGCTGCTCCACAGGACAGCAGCCTCACTGTCACCATAGTGTTTAATGCTCCCCACACCCCAGCATTCATTCCCTCTAGGGCCCTATGTTCCTTGTGGGGTCCCCCACCCATCCTGGGGGCCCATGGGGAGAGCAGCACCCCAGCAGATAGGAACATGTCAGATTCCAAGCAAAAGGCATTTTCTGGGCTCACACCCTGCCTCTATCCATCTCTCCCTCCCATAAAGAGAGGATTTACGATAAACTCTATGTTCAGTTGCATGATATTCTTCAAAAACAACTGGGCTCTGGCTTTGTGCCAGTTCAGTTAAGATGCCTCTGTTTTACTAATATACAGAGAATCATAGAATATCAGGGTTGGAAGGGACCTCAGAAAGTCATCTAGTCCAACCCCTGCTCAAAACAGGACCAATCCCCAACTAAATCATCCCAGCCAGGGCTTTGTCAAGCCTGACCTTAAAAACCTCTAAGGAAGGAGATTCCACCACCTAATCAAGAGTCATCTTTATTTCCCCTTGAAGAAAAGGTCACTCCTAAGTAAATGTGGCATAATTTTATTTAAGGTGACTTCTCCTTGGAAGCACCTAGGACAGATTTACCATCAGATCCTCTGCCCCCACCTGCCCCTGTGGGAGATGAAAAGACAAGCTTCAGTATATATGAAAAGTTTACGGCTGAGAACATTCCTCGGGCGACTATTCACCAGCATTTGCATGCACATCTCTATTCCTGGCAGGTTGGTGGCCACATAACAATATTGCCGTGGAGAGATCTGAATTTAGATCATGAACTCCTTGACTAGACAGGACTAGAAGAGCTGGGAAGGCAGCATCTCCACCCCTGGCTGTTCACCCCCCAGAACGTACATCCAGAGTAAACTCTTTGGAAGCCTCACTGCCAACTTTCAAAGGAACGGAAACATTTTCAAACTCTCTGTAATGGAAGTTCGCCAGAGCAGCTTTCAGGAGTTGCATTTGCAAGAAGTGATGAAGCCAGAGCCTCTGATCCGAGCACTGCATCACGCTGGGAGCAATTTCCAGACATAACGATTCCTTTGGGAAGCCCGGAGCTGTAGCTCACAGTTATTGCATGTCCCCATTGCCCAGTCCCAGCAAGCCCTGGTGAGCCCTAGGAAAGATTTCAAACCCTGTCAGCCACGCGCTTGGGTCTGGGGTTTAGTTCCATCCCAGGGTTATGAATGTAGAAACTGTCAGGCCAGACTGCACCCCAAGTCCATCTAGCCCAATTTCCAGTCTCTGACAGTGGCCAGAAGCAGTCGGAGCAGAACGCCCCCAGCCCGACAAGCAGGGTGAGGGATTGACAATGTCCGCACTAGCCTGACCAAACCTTATGGAGTTAAGATAAACGTTGCTGAATTGAGGTTCCTACCTTTGGGGTCCATTGTATTAACTATGCAGTAGTGTACATGTTCTTGTGGCATTGTACGTGCCTTCTCTAGAGGGAGAGAGGATTCTGCCACTGTCTGGTTGACCTGGGGCAAGTCACTCAGCATCTCCGTGCCTCATTTCCCCTCTCTCCGATGGGGACACTGATACGTCCTATCCTTGCAAAGTGCTGGAAAAACTCGGAATAGACCCACTGTCTGCGTTATTGTTGTCACACTGTCAACATTATCATGATCCCATGACTATGGCTGCATGTACTTGGGCATAATCTCTGCGGGGGAAAAAAAAAAGAGTTTTTAAAAAATACTTAATGTGGCAACTGCCACCTTGGCCACATGCCCGTTGCGCCCTTCCCCGCGTCCTTTGTGTGTATGTCTATTAGACTGTGAACTCTTTGAGGCAGGGTCCTGCGCTTTCCTTTCTGCTTGGAAAGTGCCTAGCCCATTGCGAGTGATACCAGAACCAAATACAGCATGAATAGTCCTAGCACACAGTGGTGGGCCAAATTTTGGGCCTAGTGTAAGCAGGTGAAAATTAATCAGTACCAGTGAAGATGCACTTAGACTAGGAGTTGTTACTCCTCCAGGATGTGCACATATGATGGGGAGAGAAAGAGAGAGGCCAGACCTGATTCTGACTGTGTAAATCAGGAGTAGCCACACTGAAGTCAATGGAGTTTGTGTAAGACCCGTGCATGTGAGATCAGAATCAAGCTGAGCGAAGGAATGGCAGTTGAAGCCACCACTAATGCTATGCGTCACTTAGCTATATTCAGTTGTACAATCCAGCGTAGCCATATTTCATTCACTGACTTTAGCCAAGAAGGAAAAGGAATTTCTCTACAAATCCACACAGGCGAAGGTGCCAGTCCGTAGGCAGAACTCTCCATCCATCCACAAAACACCACGAATGTCCGTTCCGTAGAGCAGCTTGGGCACCAGTGTAGACCCCACATGACAACACTTCATTCTGCCAGACCGCAGCCTTTCGACTGCCAACCACGAGGAAATGCAAAAGAGATTTCACGCACCTGGGCATGGCTCGCAGGCCCCACACAGCACAGCACAGTCTGGCAATTTGCCAGCTTCCATCCACTAATCCAGCCACCCACCGAATCCTTGGGCAGATGCAGGAGTTACAGCTGCTCGCATCTCTCCCTTTGTTGCCTGCAACTCTTGTTAGGCTCGGTTTGCGGGCTGCAAATTCCATGGAAATGGCTGTAGTGTAGGATTGACCAAAACCAGGACCAGTGTTGGAAAAGCTCCCTGGGTAAAAATGTTTCTTACCATCTTTCTGCCAATCTGACACTCTGCACCATGGAGACTGGCAGCTGGCCCGCTGTTAACTTCAGCTCCAGGCTGAGCACTGGAAGGGCGCGTTCTAGCAGGCAGCCTGTGGATCACAGGGGCCAAAGAGCTGAGAAAAAGTCATGTGTTCATTTCAGCACCTTTGATGTCCTAGAGTCTTCAGCAGCCTGGCATGAGCTTAACCCAGTGGTTCTCAAACTTTTGTACTGGCAGCCCCTTTCACACAGCAAGCTGCTGAGTGCGACCCCCCCTATAAATTAAAAACACATTTTTTTACATTTAACATTATTATAAATGCTGGATGCAAAGCGGGGTTGGGGGGGAGGCTGACAGCTCACGACCCCTCCCCCCGTAATAACCTCATGACCCCCTGAGGGCTCATGACCCCCAGTTTGAGAACCCCTGGCTTAACCTGAGCTGGGGGAGGTGCCGCTAGCAGAGTGGGGGAAAGGATCTTCTTGTTGATCGGGTTTTGTTCTGCTGTCCATCACCGCGGCAGTTCAGTGCCAGGGAACTGCCCCAATATCAAACCATTTAACTAAGGAGAGAAAAGTTGGTGCAAGGAGGGAAGCAGAAGGGGCAATTGCTGGCACATAGTTATTAAGGAGGAGATGGACTCAGGAACTGGCCAAACAGAAGTGCCTTATCCTCTGCCCCTGTCACCCCAGCCAACCAGAGGATAGTCTCGGTCACTGCAGGGGCATTCTCATCAGGCACTGCCAACTATGTGGGTAACCTCCCCGTGGAGAACTCTGTGCTGCCCACCTCAGGTCTGCGCCACCAAACCCATCCCTGTCAGAAACACACTGCAGCAAAAAGGACTTTTACTGAACTCTGAGAATACATAGCAATAGGTTTGGTTTCAATAGAGGAGGACGATTATTTCTCAAGGAAGCAGCAGCTCATTCAATAACCGATCAAGGGGCAGACCTTCAGCAGGTGTCAATCCAAGTACGTTGTTCCACTGCCTACAATGGGGCGCTGCTGAATCATTGTCTCAGGACAGATACATGGAGATATTCCTCCATGGGGGGCCAGTCGCTGTGTTCCTCACACAGGCAGGGCAGGATGGGGAAGGCTTACTGCAGGGGCACAGGGTGACCACATCTCCAGATCCAGCAGTAACATTACTGAATTCTTCTCCACAGACCCTAGTTTCCAATAGCCAGCAGCAAATAAGGTGGCCTGACACATCCAGGCTCTGCTCAGACATTAAAAGGATGCCAGCGCTGCATGTATCTGGAGGAGGATTAGATTGGCTGTAACTGGGCGGAAGAGTAAGTTAATTTGACATGTCCATGGCCAGCAGGCAGCGTGGTGAATATTGTATCCTTTGATGCAGAATGGGGCTGGCAGATCCTGGGTCAACATAGAAATCTTTCCACTGCTCAGGGCACCAGTCTGGGGGAGAAAACACTTTCCAAGGAAAGGGGTGGGGACATGTTCAGCAGAGGAGAAAGGAGCCCCACCCAGGCTATGAATCAGGGACACTCGGCAATGGCTGCAGGAAGCACAGGCTTCCAAGAGGACTTCTAGGGCTCCAATTAACAGTCAAAGGAATAACTGAAACGCCTTGACCTCATTGACTCAGTCGCCCGCTGTCCAGGATGCTGTCCTTCCAAAAGGTAATTCAGCGCCATTCATTTATTTAGGCTAGAAATCCCCCTTCTTCTCTATTTCAGAATTTCTGCTGGTGCCCCGTGGAGCTGATAGTGGCAAAACTCCAGCCTTTCCCCAGTGATTAGCAGCATTTATTATCTGTGTCATAGAAGTGCTGAGGGCTCCAAGCAGGCTGGGGCCCACAAAGCTAGACTCTGTTCTTGGACAGGAAGGTGACTGGGTCGATAGAGAAAAAGAGGGAGATTCTAAAAGGCATCCATGGCCATTAAGTGCCTCATTAGCTTCCCATGGGCCTGGGGAACCTTTGTGCCCTGGAAAATCACCTCCAAGGAGACTAAATAAAGATATTGGGTAATAATCAATGGAGGAACAACATGCGCCCGCTTTCTAGACGGGGGTGCGACCAAGATCCAGGGCTAAATCAGCAACACATTCAAGCCTCACTCTAAAAGGACGGGAATAAAAAGGGATTCAGTAACATGACTTAGCTCTTGTCTCCAGAAATTTCACAGACATGAACTAGTTTGTTCTCCTGGCTCCCAGGAGGTAGGGCACAGATGACCCAGTTCTCACTGTACGGCTGGAAATCTGCAGCAGAGGCAAGGGTCTGACTCTGACCACAGCTGGCGTAGTGGGTGCTCAGCACTTCTGGCACGCAGGTCCTCCCGTGACCAGTCCAAGAACCAGTGTCAGCCACACATTAGATCCCGAGGGTTCCTGTCTCCCAGGCCCATGCTCAGGCCTCGCCGCTCTCAGCATCACAGTATGTGACTGTTCTCTCTGTAGCGGATTGGCAAGATTTTTCACTGTGTCGAGCCTTGGCTGCTCCGCTGCAAAGGCAGGCTGCTTAAATGCCAACGTTCATTCAAATGACAGCGCTGAAGAAGCCCTGTCCAAGCACTGAAGTCTTAATCTCTGATTTGTGTAGAATTAAAGCAGCAAAACTTCAGCAAACATAGAGTGAAACGCAGCTGCCTAGCACACATACTGAATGCATGCGGGTGACTCGGGCTCAAGTGTGAAGGAGCTTGATCACCGTGCAGGTAAGCACCGAATATCTGAGGGGCATGTCAACCTCCCCGCACGGGTCTCAGGCACAACAGAGAGAGCATAAGGAGGCAGCAGCATCCCAGCCCCCAGACCCGCTGAGAGCCCAAGCACGGTGCTGCACCAGATCCAGAAATCCACCCCTGCGCACTTGTCTGAAAGCACTTTGCAGCCAGGGCTCTCCAGGTGCTTTACAAAGAGGGGCATTAGCATTCTCTCCATTGGACAGATGGGGAAACGGACTCATGGGGAGGTGACGTGACTTGTCCCAGCTCACTTAGCAGGCCAGCCACAGAGCTGGGGATGGAGCCCTGGTCTCCTGAGCCACAGACTGGAGGGGGACTGATGAACCCAAAACGACCCCTCGATTGTGCCATCTTGCCCATGGGGGATGTAAGTGCCCAGATGGCAGGTCAAGCTGCTGCTGCTGGACTGTCGACACCACAGCATCCCTGGGGGCCAGGCATGTCCTTGTCCAGCAGAAAGGTTCTGCCTGCCCTGCCTGATAAGAACCCAGTGGGGGCAGGAGGCCCAGGGGTCACAGACACATAACCAGGGCACTACTGAGGGGGCTGCAGGTCTGTGTGTGTTTGGCCTTGTTGCTGCTACGCTGGGATTTTTCTGTCCCTTCCAGCATGGTCACCCCCCCACCTCTCCCAGGCTCTGCACAAATCACCTGCCTCCGAATTCCTCCAGATGCTGGGGCGCCAGGGAGCAGCGCTGCTGTGCAGGATGAGCTGGGGGTCGCCCTCAAGTGACGGCGTGGCACTCCGGCCTTGTGCGACTCTGCCCCAGCAGGTTTGCACTGGAGCCCCACTGGCATGCAGAGCCCTGGGAACCGGAGCTCCAGGGACGAAGGGAGCTGGCTGCATCCCCAGGGCAGGGCCTTTAGAAAGGGGACAAAGATTCTGCTTCATCCCTCCCTGGAGTCTAGCTTTGCCTCCACTTCGCCTTGGGCAGCTTCACTTCCACTCTCTTAGCTCAGAGGCCCAGCACCGGCACTGACATGTGCATGCTCTCTCATGAGTCCCCCCCAGCGCTGCTTTGTATTCAGAGCAACTCCCCAACCCTAAACCAGGCCTCTAGCAAAGAAAGGACAAAGCTTCCCCAAGCCCCTTCTGGCGGGCTGGCTCTGGGTCTGCCCTGCCCTGAGCAGTGACTGTTCAGCGCGCGGGGTCCCAGCTTGTGCAGAGTCGGGGAGCACAACAGGGCCGGCTGAACGAGCATGAGTGGGGCAGCTGGGACTCAAGACCAGAGAGGCAAGCGCAGGAGAGCCCAAGCGCTAGAGCAGCACGGGAGTGGGGGACGGGACACGCAGCACCTAGGGGTCGGGGGTTCAGTGCCCATGGGTTGCTCACACATGAACCCAGAATGTGAGCTCAGCACCTCGCCCTCTGCACAGACCGTCTGGCCTTGCGTGAGCAGCACAGGAAGATCCAAATCCCCCTCTCCCACAGGCAACCCGCAGCCCCAGAGCCACCAGCCAGTCTGCACAGGGTGTCCTTCAGCCAGCGCTGGGGGAGGGAGGGAGAGCTGGGATCACAGAGACTCTTCAGCTCACGGCTCATCCCAATACCAACTCCAGCCTCAAATCCATGAGGCTGAGGAGCAGAGCCCCCCGCCCCGTCTCCAGCGGTAATTAGAAACACAAGTGCTGGCCAGTGAGATTCCAGTCTCACAAACAAGTTGATTGTTAATTTATGTTGTTGCAAATACT
Organism: Terrapene triunguis; assembly: GCF_002925995.2. Classification (NCBI taxonomy): domain Eukaryota; kingdom Metazoa; phylum Chordata; order Testudines; family Emydidae; genus Terrapene; species Terrapene triunguis. The sequence continues at coordinate 4,260,596 of NW_020665277.1, forward strand.
CAGTGTGCTTGGAAGGGATCCAGTACAAGCTTCTGTAGGAGTCTGGCTTGGATTGCTGGTGCCCAAAGGCCCAGTTTGCAAGTCTTGGAGGCCACAGGCCTGCTCCTGTGGAAATATGTGGGGTTTTTTTGGGGGGGGGCTGGCACATTAGAGGGGTCACTCTCAAGGGACTAGTTACAGGCTGGAGCATAGACCAGACACTGTGGATCCATGACAAACCCAGAACTAACACCACCACAGCATGTCTTCCTAAGACAGAGCATTTGCTCACATACTATGAAAGGGAACTTGGAAAACTGTGCAACAGGACCACCAGCACTTGCCATAACAATATATTTTTAAATATACAAATCATTTTTCTTCTAAGAAATTATAAATAAATAAATTACCCAGTTTGGAGCATGGTCTACATTTCATAATCTCTGCATGCAAACAGGACAAGCTGTTGTCTAAAAAAAGATTTATTCTGCTCTGAATGTTCCATGCTTTCTAATAGAGATATTGCAGTTCTCAGTTACCTGCACTTTGCCTGCTGTATTGAGTTGATTAAATCTCAAATTGTGAGACAATCTGTCTTCATTCAGCAGCTGGTATTTGACCATTTAGAGAGGGGGAAAGCAGAGTGAATTGTTAGGTATTTGGAGGATTTGTGACCTGCCACATGTTCACAGTTTGCTGTCTACTTGAGTTGCCAGGGCACCTGGCTCTCACTGGCCATTTAGAGACCCCCTAGGAATGTTGCTCTTCTATGCAGCGACATTAGGAAACTGTGAAGATCAACGCGCGAGCCAAAATGCAAAGGAAATCAGACTCAGGGTCCCTTGGTGCCACAGGAGAGAAGGAAAGGGAGGTAATTAGGGGTCATTAGAGACAAACTACACTAAGGCACTTGCATTTAGGAGGCACCGCTGTATCTTTTGCTTGACAAAGTTAGTATAGGAAGTAAATAGTCCAGACCTGCAAAGAGCTTTTTCAGAGACACCAGTAAAAGAGCTGAGAGACAGCTGCAATCGCTCATCTGGGCTCCTGTCAATCTGCTTCTTGGCCTGGAAAACACTTGGTGCGGCGCACTGTTTCAGTCCGTGTCCTCGCAGGAGGGGCACGGGTAGCACACAAGCCACTTATTTCATGGCATTTAGCCCGAGAGCCCTGGCTGGAACCACTTCTCTCTTGTTTGTTGGCTGAACTTCTCAGGCCTTGCTCAGCACTACGACTTCATGGCTAGCCTCTAGGACTGTCAGAGCACCTCCTGCTGCCCTCCACAGCTGCCCTCAACCTGCCTCCAGGGCATCAGCGACCAAGTCTGGATTAATGGGGGGGCTGCAGGGCCTCAGCCTGGGACCCGCATCTGCAGAGGAATCACGGATCGTTACATCCTGACGTTTTGGGAACCCTAAATCCCAATGGCCTAGAATCCGAAGCTGTCAACTCCTTGTCTAATGCCCTGGGGCTACTCTCCCCACCAGAGAGATGCCCAGTTCTGAGGCACATGCTCAACCTGAAGCATGAACTTAATCCCCACGGACTTCAAGTGTAAATGCTGTCCTGAATGGGGATGCTTTCCGGAATCAGAGCAGAGTTCGTCCATTGCTCATTCACCACGAAAGAGTTCAAGGAGTGCTGTCCCGCAGCGAGGCTCTCGCTCAGTGAACGCCCAGGCCCCAGCTCCTGTCATTTTCCTGTAAGTATTACTTCACTGTACATGATTGTGTCACAACAATACTTTATCTTCATTCCCGAATTTTTATAATTCCTGGAATGCAGTGTAGCAAAAATGTCTGATTTAAGAGGCTAGGTGATAAAACCACCTAGAGAGAGACTTGTACATTTTGTATTGCTACATAAAAATGATGTATAATTATGCGAATGCATAAGAAGAAAGAATATTAAAATTAAAACTCTCCATAAATAGGAAGTTGTTTGCAGTGACTGTGATAAAGGTGGCACTGCAGCTAGCATGGATCGCACAAGTGAAGAGCAAGCGATAAGTAATATGGTTGAAAAGGGGGAAGCTTAACGAAAATAAATAATCATAACTTTAAACAGGCATAGGGCAGGAAACAGTCACCTACTCATTTAAAAGATGAAATGACAAAACTGCAAATCCAGCAGTGTCTCGTTAGACCCCCCCTCTCCTTGCACCTGGAAAGTCTGCTTTGGGGACTACAAATCCATTTTCTTCTGAGTAATTGTAAATTTCCCTGCAGCAACAGACTGGATTCTTACGATGTGCACTTAATGGGTACTGTCGGTGTTGCCTGACCGTTACAAACTTACAGCTCCTATGGCGCCTTCCTTTGCAAACACACTAGCACAGAGAGCAAAGAAGAAATTGTCTACGTTTGAGGCCTGCTCAGAGGGGGTTAATCCCCTTCTGGGGAGAGAAGCGCGCACACAAGACCTTGCTTATCACTTAGCACAGACTCTCAGTCCAGCCAGTGAATTCTCTTTTCAAAAGCCAGAATAACTCCTCCTGCTATGTACTTCTCCAGGCACTTTATTCAGGCCCCAGTCTCAGGCTAGGGCTGCTGCTGGGTTTAACCAGATTACAGCTCGTCATTTTCCAGTCTTATCCTGCTACCACTGAAGTCAACAATGGGAACGCCTATTGACTCCCACGTTGCAGGAGCTGAAGCGGCATGCAGGAGAATGACTGCAGAATTTTGCCTAACTCTTCCCCAAACATGGGACTTTACTGTCAGTTGCTGTAGCAGGGTGTTGGTTCAGGAGGCTGCTGATAGCTTTGAGTTTATTTAAATGACCACGGAACAGGCCACCCAAATACCCTGGTAGAACCTGCTTTAACACAGGGGGGGGGGGGGACACACTGACTGCACACCCCTAGTTATCACTTATCATCCCACACTTACTGTACAGGGATAATGAAACAATTATAACCCATTCTCTATGGGGACCACATCCTGAAAGAAATCTTTCCCGAACCCCTTCTTTTGGCCTTCAAAGAGGCCCCCAACTTCGCCATGCTCATCAACAGAAGCAAGCTCCCCACAGATCAGACCCACCAACTCAAAGCGGCACCAGACCCTGCCAGAACAGATCCAGACTGCTAGACCCTGCCTGAACAACAGATCCAAAAGCTGCAGACATATCTCCACTGCTACGATGATCGATACCCCCATAACACACCTTCCAAGATCCAGGAGTCCTACATGGCGGAAGGTACAAGCTTTCAAGCTTCACAGAGCTCCATGGGTCCTACATATGCCGATCACAACATATGGTATACCTCATCCAGTGCATCAAACAACTCTGTGGGTGAAACCACACAGTCTCAAATGAACTCACACAGAAAAATAATAAAAGACAAAAACACCCTATCACCTGTGGTGAACACTTCACAAAGTGATCACTCTATAGCTGAGCTCTCAGTCCTCATCCTCAAAGGAATCTGGCACAATCTTAAAGTCTGAATCTGAGTAATACAAAAGGCAAGCCTGGAAACTTAAATTCATAACTCTTCTAGACACTAAAAAACATGAACTCAACAGAGCCTCTGGTTTTATGGTTCATTACAACAATTTGTAACACACACCACTGCTTGCTAACTCTTAATTACCCGCTTGTCCTACAGCATGTGTAAATTTCTTCTGCTTACCAATCCAGCTCTCAATTGTCCACCTCATTAAGTGGTCTCCTACAACATGTTTGCCCTTATGCTTAACAATCTGCCCAACCTGTATGTGCTCAGGCTCTGTGGTTTCCTTCCCCAGACTTAAGGAAGAGCTCTGTGAAGCTTGAAAGCTTGTACCTTCCACCAACAGAAGTTAGTCCAATAAATGATATTCTCTCACATACCTCGTCTCTTTGAAATTAGTATATTTTATCAGTGTGCAAGGCAATAGGCACCTAGTACCTTAGGGTTTTGGGGGTCAAACTCGTCTTTGGCACCGTCTGATAACGGAAACCTGGACCAAGAACATCACAAGAACAACGTTTTTGTCCACATTGACAAAATCATGTGTTTTTCCTCACTTCGGCGAGATGGCAAACTTACCCCATCATTTTTCTTCCAGGTCATATCAGAACAATCTGCAAGTAATGAAGCATGCAGTAATATTTCCATATAACCAGGAACTCCATTTCCAGGCACAGCACCAATAATGGCTACAATAATATCAGAACTAACACTTCCCCAGTAATAGATTCAATCTTTCTTTCTTTCATCTTTTCCGCATAGTGAGTCAGAACTGGCCAAGCTCACATCTCCTGGTTTAGCAGGCATATTACAGCACATATGCCAGCACTTAGAGTTTTTGTGACAGTATTATGTTAATTTAGCTGGTGTAAGTGACACACAGTGAATTTTATGCTGTAGTCTCTGTTAAATCAGAAGCAGCATGTCTCACATATGCAGCAATACATTTCCATCAACCCATTTCACTTGTAATTTAACAAGGAATTTGATGTTCCCATATATCTCATATGTTCTACAATACATGCTAAATGCTTCGGTGATATTCAGAGAAATAAGAAGTTTCTAAGCCCATGCATTCTTTTATTGTGTGATGGTTTAAGGCTCTTGAACGAACAAAGCTTCTAATTGTAAAATCTCAAAATAGAGGGAAGTCCAAAAGTTTAATTTTTTCTCCTATGGCATAAAGACAGATCCCTTCACAAGCTGACCGAGGTTAGTTTAGCCAATCTTCTGCTGCTCACATAAAGGGATAGATGTACCTCCCACGTAAGCCATCACTAGGAGCCCTGCCTGAGTAGAGGCAATAGATCCAGCCCTATGTCAATGTTACAGGCTTGTCTTAAACATCTGGCACAATAAGACAGTCATGCTGTTGGTTTTGCTGGTAAAACAAAATTCCATCTCTTTCCCTAGACAGCTAGGAAGCTTATGGCACCAATTATGCCACAGATCCAAAACAAAACATGATTCTGGCTTTAAAAAGACCCAACCCTACAATGAACGCCCCAGGAACTGAGGGCGCTTGATACCCCGTGGGATTGGCCCTGCATCTCGTTGACCTTCGGCCCTGATCTGTTTTGCCCTTTACAATCTAGAGTGTAACTTTTTTTAAAAAGATCATAAATGGTCTGGAACAAATTGATCTTAAATCTTTAGCAAACGGGAGTATAGTTGGCAGTATGCATAGAGCACCAGAAACCCTAGCTCTGCAGCTCAGCTAAAGAGCATGCAGTCTTGGAGCTGCCCTCCGTGTCCAATATAAAACCGGCAGATCTTAACTTGGCACAATTTTCCAGAATGCCAGTGCAGGAGGAGGAGGGGAAGAGCAAGAGAGAGACCCTGACAGCTTCCCAGGGAACTACCATCCCCAATCTGCAGCTTTAGCTCAATGCCTGTCACCTCACGGCTGGTGCAATGTCTTCTCCTAAAAAGCTCAGAACAAAAGACCCGTGTGCGGCTTTAGGAACTCACCGAGATTCCTTGTTTGGTTCAGGGACACGCAGCTTTAGTAGCTTTTAAGGAAGCACCTTGCCACTCTCCAGGGTGATGGTGGTGCCAGTGCTGGCGACACAATCCGAGAGCACTCAACACCTCAGGCGATGAGGATTCTTTGCACTGTGGTAGCAACTGGAAGCACTGGGCCACACTGTGCTGGGCACTGTCCAGCCAAGGATGGCCCCCGGAGCTTGCAGCCTAAAGAGACAGGCCAGGAGAACACAATGCAGAGAGCAGCGCTTTGCCAGCATCACGAGAGTTCTTATGGCATCTCATCTCACCTCAGCGTCTCCCTGCCATCGTGGGACTTTGGTGCTCTTGATTCGGAAACCTCCTAGAGAGTCTTGTTACCTGTTCTCCCCAGGACTGCACGGTCTTGTCCCTTCCTGGAAGAGACACCCCATCTCTTGGAGGTAGCAGATATCCCTAGCCATCTACCCCTGCCACATGCCCCATCTTTGAGAACTCAGGACCGGTCCATGTCCTCCCTGGGAAACGTCATGTCACATGCATCATCCAACCATGGGGGAAATATTCAGTGTCCATATTTATCTGCCATGCACGTTTCCCTTATATGTACAACTGGCTCTGCCCATATGACTGACAGGGAGAATCTGCAGTGCCAGTTCTCCATAAGTCAGCCCAGAACAGCGACAGCTTGCTGTGCAAAGCTTTTCTGGTTAATAGGACGCACATGGGATTTTACTCCTCCCTGGTACCCATTTCCTCTGAGCTCATGGATAATCCTGTTTAAAGTGTTCAGTGCCCTTTGCATGGTAAGGAAGTTTGCTGTAGCTGGGAGTCTACATCGTATGGTCCTTTGGAAAAGTGAAATTAGAGCCACTTTCCAGCTCCTTCCAGTATTATATGCCGGGAGCACAGGAAAAAGCAGATTCACTCCACAGTTCGAAACATTCAGGGGTCTCTGCTCTCACTAGCCAGTGCCACAATGGGAAAGCCTCGGGGACTGCAGATGCTACTGCCTGAATGATAACCTCCTCATGTTGTGTTTGCTAAGCACAAACAACATGCACGGTGCTGTACAAGCCACAGAACAAAGCAAGACCATGCCCCAAGGAGCCTACAGGGCAAGAGAGAGACTTGAAGGCAGGACGCACGTACTCTGGAAGTTGGTTGAGGAATCACTAAGCCTCTTCCTCACGGATTTCTTTGCCCAAGTGACTCACTTTATTTCAACACCCCCTACAGAATCACAGGGAGCAGGGGGAAACCCCAGGCACTGTAGCAGAGACACCTGCTTCGAGCTCTGCCTCCAGGCTCTGTCAGACCACAGTGAGAACATGCATCCTGGCCAATGGCAAGGCTGTAGTGGTGCAGCAGGTCCTTATGCGGCTCCATGGCCCCTTCTGCTCACTTCTCTCCCCTGATGCTGAGGGCCCTGCTCGGGTAAGTGTTGGGGAGCACTGAGATGGGGACAACGTCTGTTGTAACGTCATTCCAGTAGAACAAGGGGCATTTATCCAAGAGGAAGGTCTCGCAGCAGGACCGGAATGCCCAGGCTCTGCAGCGGCTGCAGCAGTCAATCCACCTTTCTGGTCCCAGGAACTAAATGTCTCCCTCTGTAGAGAGACCACGCCAGAGAGGGCAGGTGTCACTGCCAGCTCTGTCTGAGGCCCAGCCACCTGCCCTGGAGAAGGAGCACAGCGCCAGGCTCAGCGGTGACTTTCCTTAGGCCATGGAAGGCCTTCGGCCTCGTGCTTCATGCCCCGCAGCACGCCCGAGCCATAAAATAGCAGCCTAGAAACATGGATCCCACCTGCATCACACCCCGAGGAAAGCCAGCTCCTCTTCCTGCACACCGACTTGGGTCCTATGACTCCCCCCCAGCCAGGCTCATTGCTTTCATGCCCTCAGGAACACACCCCAGAGATGGCATTCACAAGCCCTGCTAGGCAAAGCGGGAGCATGCCACAGACAGCGACCGTTTGGCCCCCACACCCAGGCCAACTCCCCGTCGTGAGGCAGCTCTTCAGCTGAGCGGACGTTCTGCAGTGTGGTAGCGAGAGCGACAGAAGAGAAATATTCTCTCTTCCCCATTTGGCCCCCGGCTCTTCTCGAGTGGGGTCCCAGGACCCTGCTGATGTTCTGCATCGCTCTGATTTCCCCAACAATGTTATTTGCAGAAAGTCAGCCCCGAGAACTGCGGGAGCGTGAAAACGCTTCCCTTAAACTGGGGGGACCCAACTGTTGTGCTGGAGGAATTCCTTTGAGCAGCTTGTCATGAATTATGAATCCCTGACCTTTCCCAGCTTAATTAACACTGCCGGGCAAGGAGGGTTGTGGCTCCAGCACAGCTGGGTGCACCAGGCTCTGGAGGAGTCTGAGAGTTCCCTGCAGCTGAGGACATTTGGAGCCTGGAGCTTCCACTTTCATCTGTGCTCCATGGCCGGGAAGGGGATTTGGAGAGCCCAGCTGCACTGGGAAATTGCCCACTGCTATTCAGGTCACACGCAAGGCATTGGCAACAGGTGCCTGGCTGCCTGACCTTTGGGAGAAGAGACACTGCTGATTCCCAACCCACCTCTGCTGTCTCGACCTGGTTCACCCCCCCAGGGAAGCAGCGGTTTCAGCCAGAATAACTTTCTGCACTTTGAGCTTGGTAAATGCAAATCCCTCCAGGAGCTGCAGCACCACCATTCTCTCCAGCCGGAGCTAATGACAGTGGGAGGAGCAGAGCCACCTCCAGCAGCTCAGGGCACATCTCCTTCAAAGAGCAGGTGCCTCCTTCCAGTGGGGGCCCTTTGTCACGTCCATTCGCTCTCAGTACACCACATGCATTAAGCTGAGAGAGGCAGGACACTGGACAAGCCTGGCTTCTGTTCCCAGCTGGGTGAACTTGGCCTGTCACATCCCCTCTCTGGGCCTCTCTTTTCCCTCCCACCCCATCTGTCTTGTCTGCCTAAGGCCTGACAAGGTGTTTGTACAGCACTGAGCACAGCGAGGGCCCGATCCAAGCAGGGATTCTCGGTGCTACTGGATGGGCTATGTAGACTACAAAGGCTCTGAACGGGCTAACCTGCCTGCTGGCCACGGGGTCCCTGGGTTGCAACCTGGTATAGTGGGAGGGCCACCAGCCCCTGGCAAGGTGGCATGAGTCTGGAGGAGGGGACAAGGACATTGGAAAGCCTTGAGGCAAAGGCGTGAGAACCAGGGGCCCAGAACTGGGGGTCAAAGACCCTCTTGTGAGGACAATGGACTGTTTTATGCTGGACTTTTTGTTACCCCAGCAGGGCTGGACTACATCGCGACCTAGCCCGAGAGCTGAGTTATGGGAAGAGAGACCACAGTGACGGAGCGACCATCAGTAGGGGGAGCCGTATGCTGGGGGAGCCGCTACAGCATGCAAGGCCACGAGGAGGCGCCCCTGCGGTGAGCAAGGCCCCTTCACATGCTGTAATACGGCTAATCCCAGCAATGCGCAGTTACCATCCTGTTTGGGAGGTGGCTGTTTGAGCCAAAGTTGCAATAGCAGAGGGGAAACGACAGAGTCGGGCACACTGCAAGCAGGTAGGTAGCTTAGATTATTCTACCAGAAACAAAGGCATGAACCTTGGTACTATTGACACACCAGTCAAGTCAATATCTTCCATGCACGGAGACACACACACACACTTACTATCTTGGCTCTGCATTTACTGCCATGGCTGGTTGCTCTCTAAACTAATGTCCCTTCTGGATCAACTAAAAATTGTGGTTGCAAACTTCATGGCCTGGTCTACACTACGAGTTTAGGTCGACTTTAGCAGCGTTAAATCGACTTAAGCCTGGACACGTTTACACTACGAAGCCCTTTCTGTCGACTTAAAGGGCCCTTTAAACCGGTTTCCTAACACCACCTCGACAAGGGGATTAGCGATAAAATCGGCCTTAGGGGGTCGGAATTGGGTTAGTGTGGACGGAATTCGACATTACTGGCCTCCGGGAGCTATCCCACAGTGCTTCATTGTGACCGCTCTGGACAGCACTCTCATCTCAGATGCACTGGCCAGGTAGACAGGAAAAGCCCCGCGAACGTTTGAATTTCATTTCCTGTTTGCTCAGCGTGGAGAGCACAGGTGACCATGCAGAGCCCATCAGCACAGGTAACCATGATGGAGTCCCAGTCCCAGGATCGCAGAAGAGCTCCAGCCTGGACCAAACGGGAGGTACAGGATCTGATCGCCATCTGGGGAGATGAAGCAGTGCTCGCCGAACTCCGAAACAGTAAAAGAAACGGCAAAACATTAGAAAAGATCTCCAAGGCCATGAAGGACAGAGGCCATAACAGGGACGCGCGGCAGTGCCGCGTGAAAATTAAGGAGCTAAGGCAAGCCTACCACAAAGTCAGAGACGCAAACGGAAGGTCCGGGGCAGAGCCGCAAACATGCCGCTACTACGCGGAGCTGCATGCCATTCTAGGGGGTGCAGCCACCACTAGCCCAAGCGTGTTCTATGAGTCCCTCTCTGCAAACGGGGAAGCGGGTTCGGCGGACGAGGAAGATGAGGATGGAGAGAACATAGATAGCTCACAGCAGCAAGGAAGCGGAGAAACCAGTTACCCCAACAGCCAGGATATGTTTGTCACCCTGGACCTGGAACCAGTAACCCCCGAACTGACCCAAGACCCTGAGGGCACACAGGGGACCTCTGGTGAGTGTACCTTTGTAAATATTACACATGGTTTAAAAACAAGCGTGTTTAATGATTAATGATTAATTTGCCCTGGCAATCGCGGCCAGTACAGCTACTGGAAAAGTCTGTTAACGTGTATGGGGATGGAGCGGAAATCCTCCAGGGACATCTCTAGAAAGCTCTCCTTCATGTAATCCCAAAGCCTTTGCAAAAGGTTTCTGGGGAGGGCTGCCTTATCCCGTCCGCCATGGTAGGACACTTTACCACGCCAGGCCAGTAGCACGTAGTCTGGAATCATTGCATAACAAAGCATGGCAGCGTATGGTCCCGGTGTTTGCTGGCATGCAGACAACATCCATTCCTTATCACTCTTTGTTATCCTCAGGAGAGTGATATCATTCACGGTCACCTGGTTAAAATGGGGCAATTTTATTAAGGGGACATTCAGAGGTGCCCCTTCCTGGTCTGCTGAACAGAAATATTCCCCGCTGTTAACCACGCGGTGGGGGGGAGGGTTGAAGTGACCATCCCAGAGAATTGGGTGTGAGGGGGAGGGGAGTTAGTTGGGTTTGTGCTGCATGTTAAACCTGAAATCGCAGCCCCTCCTTTTACATTGCAAACCCATTTTAAATGGCACGGGTGCTTGGTATGGGAAATGAGGGCAGAACTGTTTGAAACCATCCCCACATGTTAAGAAGGTTAAAAAAGCCCAAAGACTATATGTCTTACCATGGCTGCCTGCAAGCTGAAATCTGTGTCCTGGCACTGCGTGAGTGATCTCTCACACCAAACCAGGAGACTCTCAATATAAGAGGAAAAATGCGACCTTGTAACGAAAGCACATGTGCTGTGTGATGTTGTGAACAGCAAAATCTAACGTGAAAGAGTCTACCCATTGTTCTCTAAAATGTATCTTTTTTAACAACCTCTCCCTTCTCCACCAGCTGCAAATCTTACTCCTTCGCAGAGGCTAGTGAATATTCGAAGAAGGAAGCGAAGGACGCGTGACGAAATGTTTACTGAACTTCAGACTGCCTCCCACGCTGACAGAGCACAGCTGAATGCGTGGAGGCAGTCAATGACTGATTTTAAAAAAGCCCAATATGAGCGAGAGGAGAGGTGGCGTGCTGAATCGCGGGCTGAAGAGGAGAAGTTGCGTGCTGAAACGCGGGCTGAAGAGGAGAGGTGGCGTCAACTTGTAATCAGAAAGCAAGAGTCGATGCTCCGGCTGCTGGAGCATCAAAGTGATATGCTCCTGCGTATGGTTGAGCTGCAGGAAAGGCAGCAGGAGCAGAGACCGCCGCTACAGCCCCTCTGTAACCAGCAGCCATCCTCCCCAAGTCCCATTGCCTCCTCACCCAGACGCCCAAGAACACGGTGGGGGGGCCTTCGGCCACCCACTCACTCCACCCTAGATGATTTCCATAGCAATAAGTTTTAAAGTTTTAAATTGGAGTGTGTCCTTTTCCTTCCCTCCTCCCCCACCCATCCCGGGCTACCTTTCCAATTATCCCCCTAGTTGTGTGCTGAATTAATAAAGAATGCATGAATGTGAAGTAACAATGACTTTATTGCCTCTGCAAGTGGTGCTCGAAGGGGGGAGGGTAGTAGGGGAGGGTGGGGTGGTTGGTTTGCAGGGAAGTAGAGTTAACAGGGTGGTGGGGGAGGGGCAGAGGGTTCATCAAGGAGCAACAAACAGAAGTTTCACTCCGTAGCCTGGCTAGTCACAAAACTGGTTTTCAACGCTTCTCTGATGCGCACCGCGCCCTGCTGTGCTCCTCTAACCGCCCTGGTGTCTGGCTGCGCGTAATCAGCGGCCAGGCGATTTGCCTCAACCTCCCACCCCGCCATAAATGTCTCCCCCTTACTTTCACATATATTGTGGAGCGCACAGCAAGTAGCAATAACAATGGGGAGATTCTTTTCGTTAAGGTCTGAGCGAGTCAGTAAGCTGCGCCAGCGCGCTTTTAAACGGCCAAATGCACATTCCACCACCATTCGGCACTTGCTCAGCCTGTAGTTGAACAGGTCCTGACTGCTGTCCAGGCTGCCTGTGTATGGCTTCATGAGCCATGGCATTAAGGGGTAGGCTGGGTCCCCAAGGATCACGATAGGCATTTCAACATCCCCAATGGTTATTTTCTGGTCCGGGAAGAAAGTCCCTTCCTCCAGCTTTCGAAACAGAAGAGAGTGCCTGAAGACGCGAGCATCATGTACCCTTCCCGGCCAGCCCACGTTGATGTCGGTGAAACGTCCCTTGTGATCCACCAGGGCTTGCAGCAGCATTGAAAAGTACCCCTTGCGGTTTATGTAGTCGGTGGCTTGGTGCGCCGGTGCCAAGATAGGGATATGGGTTCCGTCTATCGCCCCACCACAGTTTGGGAATCCCATTGCAGCAAAGCCATCCACTATGGTCTGCACGTTTCCCAGAGTCACTACCCTTGATATCACCAGGTCTCTCATTGCCCTGGCAACTTGGATCACAGCAGCCCCCCACAGTAGATTTGCCCACTCCAAATTGATTCCCGACTGACCGGTAGCTGTCTGGCGTTGCAAGCTTCCACAGGGCTATCGCCACTCGCTTCTCCACTGTGAGGGCTGCTCTCATCCTGGTATTCTGGCGCTTCAGGGCAGGGGAAAGCAAGTCACAAAGTTCCATGAAAGTGCCCTTACGCATGCGAAAGTTTCGCAGCCACTGGGCATCGTCCCAGACCTGCAACACGATGCGGTCCCACCACTCTGTGCTTGTTTCCCGGGCCCAGAATCGGCGGTCCACGGCATGAACCTGCCCCAGTAACACCAAGATTTCCACATTGCTGGGGCCTGTGCCTTGTGAGAGGTCCATGTCAATTTCCTCATCACTATCGTCGCCGCGCTGCAATCGCCTCCTCCTCAGCTGGTCCTGGTTTGGCTTTGGCATGTCCAGGAGGCTCTGCATGTTTTCCAGGACAATGCGCGTGGTGTTCATAGTGCTCAGAATTGCCGCGGTGATCTGAGCGGGCTCCATGATCCCAGTGCTGGCTATGGCGTCTGGTCTGAAAAAAGGCGCGAAAGTAGTATCTGACGGACCAGGGGAAGAAGGGAGGGAGGGAGAGAGGGAGGGAGGGGCGAGTGACACCGCGTACAGGTACAGGGAATTAAAATCAAGAAAGGTGGGTTTGCATCAGGGAGAAACACAAACAACTGTCACACAGAATGCCCCCCCCCCAAAGATTGAACTCAAAAGCCTGGGTTTAGCAGGAGGGAGGGGGGAAGCAAATGAATGGAGAATAAATCTATTTTTTACATCTTAAGACGACGGTGCAGCATGACTGATAGCCCTTGGCATTTTCTGGGTGCTTGGCAGCAAATACTGGGCGCTTGGCAGTAAGCCTTCAGGTCTACTGCACAATATGATGCCCACTGCAGTATGACAACGATGGATACCAGTCGTAATATACTATCTTCTGCCCAAAAGGCAAGGGGTTGCTGCTGTGTAGCAATGTTGCCCCATCCTGCGAATAATACATCTGATAACCATCATCATCAAGGCAAGGGGGCTGGTGCAATGCAGCCCCACGGCTGCCAGCCCCATGTCTGCCAGCACCCAGATAGCCCTCGGCCTCTTCTGGGTGCTTAGCAGACAATATTGGGCACTTGGCAGAAAATAGCATACTACGACTGATAACCATCATTGTCTGCCCGGGTGCCCATGATCGACAGCCACTGCAGTACGATGACGACGGTTACCAGTCGTAATATACCATCTTCTACCAAAAGGCAAGGGGCTGGTGCAATGCAGCCCTACGGCTGCCAGCCCCACAGCTGCCAGCACCCAGATCGCCAATGAAGGCTACCAGTCATGCTGCACCGTCTACCGCCAAAAGGCAGTAAGCTGCTGCTGCTGTTTAGCAATGCAGTCCCACGTTTGCCGGCACCCGGAAGACATATGGTGACGGTGAGCTGAGCTGAGCGGGCTCAATGCTTGGCGTGGTATGTTGTCTGCACAGGTAACCCAGGTAAAAAGGCGCGAATCTATTGTCTGCCGTTGCTGTGACGGCGGGGGAGGGGCCTGACGCAATGTACCCAGAACCCCTCGCGGCACTGCTTTGCATCATCCGGGCATTGCGATCTCAACCCATAATTCCAATGGGCGCCGGAGGCTCCGGGAACTGTGGGATAGGTACCATAGTGCAATGCGCCGGAAGTCGACGCTAGCCTCGGTACTGTGGACGCGGTCCGCCGACTTCATGCACTTAGAGCATTTTAGGTGGGGACACACACAATCGGCTGCATACAACCGGTTTCTATAAAACCGGCTTCTATAAATCCGACCTAATTCTGTAGTGTAGACATAGCCCATGTAAATGGTGCGACCGTACCCACGTCGTTAGCAGACTTCTCTGCACAGTGCGCTTTGATCTGGGATGCTGAGGCTCCTTGCTGGCCTGCATTTGAGTTTAATGTGGACATCTTCCCAGTGCCAGCAGCTGTCACGTCTCACCCACATACCCTGCTGCGGAGACGAATAGCCCAGAGAGTCCTGCTTGGTTGTGCGGGTGGATTCCTTGGCAGTTGTGCGGGTGGATTCCTTGGCAAGGAAGTCAGACAGCTGTTGCTTGTCATGACATTCCTGGCCCTGTGCACCTCTCAGAGAAGGATGCTGATTAGCAGCACTGTTGCCAGATGGGGACTCCCTGCCTCTACAGCAGAGGCTGGAACATCTCCAAACCTGTTCCACCTTCCACCACTCCCTGCTGGGAAAGGTGTGAGGATCAGTGGGAAGCTAGACCCCCTTCCCTGCCTGTAGCATCAAACAGGGAAGCTCTCAGGACAGATATGTGCCACATCCCCTCTTCATGAGCAGGCGTCTGTGGAATCTGGGAATCAGAAGGGGAGAAAACTAGCTCCCAGGAGAGAAGGTGTGACACTTCGGGATATTATGAATACCAATATTGTAAAATTGCAATGAGTTATGCCAGATATGCCGTGTAAAGTAGCTGCAAAAATGTTATAATTTGCCAGGTATGATAATCTCGTTTCATAACCAAACTAGAGGAATGTGGTCTAAATTAAATTTCTGTAAGGTAGGTGCACAATGGTTGAAAGACTATACTCCAAGAGTAGTTATATGGTTCACTGTCCTGCAGGGGTCAGTCCTGGGCCCAGTACTATTCCATATTTTCATTAAGTACTTGGATAATGGCGTACACTTATCAAATCTACAGATGACATCAAGTGAAAGCACTTTGGAGGGCAGGATTAAAATTCAAACCAACCTTGACAAATTGTAGAACTAGTCTAAATTCAACAAACTGAAATTTGGTAAAGACAAGGGCGAAGTACTTCACTGAGGAAGGAAAAAATCAAATGCACAACTATACAACAGGGAATAACTGGCTAGGTGTTAGTACCGCTGAATAGGCTCTGGGGCTTAGAGTGGATCACAAATTGAATACGAGTCAACAAGGTGATGCACTTGTGAAAAAGTGAAAAATATATTAACGGGAGTGTTGTCTGTAAGACACGGGAGGTCATTGTCCCACTCCACTCGGCACAGGAGAGGCCTCAGCTGGAGTTCTGTGTCCAGTTCTGGGTGCCATGCTTTAGGAAGATGTGGACAAATCAGAGAGAGTCCAGAGGAAAGCAACAAAAAGGATGAAAGGTTTAGAAAACCTGACCAATAAGGAAAGGTTAAAAACCTGGGCATGTTTAAGTCTTGAGAAAAGAAGGCTGCGGGGAGACCTGATAACAGTCTTCAACTATGTTAAGGGCTGTTAGAAAGAGAACGGTGATCAATTGTTCTCCATGTCACTGAAGGCAGGACAAGAAGTAATGGGCTTAATCTGCAGAAAGCGAGATTTTGGTTAGAGATTAGGGAAAACTTTCTAACCACAAGGGTAGTCAAGCTCTGGAACAGGCTTCCAAGGGAGGCTGTGGAATCCCCATCATTGGAGATTTTGAAGAACAGGCTGGACAAACACCTGTCAGGGACAGTCTAGGTTTACTTGGTCCTGCCTCAGCACAGGGAGCTGGACTTGCTAACGGACTGAGATCCCTTCCAGCCTGACAGTCCTATGATTCCTATGTTCTGGCTGCAGGAGAAGGTCTCAGAAGGGTTTTCCCCTCACACTTGCCCCGGGCTCTGCTCCCTTTTATGCTGCTTCACAGCTGAACATTCAAATCACATTGTAAGTATAGAACAAAAGTGCCAGTCTGCAATCAGAGATGGCCCACATGGAGCATCTGGGAGCCTCACTCTATCTTGTATTCACAACTCCTCATCAGCCCAGTATCTTTATATGCACAGAAAGGCTCAGAATTTATCTCAAATGGGAGAAAATTTCTTCCCATTAATTCCAGGCTCTGGTGACCCAGACAACTGAGTCTCCAGGAGCTGCTGCCTGGGATGTGCAAACAAAACAGCGAATACTGGAGACAGAAATTATAGCCCATCTTGTTATCTATTTCATATTTCAGCAGCGCACATTGCAACACATTATCCAGCAGCCTTTCAGTGCAGTGATAGCCTCGTGGTGGGGAGTTTTGGAGCTGTTCAATTTAAAGCAGGAGATTAAATGAAGCAAGCGGCTGCAATAGGCCGGGCAACTTTCAGAGAGTGAGTTTCACCAAATGCAAAGGACAGAGAAGAGCAGCCTGCTGTGTTTGGGACAGAACAGGCTGGTCAGCGAGGAACGAAATTCAGAGTGAAGGTGCGTTCAAGCCTCATGTTCTGCGTTCAGGCCCCTAGGAACAGCTCTACAGAGTGTGCTGTGATCCTCACATGCATCCTCCAAAATGCCGCCTACAGATTAGACAAGGGCAACTAGGGACAGAGCAAAACCATGATGCTCAGGAGCACAGGGGGAGGGAACTGAGCTGCCAGGGGCTCTTTTGGACCAACACTGACTTTCCTCTGAGCCTAAGGGTATGTCTACACTACAGGATTAATCCGAATTTAGATAATTCGAATTTGGGAAACAGGTTGTATAAATTCGATTGTGCGTGGCCACACTAAGCACCTTAATTCGGTTTTTAACCACATTAATTCGGTGGTGTGCGGCCACACTACCCCATTAACTACAGTAATTCGGTGGTGTGCGGCCACACTAACCCTAATTCGAATTAACAAAATCGATTTAGGCGCTACTCCGCTCGTCGAGGTGGAGTACAGAAATCGATTTTAAGTGCCCTTTAATTCGAATTAACTGGCTCTGTAGTGTGGACGGGTGAAGGGTTAATTCGGATTAACGCAGCTAAATCCGAATTAAAGTCGTAGTGTAGACCAGGCCTAAGAGAGTAGGCGGAGGTCAGTTTGGTTCCTCCTCTTCTGCTTCCTGGTCTAACCTTGCTCCCTCCATGTTGGAGAGATCTCCTAACCCCTGAGCTGCCTTGTGAGAGCCTCCTCACAAGCGGCCTCCCTGTCCCTCAGCCAGGCTTGGATCCATGCTCACAGAGGAGACAGTGGCTCCCCTGTGACACCATTGATACAGAATTCACATTTCTCCCCTGCATTTGCCAAGACCCTCCATGATTTCAGTGGGCGCCACACCCCTGGAAAGGGGCGGGAGCCACTTCCCTGCCTCCTTCAGGCAGTGTCCCCAGCCCAGACCCCTGCTGCTCTTGTGCTCGGGAGGTGTCAGAGCTTCTGGTGAACGTTAAACCGAGCCTGGCCCAGGAGCAATATTATGCCACGGGCAGCCTATTGTTAACTGACGAAGCGGGGGAGGGAACATCTTTAACTGGACTAGCTTCTGTTGGGGAGAGAGACGAGCTTTCAGGCCACCCAGCGTGCTTCCTCAGGGCTGGGAAAGGTGAGCAGAGTGTCCCAGCTCAATACAAGCTGTGACAGATTGGTTAGCATAAGTAGTTAGCACATAACGTTTCCCCGTGTCTGTTAAGACACGTATGTTAGCGGGATTTCCTGTCTTCCAGGGAAAATTTCCCATGCAGCATCTACAAGTATCACTGCACTGCAGGACTGCAACTGCTGCTGTCCCCAGCTTCCCTGGTGGCTGGGTGGAGACCACGCAGTGATGGGAAGCGTGTGCAGTGAGCAGGTAGCAGCAAACCTCTCCGGGAGCCAGTGCGGAGCTCTGGAAAGGAGATTTATAGGGGACAGCACACAAGAAGCGCATAGATTGGGTTCCTGGTGCTATTAACACATGATACATGTCCTTCTTCATGCCATGGTTAGGCTTCAGGAATAGGGATGATTGTTTAAGTATTTGAAATTCCAGGGGAATGCGATGCAAAGACTGTTTCTAGGGAGCCCAGCGAAGTGCGATTGTTGCAGGTCTCTCAGATGAGGCTAAGAAGCCAATGGAGCCAATAACCATTTGAACATGAAAATCTGAAGGAAACCGCAGTTACCCCAGCATGCACCACACGGGCAGCAAAGACCGAAGCAAACCCATCCTCCCGTGCTCTGTGCCCTGCGCTGACTCCCCGACAGTGCCTGGCTGCAGACTTTTAAAGCCCTCGCTGGGCTGGAGACCAGCTCTCTTGGACCCACCTTTCTCTCAGCCAGGGCAGCACTCCCAGAGGCAGCGTGAGAGGGGTCTTTGGGCAGGTATCTGCTACTGCACCCCTCCCGGCAACACAGCAAGGACATGGCATGTCAGACAGCAGCAAAGGCAACGGGGAAGAACACCACATGGCCACCACAACAGAACTGGCATGGTTCTTCTGTGCAGTCAGCCCATCATTATACCATCTAAGGTCAATACACATAGACCAGAGAGAATATTCCAGTGATGTGAGATTGCAGCAAGCGGCTTTCACTGCACCATCGAAAGGATGCTGGTGTCACTGCTCCCTTGGGGATAAAACCGAATGAGTCACAGGAAATGAACTGAACTCGTCATGTCAGGAAACAAAGCTGTTTGTTGAGAGGTGACCTTGTGGTTAGTGGGGTGCCAAACCGTGCTGGTGAGGTCATAACAGACAATATGAGGGACTCCGGCTGAGTAGCAGGAACCATCTGTTCCTTTGCTGAAAATCAGCTGGTTACTACTGTAACTGAAACAAAACAGCAAACAAGCGAATTCCAGCGTTAACATCAAATGCTTGAGAATTTTAAAAATATTCATTTGATGAAAAAATAAATAGGTAATAAATGACAAGCATCTGCTAACGTGCTCTCAGCGAACGGCACATTTGCATCACTCGGATCCACTCTTCATGGGAATCACTAATCGATAACAGCCGGATAAAACCATTACAGACCTGCAGTTCATTCCTCTCCAGGTGCTGGTCGTTCTACAGGGCCTCTGATGACAGTCATGTGCCATGAATGGAGAAATTAGCTTCTGCTCTGAGCATAATAACTGGTGAATGTTCTCATATCAAAACATCCCAAAACGTGGGGTAGAGGGTTATTTTAGGGAAGACCCAAAGCATTCAGCCTCGGGGGAGCTGGGGGATTGGGTGAGTCCCAGCACCTCTCTGACTCACCTTCCCCATATGTATAGTTGGGCTGGTGAGATGCACCCACCTGTGCCCCAGGGGGGAGCGAGGAGGAGTTAGCTCATGCCGGGGCAGTGGTTTGAACACAGAAGATGCTCAGGGCAGTTATCACGCACTCGTCCCCAGCTGGACAGAACCTTTATTTGTATTGCAGCAGCACTGACAGGCCCCAGGTCACAGACACCTAGCGAGACACTCCCTGCCCCAAACAGCTTCCAGGCCATGTGGACAGATGGACAAAGGGTGGGAGGGAGGAAGGAAGGAAGGAAGGATGTAATCCTCTCTGTACAGATGGGGGATTGAGATCCAGAGAGATTAAGTGACTTGCCTAGGGTCACACAGGGAGTTTGTGGCAGAGCCAGGAATGGGACCCAGGGAGATGCGTAGGAGAGAGCTCAGACTCACGCAGCTGGAGAAAGAGAGCTCAAGCAGAGACACAGCTTTCACTGCCCACTCCCCACCACCATCTCAGTAGAAGACACCCTGCGTATCCCCGCCCGTCTATCTCAGCAACGACCAGCACCAAACCGGACAGTGTGAGTAGGGCAGCAGTCCTGGTTCCACGCATGGTGCCTGGTGCTCGAGGGTACCACAGATAGGTGGCTGCTGCAGTGTCAGTAGTGCTGACCCCCCCCACCCGTCTGCCTGTGGCTAGCCTGCAGGGGAAGCAAAGCATGCTAGGGCCAGCCAGGGCTGTCAGGATCCCAGTATGCTCGGTGCTGTACAAACAACACAAAACGCTGGTCCCTGCCCAAAAGAGCTCCCAGGTGAAAAGTCTGTCCTCCCTGCAGTGTCAGCTTGAGGGATAACTCCAGTGTTGCCTCTGCTCCCCCCTCCCTCCCCCGCCAATCTCTAGCTCCACCACAGCGTTGCTTTAAATTCCATCCAGCCGGCTCCTCTTGGGGGGTTACAGCACAAGTGCTGCTGGTGCCCGAGCTAGCACCGTTGTGGGTTGCGCTGCTCATGCTATTGCTCCGTGCTGCTGGCTGCAGGGGGCTGCTGGGCTCAGGTGAGCGTAGAGAACTCGAGCGAACACTGCAGTGCTGAGCCTTAGTCCTAAGTCACTTATGAACGTGTGCCTTACAGGTGGTGTCCCCGTGCTGGGACCCGACTCTGCTTCCTGCTCTCACAGGCTGCTCCCCACCTTACACACTGCAGATCAGACCTGTGGCCAGCAGAAGAGGTGCTGAGCCAGGTGGAAGGCTGCATTAAAGTATCACTGTTTGTGCCAGTAATTGCCTCCGGCCCATGCACGCATGCCTAAAGCTCATGTACCATTATTTCTCAACAGCCCGTTCCCAATCGACAAAATCACTTCAGTCTCAGTGTCGAGTGACACAGGGGAAATCGTTGTGAATGATCAGGGGCAATTTATCGGAGCACAGCATCTCTTTGTACCACATGCTACAAGAGCCAGTAGGGAAACGCATGTGTGATGAATCCAGTTCAGCAGTCCAGGCTGTGATGAAACGCAGTCACGGATTTGGATGTCAGAGCATTGATTAGCAGGTTCCATGTTCTGTGTGAGGGTTTGTATTACAGTATCACCTAGAGGCCACTACAGAGATCAGGGCCCCGTTTGTCCTGGGTGCTGCACACGCATGGCAAGTCAGTACCTGCCCTAGGCAGAAGCTGGGAGGGAGAGAGTGTTACCGCACCACTCTGACAGATGGGGAAACCGAGGCACAGAGATACTGTCACTTGTCCAGGGTAACACAGGGAGCTGCTGGCAGGGCTTGGGGCTGAACCCAGATCTCCTGCATCTCAGTTCAGCACCCACAGGACCAGACGGGCCCCTCTGAATCTATGTGTGACTGCACTCTCTGCACGAACCAGGGTTCCCTGGCTCTTCTCAAAAGACATTCCCTGGTCAAGCAGTGCAAAGGCTTTGAGAAGCAGAGACTGGCCACAGCACTTGCCTTGGCTCTTCCCCATAGCCTACCCCTTGGGTGTACTGGGTACTCCTGGGAGAATTCTGTGCTACTGCACGTGCATAATTAATGAGCCCCGCATATTTTTAATTTTTTGTGCAGAAAAAGCCTCTGCCAAAATGTTGCTGCAGTTCCGCCTTTTGCCCACCAGAAGGCGCTGTGGTGGTAGAACAAAGCAGTAGCTCCCCACCAGTGAGGGAAGAGAAAGAGGCCTGCCTTCTTTGCAGGCCAGGTCAGGAAACGGGCTATGGGAGACAGCGTGGAGTGCTGGGGAGGTCAGACAGGGGCTCATAAGGGCTAGTGGGGGAGGACAGACTGGGGCAGGGGCTGAATGGGAGTGGAGGCACAGAGCCATGGGTGGAGGGAGATGCAGGGCCACATGGTTATGGGGAGTACAGAGCTACATAGGGACAGGAGGTGGCGGCACAGAGACGGATGGGGAAGAGGGTACAGGGACACATAGGGACAGAGGGTGGCTGAGTGGTGGCACAGAGACACATGGGGACAGGAGGAGGGGTACAAGGACACATAGGGACAGGAGAGTGGCTGGGCAGGGGCACAGAAACACATGGAGATGGGGAGGGGGTACAGAGCCACATAGGGGTGCAGGAACACATGGAAACAGGGGCAGATATGCCTGACTGAATGGGAGAGGCTAGGGGTCAGCCAGGCTCTGCATGGGCGAAGCTCCCTAACAATCCCTCCCTGCCTAAGTTCCCTCTAAGCTGCGCGGCTGCAGGGCCATGTAGCTGCCTATTAAGCCCCGCGCAGGGGCTTAGGACTATGGCAGGGAGAGATGTCTTTCCCCCAGCATGGACCTCCTGCGGTGGGAAGAGGGGCCCCTCCCCGCGGGCCCCAGTATGGACCTGCCCCAGACTTGTCATGGCCGGGGGAGAGGAGCCCCTCCTTTGGCCCAGCCCAGCCCCGCCAGAGCTGCTGCAGCCGGGAAGAGGCACCTCTCCCCTGGCCCCGAGCTGCTGCGATGAGAGAGGGCTGAGGGGAGTCCTTTCTCCCCACCGCAACCCTGGGGCAGCCTGCACCCCAAACCCCTTATCCCTGGCCCCACCCCAGAACCTGCACCCCCCCAGCACCCCAACCCTCTGCCCCAGCCTTGAGCCCCCCTCCTGCATCCCAACCCCCTCATCCCCAGCCCCAACCCAGAGCCCACACCCCCACCCAGAACCCTCACCCCCCATCACATCCCAACTCTCTGCCCCAGCCCTGAGCCCCCTCCCACTCAAAACCCCTGACCCCACCCCCACCACATGAATTTTGTCATGTGCACCAATATGAAGGTGATGGGTCACATATCACCTCCATATTGGTGCACATAACAAAATTAATTCCGCACATGGACATAAAAAATTAGAGGGAACACTGCTCCCCGCCCCCACAAAACACCTGTTCCATATTTTTCCCACCCATACCCAACAACCCTCCAAGTTCACACCCAGGCTCCTTCCCAGCAATTTACTTCCCTCTCCCTCAGCTCTTCCATTACCCCTGACTCCCCCAAGCCGTTGCACTGCATCTGAGGGGTGCGGGAAATACGGTTCTGTATTGTAGCTTAAATGAATTATTACTCAGAGTTCTGTATTAATATGCCTAGTAAGGAATCTATTTGTCAAAAAACATTTCCTGAATCATCTTTGTTGTCTGTATTGTCAATTGAAACTGGTGTGATTATACTGTTATTTTGACAAATAAAATATGCAGAATTTTAAAATATTGTGTGCAGAATTTTTAGGTTTTTTTGGCACAGAATTCCCCCAGGAGTAACTGGGGACATGGCTCAATATGCAATTGTTTTAGGGTGAGATTTTTAAACGGCTCAGCATTGACCCAACTCTGTTCCATCTCGCTTCCGCCAAGCGCTTTGGGAACCCCCCCAACATCAATTGCCTTGTAGGCTCTGAAGTGGACTCTCCCCAGCAGGAGTGTGTAGCTCTTCCCCCGGCTGGCTGGGATTTTTATGGGCCTGGAGGCCATGTGGCAGAGCTGGAATCCCTCCCTCCTCGCCGCAGCATGAACCTCACAGGAACATCAAACCCAAAGGACAAGTCACCAGAAAAAGAAAAGCATGTTGTAGTTATCACCCAGGCAGGCACGTGTGCCGAAGTGGAGCTGCTGGGTAATAACCTGTATGTGAGCAGGGCAGGCAGGGGCAGTGATCCTATTGGGTTCTATGACTTCCCTGCGACAATCTAGCTAAAGAGGCCTGCGGGAAGAACACACAGCAAGCAGCACAATGGCTTCCCAGATGAGAACATGGAAAACAATGGGGTCCAGCTGCTGGCTTCAAAGGGCCTATCTCCAACCCACTGTAAACCACGTTTTGCCAGAGCTGGGGGCTCTCCAGATCAAAGGCCTACAAACAATTAAAAAGTGTCCTGATCAGTGAGGTCAGTTGTGAGAAGCTGACCAGGTGGGCAGGTCTCCGGAGGAGACCGATGGAGTGGGCATTCCCAGAGGCAGGGAAGGCAAGCCGCAGGGAGATAGTTAGCAGCCAGGTGTCCAGACTGGCTTACTGTTTTAAGATGTTTTTTCTGAACTGTTTTTGTTTGAAACAAACACTGCTTTGCTCGAAGGAGGCTGTTTGGTCACTGTTAACCGAACCCCTGTCACTGCCCGCAGGGTCAGGCCTGCTGGGGCCACCATAGCTAGTACCCAGGGGCTGCAACCCAGGACCCAGTCGGAGAATGGTGTGACTCCACTCAGAGCTGCTGACAAGACCTGGAGTGGGCGTGCTGAGACACACAAGAGGGGTGAGAGGTGCAGCCCCCCAGCAACCATGACAGCAAGTATCTGAACTCCTGGTTTTGTAGAATTCTGTTTCTCTTCTCCATGCAGGGATCCTGTGGTACCAACTCTTACAACCCACAGAGGGGTTACAAGGCAGCCCAACAAACTGCAGCCACGGGCGCCACCTGGCGTGTGCTGCGGAGAACACACTTGCTGTTCTGCTGGGCATTTCAGTTCAACAAGGCAAGTGAGTACCCAGGAATAACCTGGGCACGTCTAAGCCACCAACTCATACCAACTAACTAGCGGGGAGTCTGCAGATAGCGGGAAACAAACATCTGAAGTGAAGAGAGTGAGAAACAGCAGCAACGGAGCCCACCCCAGATGCTGCAAGGGAGACTGGCAGCTACACAAAGATCACCACTGCACCATCATTTTCCTCCCTCGCTCCCCAGGTTACTGGACCCAGGTGTTACTTCCGCCCTCTGTTCTCCTCTCACCCTTCATCTCTTCCTCCTTTCCTCTTTCCTGGTTCCACTGTGTCTTGGGAAAAGACAACTCAGAGACAACTCTCTTCCCCACATACAGGGAATGATCTCCAAACACTTCCAATTGTCAGACTCCAAGCTCATTTGCCATGCGCTGAAGAGGATTGTGCTGCAAACATCGGTTGTACAACTCATTTTTGCCACCTTCACCCCCTGGAAAGTTCAGCACAATATAAAACTCCAACACAGAATGTCTAGGCACCACGTGGCCCAGCGCCTCAGGAGCAGCCAGCCAGGCCTGGAAATAACTAGCTCTGTAGTATGGCCTCAGGATGCGGCCAGCCAGGAGGTGCAGCCCCAGCGCGCCTCACAGGCCCTGCCCTTTGCACCTCAGAACCAGGTCAGTGTCTAGGAGATCACGTGACTCAAGTGTTTGCACGTGGCAGATCTAGGGAAGCAAATGGAGAGTTGGAAGGAATTTAATGCCAAACTCCCAGCTCTAGTCGCTGTTCTTGCTCATTTCAGAAAGCGAAGAGACACATTCCTCCCAGTCCATTCACTGCTTCCCTAATGAGGCCGGATGGTCGTGCTGTTGCTTTGCTGTTGGGCACATTCACTAAATTGATCCTGCTACTAGGTGAGTTTTCAGTGACAGAAAAAAAACAACCCCTGGGAACTCATGTCACTTTATTAGAGTGTCCCACTCTGGGAGGGAGGAAATTGCCATGTGCCCTCCCAGCACACACAGGTGCTGCATTCACTCTGGCTGGCCCAGCAGGGAGCCCTAGAGAGAAGCCCTGGATCATTCCCAGCCTGCCTGGCAGCTCACTGCATAGCACAGCCTCTGCTGCACCCTTGGCATCCTTGCTCAGCCGACTTCCTCTCACAGCCCCAGTGGAAACAGCCCCACAGTCTCTCTGAGCCAGCCTGGGCTGCAGTGAAGAAGCGTTGGCTTGCAGTCCTTCTGCATTGCACTAAGTTGTCTCCCAGGCAGCTCCAAGCCAAGCCAGAGAGAAAGGCCCAGCAACTCCCTGCCGCGATCTGTTGCACAGGAGAAGGGTAGTGGTTTGGGCAAAGAGGAGCTTCGTGGGAAAGGAAGAGCAATAGGAATACCCACAGCCCATGGAACGTAAGAGCTCCTGTTACCGGGAAATCTGGGGTGGATCTTAATGAATGGCCCCTAGCACGTCTGGCTCTATAAAGCCAGCACATACAGCTGCAAGTACAGGGCTCTGAAAGCATCAGCCTGGGACCAGACAGCTAAGCTAGCGCACCCTGTTCTCTCTCACAGGCAGGCACCACCCGCCCGCCCCTGAACCTTGGCCTGGAAACATTAACAGTAACCCCACTCTTCCTTTCAGGAGCCTGCCTGCCATGCCACGCCACGCCCAGCTTGTGCCGCGCCAGGCTTCCCACAGCGGTTCTTTTTAACTTCCCAGGCAATCAGAGCACCCAGCAGAGCCCAGGACACCCTCACTAGTGCACAGCAGCTCTGCAGCCAACCCCGAGCCCCATGAGGGCCCATTTCCTTGGCCCTGACAATGCAGGGACAGCTTTGCACGTGTTGCAAACCAAAGCCAGTTAGCAGTAATTACTGTCAAACAGCTAAACTGCTTCTAATACCTTTAAATACCTTGACAGTGGGTATAATTAGCTGGCAAACCCCAAGCGGCCAGTTCTCCATCACAACAGAGGCCCAGGGACACAGGCAGGCTGTCTCCTCTGCTCACAGAGGGCGGAGAGGCCCCTTGGAGAGAAGATCTGTCTCAGCTCTTCCTGTTCGCAACATCTTGGCAGCTCTCCGGGCTCCCAGTCTTGGACTCGTTCTCCGAGCAGACGTTCGTGTGCGATTTAATATTACACATTAGAGCCTCGTGCCTCTCCGTGCCCCAGGATCCATCCCTTCCCAGCATCCTCTCTTAGCTGGGATGTGAGGGAATGAGCCAGCCCCCAGCAGCCCTACAATCCCAGTGCCCCGGCCGGCACCCCCAGAGGGCTGGGTCTGGAAAGGATCTTGGCTGCCCCATATAGACATCAAGGCCCCAGCTCTTCAAAGTGGCCCCAGATTTTAGGGGCCCAGCGTGAGACCTGCTTCCCGGGGTGCTGAGTGAGCACCCACCGCTCCAGCTGAGTCAGTGGGAGCCGCAGGGGCCCAGTCCCTCTGATGCTCAAGCCCCAGGCATCTCTGCTCAGGTGCCCAAAATCTGGGCCCACTTTGGAAAGTGTTAGCCCATGGGCCTGACCCCCTCACTGCCAGACCCCTGCCACCTGGGAGCTGCTCTTCGGCCCCAGCAGACCCCCCCTGCCCAGAGCCACTCTCTAGCTGGTAGTTACTCCGACTGCAGCAGAAGGGTTATTTTTATTCTGCTAAAATATATGTACTGGGAGGAAATCCCCAGCTCTGCAAATTCATCACTCGGCTCTGCCCGGGCTTTACAATCCAGAACTATCATTAGAGTCGGAATAATTCCCTCTTTCCAAATCCCAAGCGCTCCCTCGGAAGCAGCTGGGGTAATTTCATCTCGCTAAGCCTGCGGAAGCCCTGGAGCGAAGTTTCAAACACTACACGCGTCTGGGCGGTTGTCATTGTCAGAGCTCATATTACAGCTGCTTTCAGGCGGAGCTGGCAGCAGATCCAGAATGGAGAGCAGATAGACATTTGCCATTACAATCCACTGAGAAACCATTTTCCATCTCTCAGGCACTTCCACTAAACTCCCCAACCTTGGGCATGGCTGGGCCAGGAAGGACAGACATCCTCCTGGTCCATCCAGGTCAACAAGTGTGTGGTTTGCGCGCATGTGTGTCTGTATGTGCTTGTATTTACGTGAGTGCGTGCCCGGGTGGAAGAATGGGCTGGCCACAGCCCAGGCTCTGCCAGCTCTATGGATAAATTGAGACCCTCAGTCTCCAGGACTGTCCGGTTGCTCCTCGGCCCCAAATTCATTTGAGGAAGAAGAAGGTTCTTAAGGAAGATGGGCCTGTGCTGGGCCAGACCTGATACGCACAGCGCCAACGGCCAGCAACGCCCACTGAGTCTGTCTCTGCTATCGACAGAGCTGGAGAGGTTCCAAACGAACGCAAAAGGAGATCAATGGGCGGGATCAAAGACAGGAGAGGAGAAGGTGTCTCGCTGGCTGGTCACTAATGCATCAATAACATGCCGGTGGCGGAGGCCAGAAGAACCCAAAGCCCCGACAGAGACTCCGGATTCTGCTTTGTGCGCTGCGGGCTGTGCCTCTCCCAGCGAGGCAGCAATTGAAGGTTGTTAAGGGCATTGGCAGGAATCTGCTCCCTCCCCACAGGTGGAGTGAGAATAGCCAGGGCCCTTTGTCCAGCCCAGAGCCCAGCTCAGCCCCTGCATCAGCTCATTCACCTCCTGCCACCCTTCGGCCTTTTCTCCTGTCTCGCAGCGGGATGCGCCACTCAGCTGAGGAGAAGGCAGAGCACGGCACTTTCAGGGAGCAGCTCTCTTGAAACCAAGAGTCCGGCTACCTGGGTTCCTGGGATACGGATTCAACGCGGGACCTCAGACAAGTCACCTAGAGCATGTCGGTGCTGCAGAGATAACTTGGGTGATCAGCAACAGGTCTGAGCCCATGGTTAGCCTAGCCCAGGGGCAAGCTGTCCCGCTGCAAAGCCCTAGCCCAGTTACTGTGTCCTCACTGGTGCTGCGCTTGCCCAGAAGAGTTGGCAGGACCCAGGGAGCATAGCCCATGGTTCTTTGGGCTGCAGGGAGCTGAGCCACTCCCGAATTGTGGGAGAACTTGTCCCCATATGCACAGAAGGACAGACAACTGTGGGAAGGGATTAGAGGAGTCAGCTGGTGTCCTCACTGCAAAGTGGGCAGGTTATCAGCCTGAGTGAAAGTAGATTCTGGGCTCTAAACTGCCCCCACCCCCCAGCAAGGCCAGCTAGCCTGGCTCAAAAGCCTCACTGAACTCAGGGGAGGGTGTGTGTGTGAATTTGTGATAAATGTTTCAGTCTCGAAAGGGACTCATCTTTGTCTTGATACTTTATGTACCAAGCGTACAATTGCCTGAAGGTCCTTTTGCACAGGGTACCCTCAGCAGCCTGCTAGTTCCTGGAGAGTTTTACCGGACCAGTTTCTGATCTTTGTGTGTGGCAGGGGAATGGTGTAAAAGTACCATGTTTATTCCTTGTGGCCTATCATTTCTTTGGGGGAGGGTTGCTATAAATAAAATACAGCAGCAGCCAACCCAGTTTTTACAACTAGAAACAAGACCCTGGACATGATCAACATAGCAGAGACTGAGCTCTCTCAGGAGCTGGCTATTTTACCGTAAAACAAGACAGACCCACACACAGCCAGAAGAAGCGAAGCTGTTTCTTCTATCCATGTTTAGAAGATATAGGTATTTATGCTAGTGCCATACCCCTGTCATTAAAATTTCAAAGCCTAATTAGTGACAAGTTAATTCAGCTGCATCGCTCACATGGAGCGACGCCAGGGATCTGATGCTGCGCAGTGACTGCGGGGCCGCTGTCCTGCTACTCCTGGAGGCTGTTGATATTGAATAAAAGTTTATTCTTACACCCCAAGGAGCCCCTGGATTCCATGTTGGTTTCCTCGTCTCCATTCTAATGAGGGCAGGCAGTGAATTGCTCATCAAAGATCTGGAATCCAGCCACGTTTCAGAAGAAGGGTGCAGAGCAGTGACCGTTTTCTGGCACTTTCAGGTGGTCTATAAACTATAAATATTTACAGCCCGCTCCAGTAAGCTCATTAAGGATTAACACCATAAGGAATGAAGGGAACCAGAGGCGTAGGAAGATCCCTGTATGTTAATAAATCCAGATGCTGTAAAGGGGGACTGCAAAGCTTTGGGAGGAAGATGTGCCTGTGCTGGGCCCCAAGTCACTAACAAAACAGATCGATAGCTTAAAATTGACGAATGTGCTTGGCAATCCAGACTGGCTGTTTTTCTCCTCCAGGAATTGTTGTGGGGCAGTTCTCTGGGCTGTGGGGTCAGACCAGATGATCACAATTAGGAGCGCTGCCAGCTTTTCTGCCGCCCTAGGCGGCAGAAGGTCCCGCCCCAAAATGCCGCCTCCCACGGAGGTGGCGGAAGGTCCCACCGCCGAAATACCGCCGCGGTCGCCGCCCCCCAAATTGTAGTGCCCTAGGCGACCGCCTAGGTCGCCTAATGGGTTGCGCCGGCCCTGATCACAATGGTCCTTTCTGGCTGTAGAATGTATGAAACAAAACCAGCCTTCTGCACTTATCCACCAAGGCCTGAATCAGCCCAGGAAACAAGGAGAACCCCCAGACTGATTTCTGTCCCAGCGCTGCCAAGAGGTTGGCCCATAGGATCGGCTCCCTTTGCAGGATCAGGCCCTGGTGCCACGGGAGTAAATGCAGGCGGAAGCATTTGTGGCTGTTCGACAGCCCATCTCTCTTGCAGCTGCTTAGATACTCTGGAAGCTGCTAACCAGCACTTTTCTTTTTGTCAGAAAATATTCACCACTCACTTTAATAGCAGCAAAAACGCCCGGGTTGGTTACTTCTTGGTTATTGTGTCTATTCCAGTAGCACCACAAAACCTTTGAACAGGATAGGGGTCTATTTCCACTAAGTGCTGTGCACAAGTATAGAGCCAGACCCTGCCCCAGAGAGCTGCCAGTCTAACCCAGTGAGACAGACAAAGCCTGGGGAAAAGCAGTCAGCAAAGTTGGGGGGGACAAACCTCAGGCTGGTGCATTTTTATTATGATTGTTTTATTTCACAACAAAGCAAACCTTTGCCCGACATGCCCTTGCCCAGCTCCTGGGGATTTACAGATTCCAAAACACTGACGGCTTGTGGTCATCTGCGACAGCAGCCTGACAACCTGCCACCCTCCAGAACACACCCGGGCCCCTGTAATCCAGCATCTGCACATTCGGTCATGTTAAATAAAATAAATAAATTAATTAATGGAGATATCCTATCTCCTAGAACTGGAAGGGACCTTGAAAGGTCATCGAGTCCAGCCCCCTGCCTTCACTAGCAGGACCAAGTACTGATTTTGCCCCAGATCCCTAAGTAGCCCCCTCAAAGATTGAACTCACAACCCTGGGTTTAGCAGGCCAATGCTCAAACCACTGAGCTATACCTCCCCCCTAAATGTTACACCATTGCTTCCCCATGCATTCGCCAAGATGCTGCAGCCCTTCAGGAAATCCAGTGGAAAACTAATGTTTTCCCATCCACCAGGACCTTAACAATGTCCCTCACCATCGCTTGAAGTCACGTAAGCCCTTTTGGACCCACACATTTAACCTTCAACAATGCAACTTCAACCTTTGTGAAGCTTGGAAAGCCAAGTGGAGTTTGTTGAAGTTACAAATAAACACTTTGTAAAAGACCCGACGCAGAAGATCTCTGGTTTCGATCTGCCACAAAGCTCATGGGCAACCCTAAAGCGCATCCACACAAACCATGGCAGATGTGGATACTTGCTGCACAAATGGAAAATTAAAGACTCTCCAGTGTGTGACTGGTCACCCAGAACAGACCCTGGAACATGTAACAACTCAATGCCCAATTCACAAATATGAAAGAGGCATCACAGCGATACACTCTGCTACTCTAGACGCAATTATCTCGCTTAACCATCTGAATGTAAAACTATAGTTATTGCTCTCCATTTACATCAGCCGTAAGAAGAAGAATCCCAATCAACTACCTGCCTTCGTTCCACCCTCCCAGGGCCTGGGGTGGGGGAGATCAGTCCATGTTGCTTGATCTCATCTGCTGCTTCTCCATGCCAGTAGCCGCCCTTCTGTCTCTCTTCCCCCTTCTATCCCCTGCAGACACAGGGCCTCACGCTGTGGGTGCAGGACATCTGCCTTCAACACCTGCAGCGAAGGAATGTTAAACTCCTGCTTTCAGAGCTTCCAAGCGGCCAGAGTGTGACAGAAACCACAGGTTCATTGCTACCCGGGGCAGCGTTTTCCTGAAGATTAGCAGTTCTCTCCAAGCCCTCAGTCATTAGCTGGAGTGTGTCGCTGGTTTAGCATCTCCTGGCTGTGGACCCACTTGGTCAATAGGAAAATTAATGTCACTAATGAAAAGTAAGAGCTAGTGCAGAGACCTGTCCCCCCATCCCAAGATTGTTCCAGCTCCATAGACTGTGCAATTTGCCTTGGCAGCAGCTGCATTTATAGCACAGAAAGCTGCTTCCTGGCTGGTAGCAGATCTCTCACCAGCTGGAATGCAGCACACAGCTTACTGGGAAAGTCACTGGCTCCCTGGCAGGGGCTGATCAACCAAATGATGGCACCTCCCAGCCATCTGTCTCACGTGCACCAGGAAGCACAGGTTTATCTGAGTCTGCACCAGGGAAGCATAATTTACACCCATGATGCAAGGCTGCCCACCACAGCTTGTAACAGGGTTGGGACTCACCACCGCGGCGCCTCCTACTGGTTGCCTCTGGGAATTAGCTCAGTCCAGTGGAGCGCCCTTTCCCAGTGGTGTCCCGCCCGTTGTTTCTTGCCCTTGGTTGGCTTCTGAGCCCACGTCGCTCTCCAACTCGCGGCGTCCTCTTCCGGACCACTGCCCTCCAGCAGTGCCCCTCAGTCCATCCACACCCCCTTCCGGGGATTGGGTGGTCAGCAGTCCTACATTCCAGCCACCAAGTCCAACCACACCCTTTGAGTCTAATCCCATCTTGTCAGGGATCTGGCGGGTCTATGATGGCCGCTCCCTACGGCCGATGGCTGTATGTACTGCAAGGGGGAAAGGGGGGGACCCAGGCCCGCCCTCTACTCTGGGTCCCGGCCCAGGGACCCTCTGGCAGCAGCCTCGCTGTCCTCCTTCTCTCCCCTCGTCTGTCCGCTTCCCTGGGCCGCTTCCCCTACGGCCCCTCGCACCGGCTAGGCCCTTCCCCTCAGGGCCTGCAGCCTGGCAGACACGAGGCTGGAGTTCCCTTCTGCTCCCCCGGGCCTGCCCAGCACTGCGCTGTCCCGGGTGCTAGTCTCCCAGCTCTGGAGATAGACCTTCTCCTCTCGAAGGCCTGGGACAGACTGCCCCTCTGCTCCCTGAGCCATCTTTTTATAGGGCTGAGCCGGGCCCCGATTGGCTGCCTCCAACCGGGGCCCTGATTGACTCCCAATAAGCTCTTCTCCCATTGGCTCCCGGTCTGCGCAGGCCCACTGGCCTGCCGCAGCCCATACTCTCAGGGAGTGGGGCGGTCCGCCCCACTACACCGTTGAACAGGTCACATGGATGACTCTGGCTGGGTTGGGATCAGCAGTCGTCATCTGGCTCGTAAGACCCATGGCACATTTGGACCCTGTCCATAGCACTGTCCCTGCACGTGGAGCTGGAATGCCACCAGGGCACACACCTAGGGGGTGTTCCTGGTTTCCCATTCAGCCACCCGAGAGCGCCACAGCCTTTGGATGTGAGCTGCTGTCCTCAGTCGGTTACTCACTGAGCAGGTAGTGTAGGGAGCAGCTGCACATGGTCCTTCACATTGCACTGCTGCGCTCAGATCACTCCGTAAGGCAGCGTGCTCTGTGTAGGCCTGATTCTGCTGTCTCTTGCACTGGTGTGAGACAGGAGTAACGGAGCAACACTGGTGGGAACAAAATGAGAAGGCTGACATGCTGCTTCTGCCTCCTCGGTATTCTCTGATGTGCAGCTACTGGGCAGGGGGGTGGGGGACATACATACGTTGGACCTGAAAACATCATCATGGGGAAACAAACACCATGAGCTTTTCTGAAACCAGGTGAAATTGCAGTGCCTCCCTCCCTATGCTACGCAAGGCAACATTCAGCCAGCAGAGAACAACATCTGCAAGGAGCTTGCTCTGCTCCTTATGCATGTAGGGAAACCGCTCTGGGTCCTGGGCTTGCGTTTAGCTTTGCTTGACATCTCAGGAGAGCCCCTTTTCCCATTTATGCAAATGTATTGCCTGTGCTAGGTCTTTGTACATCCGAGTCTCTGCTCTCTGCATGGCGGGTCACCAGACTAAGGTGGTTTCCACACTGGCCAGATCTAACTTGAGTTTCCCAGAAGCCATGCTCCCTTCCTGAAGCTGGCACTTCTTCCAAGTGTTTCCAACCTCATGCAATGGCGCTGTTGCTCTTTCCTCACTAACAATGGTATTTTTGTCATTTCCCAGCCCACAGGGAACTCCTAATACAGCCACTAATGTCTGATTTTATTTCTTTTTACAGCCTGCCTTTTTATAGTCATTTCCATGCTATATGCGCTCCTCTAGCCACGCTTACACTTCCCTCCTTCACACACACTCACACTAGATGGGAAATATGGCAGCTCTCCCTCCTCACAAGCAAAAATATTGCTAACCCAGGCTGTGATTTTTTTTTAACAATCTAGGAATGTCCCCTCTGGATCCTGATCAGAAACAGCCAGAGAAGAGCCCTCCTGCGAGGATCCATGCTGTGTTTTACACTAAGCCAAGGGCATACTGGCAGTCTAGTTTGTGGATACAGTGCAGTGCAAGCTTGCAGTCAGGTAACTTGTCATAGAGCCCAAGTACCTTCATACAACGTGTTCCCAAGCATGTAGGACACACGTGGTTTCTCTTTGTTATTGTCTTCCATCCAAAGCCGGAACGCTACTGATCTGCGTTAGGTGATAATAGGGGTCCAGGCTTAGGCAAAGGGAGCTTCCTATGCCAGACACTGCACCACAATGTAGTCGTGCTGCATGCACCATGCAGAGACACCCGGCAGAGAGGGGCGGTCACCTGCCCTTGGCGCTCCTCCTGGTGAAATGGAATGAAGGTGCTTCCACTTCTTGTCCTGGCCCTGTGTATCCTGGCTGCTGCCTTGTCCTCTCCACGGAGAGCAAAGATCCTGCTGCTGCTTGTTGCTGGCCTATTTCCTACCATCCCCTCTGTTCGCTGTCCATCTAATTCCTCCCCTTCCAGTGCTAGTGCCCTCCCACCCCTCTTCCTGGGCAGATTCCCTTCCTTCACCACGCTCTATTCCCCGGCGCAGCCCACTCAGCCACTGCTGTGCTGGGTCCGGAGGCAGTCAGGGCAGTTTTGCTCCCTGTTGCACAGTATTACTAATCAACAGCAGCGGCATGCCACAGAAAGCAGTGCTGGCCTGCCTGCCTCTGGACCCAGCTCCCTGCCACAGCTTTGACAAAGCAGCTGTACCCCTCCACAGCAGAGCATTTGAAGTCACCATGTTCAGTGCTGGAGCCTTTTTACAGGTCACTTTCTCAGCCCAATCACCCCCACTGTCTTTTGTTCTATGTGAGCTGGTGCTGCAACACCCATCCAATTGCACGGGCATGAAGTTCCATCTCCACCTAGGTCTCTGCTGTGTCAGCAAAGTGTTAGATTTAGGGCGTGTCTGCACTACAAGCTTCCCACCACAGTAATTGCTATGCCTGCTGAACAGCTCGGCCTCTCCTCCCCCTGCACGGTCTACACGCCATCAGTGGCTACTCTTGGAGTCTGCAGCTGTCCCATTGTGCCCGGTTCTGCTGCCTGCAATCAGAGCTCATTCCCCTGACGGTGTGATTGAGTTCCCTTCCTGCAGAACTAGAGGCTGCTACTGTTGAGCTGAAGTTGATTACAAAGCAGCAAAGAAAGCTGAGCCCTGGCTTTCCCTGCCTCTGACTGAAACACAGACTTTTATGATTCTAATGCGCTCCATAAATTAAACATTATAACAGGGAGGCCAAAACACCTTGCCGGGAGGGGGTTGCATTGGGAAGAAGGTAAATCAAGCTCACCTTAGTCCCAGCTTTTCTGATTGAGTCATCTGCTGAGCTGGTTTTTAGCAAGGGAAGCTATTTTCCATCTGTTCTATAAGCCTAATGCAGTACACACACAGCAGTCATACATTAGCCAAACATTTCCAGACCATGCTGTAGAGGAGACTTAGATAGTGCCATTATGATGTGCCAGTGCTGGATCCTGGAGCCCCAAAGCCAGCGCATTGATGAACCAGATTTCTATACAGTCCGCTCATTCTAAACTAGAGGCCACCTATGAAATGTGCTCTCCTGGCTGATTTCCTCATGAACCACCACAGCACTCCGAGCCAGGGAGCCGTCATTGCTCAAACATGTAATGAACTATCAGCAGGAAAAGATTCAGGGCCAGCCCCTGTGGCCCTGCACCATATGTATCTAGCTCTCCAATATCTCTGCGATCATTCCTAAATAATCAGCCTCTATCTGCAAACTCCCTCCCCTGCAGTTAGGGCAGGCGATTTATAGTCCTGGCATTGTGGACATCCTGCTCCGATCAGGGCCCTAACATCCTGCTCTCATTTGCAGCTGGCATGCAGCCTGCCGTACATCTGGCACAGCTCAGCAATCCACTCCTTGGGGGCTGCCAGTCCAGTTGTACTGTGCCCCAGCGGTGTCAGAAGTTCAATGCAAAATGTGCAAGGGGGGCTATTCAGAGAGCTGTCAGTTGTGTAGGTGTGCGAATGCAGAGCCCCAGAATCAAGCCCTGTGTCTCTGAAATGCACATTAGTGCGTGCACGGAACTCAGTTCCGCTGCATCAAATCCAGTCAGGACCCTGCTTCGCTGCCTGGCCGAGCCACTCTGTCAATCATGCCCCCCTGCCCCTTCCCCGAGCCCTGCAGCCAGCGGATAATTCAAGTGGCCAGGGAACACCTCTGTCAGTGGCACTCAGGAGTGACAGGGTCGGCAGTGCATGGGAGCAGAGCTCACTGCAGGCAAGGGGCCTGTTTCCCTGCCTGCCTCGGGCCACTGGGGCAGATTATCCATGGCAGAATGGGGAGGGGAGTTCTGCACTGTTGTCGTCTCTGTCTATGGGAGCAGGTGTCACATCCAGCTCCTTTGGCTAGTGGGGCCAATCCTAGTCTCTTTATACATGCTGGGCATGCAGAACGGAGGAGTCCCTGCTCCCCACTCTGAAAAACAAATCTTACACTAGGCATTAGCTGCCCTTGCCCATGTGTCTGCAACACAGTGCCATGGGGCAGAGCCATAATCCTGCCAGAGGCCAGCTCTCCCTTCACCCCATCCCTGCACATACAGCCAGGAGCGGCGCCAGGGTTTTTGGCGCCCTAGGTGGGGGTCCTTCCGCGCTCCCGGTCGTCGTCGGCAATTCTGCGGCAGGGGATCCTTCCGCGCTCCCGGTCTTCGGGGCACTTCGGCGGTGGGTCCCGGAGCGAGTGAAGGACCCGCCGCAGAATTGCCGCTGAAGACCCGGAGCGCAGAAGGACCCCCCCCGCCACCGAATTGCCGCCCCCCAAATCCTGGTGCCCTAGGCGACCACCTAGGTCACTTAAATGGAAGCGCCGGCCCTTCATACAGCCATGTCAGCAACTCACCTGGCTATTAGCAAAGAGCCTCTGATCTTCCCCCCTACTCATACCAGCAAAGGGTTCCTCTCTAGTGTGCAATTCCCCATTTGAAGCCACATGATTATTCAGCCTGCACATAGTAGCAGGATCAAGCGATAACATGGAAACTGAAGTCCATGGAGAAAGTCTTCCGCACAGCATGGCCACCTGCCCAACAGCCTCCCAGGGGGCTAGCTGTCCACAAGGATCACAGGCATGAGGGAGTTATTCAGAGGTGTGCACGTCATTGGCTCTGCAGAAGACTTACAACTTAGTAATACTTTAGCCCACGAAAGCTTATGCCCAAATAAATTTGTTAGTCTCTAAGGGCTTGTCTACACTACCGCGGTAGTTCGACGGCTGGCAATCGAACTTCCGGGTTCGATTTATCGCGTCTGGTGTGGACGCGATAATTCGAACCAGGAAGTGCTCGGCGTCGACTGCGGTACTCCACCTCAGCGAGAGGAGTACCGCGGAGTCGACGGGGGAGCCTGCCTGCCGTGTGTGGACCGCGTCTGAACCGCGGTAAATTCGAACTAAGGTATGTCGACTTCAGCTACGTTATTCACGTAGCTGAAGTTGCGTACCTTAGATCGAATTGGGGTGTTAGTGTAGACCTGGCCTAAGTGCCACAAGTACTCCTTGTTCTTTCTGCTGATACAGACTAACACGGCTACCGCTCTGAAACCTGTCAGCTTGGTAAGTGCGTGTGGTTTGGGAGGGAAATTTATTGTTAAAACGAGGCTGTGATTCCGAGCAGTGGGCTGATCGTAAGGAACAATCTCGTTCTGGCCACCAAGGAGAGGAAGTCAGTATGACCGAAGAGGCCTTTTCCGTCTCTGAAGTCTCGTGCCCTCAGCACTGCGTCCCACCAGAACTCTCCCGCCTGGAACGGTGACATAGGGGGAATGGCTGATAGGAACTAAACTCTCCCTGCTCCTGCTTCTTCGATTTCTGTAAAATCTCAGTAGCTCCAGTATAAGGCACCCTTTTTATTGTCTTCAATAAGCCTCAATTTGAAGTTCCTCAGAGTCGCGGCAGAACAGTACGTCATCGGTAAGAGTGAAATCGGAATGTTCTATAGGTTATTAGCATGTGAATGTGGTCTTTTATGGCCCCCAAGTTTAAAAATTGAAATGAAATAGCCAATATAATAAAAATACAAAAGCAGTCACTTCATGCAATGTAGCAAGTATATCAGCACTTAAACATTCCTTCCGGGCCAATAACTAAATAATATTCATTTCTATCTAGTACTCTGGGATTGTCTGTCTGGGTTTCTTTTCAATTAAGCAATAAATCTCAAGTCTGATTGGCTGTTTGTCTTAAATGAAAACCATTCATTTAAATCATGTTAATACACTGCCTATCTCCTATCCATATCTGCTAATTACTGACACTAACACTAAGGAAAGGCCCATATTTATGAGAATGCCTCCTCCAGCAGTTTATTTCACAACAAAGCCTCTTTAATTCAGTGTGAATAGCAGTTGATTCATCTTATTTGTCTGTTATCCTGAAGCTCAACTGCTGCTAGTGTCCAAATAGCTGAGGCACTCCGGTGTAATCAATCAGCACAGAGATTACACACTTTTAATGCTTTTCAATTCACCCAAACTGTACTTCACCTATCTGAGTCTCTTCTGGGCAAGAGCAGGTTTTAAAAATGACAGATAGACTATTGCTAATTCTCCCTTGAAACGTGTGGATTGCAAACACGCTGAATTGCAGTGCTGTGGCGGCTGGTGAGTGTGGGCAGGCAGGTTATGTGTCTCCTCTGCTGCCCACCTGTCGGCCCTTTATATGCTCCCCTTCTCGCTGTCCTCTCCCTGCTTTGCTCCTTCACACACCCCAGCCCCACTGCTCCTCCATATCCCCCCTGGCGGGGCACGTCCCACTCCCAGTTCTGTGCAGAGAACCAACCCCTAGTCGGAGCACTCAGCTCATCAACAGCCTGGCCGGCAGGCTCCTTCCTTCCCACACTGCCTCTGGCTGGGCCGGTGCCCCATACCTTCAAGCCAAGCCCTGCATGTGCCAACCCCCCACAAAGCACTGGCACAGGGAAGTCTCTCTGCCCCTCAGCTAATCTCTGGAGTGGGGGGTGGGGAAAGCGATTTCCAGCCTGTTTGCGCCCCGACCCTGCAGGTTCCACAGCAGCCCCCCAGGCAGGGACTTTGCATCCTCTTCACTCACCTCCTTTCACCGCTGCTTTGGAGCACAATGCATCCTTAGGGCTTAACCCCTTCCTGCACATGCTGTAGCTGGGAGGGGGGCAGAACAGGAGGCGGCTAGGTTATGTCGGTGGCCAGCAGCAGCCTGGAGGTGTTAGCTGCCCTTTGACACTGTGCGGGCAGGAAGGGACAAACTGCTTCCAGCCACAGGGGAGCGGGAAAGAGATGAGCTCTACAAATATACGGGCCAGGTCATCCCTTCCCAGCAGCTGGAAGCAGCTCCTGTCCCTCCCCTCCCCTCCCACACAGTGCCAAAAGGCTACTACTGGACACATTCTGAGATGTGAACCCTGGGAGAAATCTGTGGGGGGGGGGGCACGTGACCCTGCTTGCCCCCCACATGTTGCCCCGGGAAGATGTGGCACCAAGTACCAGGAGAGGCGGGTCCGTCCCAGGGGCCCACCCAGGCATGGAGGGCAGAGAGCGCCGGGCAGGGAGGGTCAGGTTGGTCAGTCATCCCCCCGCCCATGTGAGAGAGGTGTACGGGAGTGTGTGTGTGTGTCGCCTCTCCCCGTGTGAACCCTAAAGCCTTAAAGATAAGCAGGTAAATAAAAAGAATCCAACTATGCAGTATTTCTTTTTAACAGGGGCTCAGTGCATGTGGTGTTAATTTGAACGTTTGTACTGTATATTTCTGATATGTATTTTCCATGCTAAGAGGGGAGGAGGAGCAGTTTTGCTGGGGGAGAGAATCTGCAGGAGGGAGAAAGTTTAGAACAGATGCTCTATCAAAACGAAAGAAAAAGCAGCTCTCCTGCCCCCCAATGGCTCGCAACGTCACACACTAAAAACCACCCTCTTCCTGCAGCTTTAGCTCTGCCCAACACTTAGCAAAAATCCAGCACCTGGGTTGCAGAAATGTTCTGCCCCCAAAAGGGCTGCACAACCAGCTCCAGAAAACATCCAGCACGAACGGGGAAGCCATTCTTCCACACATGCAGCAACAGACCTAAAACTCTATAAATATTGAAAATCAATTCTGTCTAAAATGTATTTGCTGTTTTCCTCTCCAGAACAAGCACGGGGTTGCTGGGACCCCAGCCAACTCCTGTTTACTCCTGTGATAGTTATTGAGGTCCCTGGACTCCCTACATTATTCTGTCTGCAATATTTTCTCTCTTACAGGGCAGAGATTTTCCCCTCACATAAAATCCCAGTTTCAGAGCTGGATGAAATATTCATGAGGCTTCGCTGCCTTCATGTTTTCTAAAATCATTTTGTTTAAACTTCCTGAAAACAATTTCGAAGTTTATAAAAATAAATGGTTCCCATGGGATGAGGAAGGCAGCTAATTTCCGATTATCACAGTTACTCCCACCGTGTGACTTTAATATTCATGGAGTTTCGATGTTTCTTCAGAAACAGGCCACTAACGTTCTTTTGCTTTCATTTAAATGACATTTGGCCTGATTCCTCCAAGACCCATACGTTAGTAACATTATAAAATGCCCCAAGGCCATAGAGACATAAATCACTGCCCAAACCAGAGAACACACTTAGACACAGTCACCGGGGCTGATTTCCACAATCCCTTTGGCCTGCATCCTTGAGGAGAAAACCCAAAGAGCGAGAGATCGTGTAGGAGGTTAAGAGCGTGGAAGATTTATCAAGGTTGCAGCGTGGGGGGAGCAGGCGGGCATGAAATAGTCTGTGCCCATAAAGCTGACAAGAAGTCAGATCAGTGCTCTGGCAAAAGGGTGCTTAAGGTTGAAATGGGAGCATGGCCTGTATTGTCATTTATACACTCCAGTGTCTGATTGGGGAGCAGCGCTACCCAGTCGGCACAGCAGAGCAGGACAAGCCTGGTATTTTCAGGAGTGTTGGTGGATTTGATGCTGAGCCCAATTTTACCTCTTGCATCCCCAGTAACAGATGTTCCTTTGCAGGGGAAGTCTCCCAGGGTCATAACTGTGTAGCCCCTTTTCACTGCTCATTTGTTAGAGAACATCCATTTCTGGCCTGAGAACAAACAGGAAAAATTGCAACCCAATAACTTGTGTTCTCACTCGGCGGGCTCTGACATAGCCAGACATTTTCAGCATCAGGATCTTGGTCCTCAACCAACACCCCAATTGGGGCAGGTCTGGGGAACTTCTCTCCTGCTCTTTACCAGAGCTCGGTGCTCCAGGGGGGCAGCAGGAGAAAGTTACAGTGACGGTAAAAATTACGACTGCTTTGTCCATTTGGAAAGTCCTAAAGGGAAGAGCTGGATCACTAGTTAGAGCAGCTGCTGGGCTGAGCGGACGGGAAGGCCGGGACTGCTGGCGGGCGCACAGTCCCATTGAAACACGCTGTTTACATACATGATACAAAACACTGCCAGCCCCAGAAGCTCCCTACCAGAAGCGCAGCCCCTCTGGGACGCCTTCCCGACCTCAGGCAGCTCCCGGACGGGCTGCTGAGAAACCTGCGAAGGGGGCGGTTGGCCCCTCACTGACACTGAGTGGGGGTTTTGGTGGTCGCCCAGTGCCAAAGGAAAGGGGCAGGGCCAATGAGAAATCAGGAGCCTGAGACTGACAGTCCCCAGGGCAGACAGGCCAATGAGGGAGTCAGGAGCCTGGGGTCCCATCCTCCGAGTGGGCTGGAGCTGCCCGAGGCAGTGCAGGGCCGAGCTAAGGGAAAAGCTGGGGCCGGAGCTGGGCCGGGGGCAGAGCCAGAAAGGAGCAGCCCAGAGAGCAGAGCTGGGCCGGGAGCAGAGCCGCGCCGGCCAGAGGGGCAGCCCGGGGAGCTGCGCTGGAGGCAGAGCCGCAGCCGCGCTGAGGCAGGAGCTGGGGCCGTCCGGAGCCGAGTGCGGTGAGCAGCTGGGGAGCGCGAGGGGGGACCCCAGGCAGAGGGCCCAGCACAGGGAGAGGTCACCAGCCAAGGGGTCTCACAGGCCGGACTGGGAGGGGGCAACGCTGGGGGGAAGGGCCCTGCCACCTAGAGCCTGAGGGCGGCCCCGGCCAGAGCAAGTGTCCGACCCGCCGCGTCCCTGCAGCACGGCCAGGGCCTGGGCAGGGGCCTGGGGCATGCGAGGGACAGACTGACCTTCCCTTGCAGCCCAGAGGCGGCTGGTGGCGTCCCCGGCCCACAGAGGGGGTGACGTGGTTTCCTTTAACCGGCCCGTTTTTCCTTATTTTGTTTATTGGTTGCTGTTTAATCAGTCGTGTTTGCTTTGAACTCTATGTAATGAGCAGTGGGTCGGGGACGTGGCCGGGGCGAAGAGAGCACCCCGCCATGGTGCTCTCAGATCCTTTCGCTAGCCAATTCCACCGGGGTAGTGTATAGGCCATGGAAGTTCCCCACGACAGTGGGACCATTCCCCCGCTTACACCTATTCAAAAGGACTTGTAATAAGGTGAACGAATACTGAGAACAGAAAAGGCTATTGTGAGTTAGGGGCAAGCAATGTAAGCTGGTGTCACTTGACTTCACCTCTTGGGCAGCTAGCCTGCTCTCCGGATAGGAAAGTCCAGGCAATCGGCAGAAACGCCAACCCCCCCATCCTTTCTTGAGCCCACTGTTCTCTAGTCAGCTGTCGAGAGGCGGAGCCTGGGGCTGGGTCATTCATGCCCCGCTCCACGCCTGGCAGGGCAGGGCTCTGCTGCTTTGTTAGCATGAGGCACTTGGAAACTTGATCTCTGACTCCCAAGTGGGACTCCCCAAACTGATTCCTCGAGGACCTGGAGCCGAACCGCACTGCAGGGTGGGGAAGCACCTCCCCCCAGCGCGCTCAGCACCCTGGGAGGCCGGGTAATGAGGGAAAGCCAGTCTCACAGTACTTAAGTAGCCCCACGAATTACAGAAACAAGCAGTGCCAGGTCACGCTGATTTCATGCAAACACCAGCAGCCCAACAACGGACAGACACACCCCGTAGAGGTGGCACAATTCTCTCTGGGAAGGGAGGCAGTACAGCCAGCCCCATGAGTCTGCAGTGCGGGAGCTGCAAGGGAGAGAGCCAGCCCCTAGAGCAGTCGGGGAAGCAATGGGAGTGGCAGGTGTCCAGCCCCTCAAGACAACAGGGCAGTTATTTATGAGCCTCCATGTGGATTTAGGGCATGTCTTTAGGCACCCATATTTGAAAACGCAGGGGAAATAGCCAACCTCTCTGAAATCAGGATGTTCTCTCCTACGCCACATAGGACTCTTCCTGGCTAGGTAAGAAGAGAGGAACTAAGGGCCTTCCACTGTAATTATCTGACACATTGATGTTCATAATGTGCCATCATTTATTGCTAAAATA
The DNA here is from genome assembly GCF_002925995.2 of Terrapene triunguis. Lineage (NCBI taxonomy): Eukaryota > Metazoa > Chordata > Testudines > Emydidae > Terrapene > Terrapene triunguis. The sequence goes on from NW_020665277.1 coordinate 4,304,041, forward strand.
TCACCGGGGAACTCCGTGCAAATCTCCTTTGCAATACAAACCTAGCTAAATATGCAAGTCTTCGAGCAAACTGAGGGCAGGTGTGAGTGCATCGCTCTGTATGTGTGCCCTAGGTGCTGTCTTTTCACTTGGGAGAAGCCTGAGCACTGACTGCTCCCCCATGCTCTGTACCTAACCAGACACAGGCAGGAGGTATCTGTGATGTTCCTAGGAACGTGGGTCAGGTGACCTCCATTAACCTTTTAACATTGGGAGCTGCACTGTATGTGAAATGGCTGCATGGAAGCAGCTGGGCTCTGAAACCGGGCTGATTCTACCGGATTTCTTCTGTCTTGCCAGTGGATAATGCCTGCATTCCACATGGGTGCAGGGAGGAGTGTCTGGACCTGCAGCAATACAGCAATGCCTGAGAATGAGCTGTGCATGTGCACACATGGCACGGAGTTACACCAGGTGCTCTCACGGACAGAGAGGTGACAGTCAGTCCAGGAGGGGAGCCATTGCTGCTCTGCTGAAATCATCACAATAAGAGGTTATTTCTAAGCCGGGGGTGGGTCTCAGTTCCATGGCCCACCCTTTGCTTTGCGAAGGGAGCTGATTTATTTGAGCAGCAGCACTGCAGTTCAAGTCACAAGTTGTGCATTGGCCACGAGCTGCCTGGACTGGAGAGTTATTTTGCACTCACAAAATCTATTTTCTGGGGCTTCTGTCAATGGAAACAGGAGCCTCTGCTAACAAGCAAAGCCCTTGTGCTCCTTAAAGCCCTTAGCTGAGCCATTGATTCTGCAGACAGCACCATTCCCTGGGTGATGCTTCATCTCATTCCTGAGCTGAGCGCTACGCATGCTTCCTGCTTAGTGTGTCCCTACCACTCTGCTGGACTTGATGAGAGAGCTTCATAATGGAACCACTGCCCGTGTTTATCTGGAAAACCAGATGTCAGCACCTTTTAAACCAGTATCTGGTGTTAGGCAGGGTTGTGTTCTGGCCCCTGTACTCATTTGTCAGGCAATGGATTTCATAATGCAGCATTCTGTCAGGTCCATAGGCATTGAGTTCAGTGATCTCTCGCTCACAGACCTTGACTACGCTGATGACGTTGTTCTCTTAGTCCAGAGCCCCAACAGGTTTTGTGAGGCACTCCAGCATATGGAGGAGTCAGCTAAGATTGGTTTCCATGTTTCATGGTCAAAGACAAAACTGCAAAATCTAGGACCAGGTCCACCTGCGACTCCAATCTCTTTGAACAACAAACCCGTTGAATCAGTTTCCAGCTTTTGCTATCTGTGTTCTATACTTACCAGCTCCTCCAATTCTCACACGGAGGTTCTCCATCGGATTGGCATCGCAGCATCTGCCGTGGGCTGTTTACAATAGATATGAAATCAACATCATACAACCAAGTTCAGGATTTATTCGAGCTGTATCCTTCCCATACTGTTGTACAGCTGTGAAACATGAACCCTATGCCGCTCAGACTGAATAACGCTGGAGGCTTTCCACTCAAAATGTCAAAGTCGTATATTGGGCATAAAGTGGAGTGACTTCATCTGTAATGCAGATGTTTATGGTTATTCGGGTCTACAGATTACTGGGGCCATAGTCCGCAGGCAGCGCCTTACGCTTTTCAGACTTGTTGCAAGAATACCACAAGATGTTCCAGCGAATGCTGTTCTCCGGGAGGCTGGTAACTTCTGGGATAAAATTCCACTAACCAATGCGTGGAGGCGGCCCAGAGGCAGACCCCCTATTACATGGGTTCATCAAGTCTGTTCCGATTTTGGACTCAGGCTGTCAAGCCTTCGCGGTTGTGCAGGAATGGACCAAATGGCGAACAATCGCTACGGCCGATTGTCTGGCTGAGCATTGGAGAGAGAGAAAGAGAGAGAGGAGATTTACACTGAATTCCCTGGCGATATTTTAATGGCATTAAATCAAAGCTGCTGGGCATTGTCTGAGGAGTGTGGACTGTGGCCCTGGGAAGGGCGCTCCCTTCTGAGAGCTCAGCAGGCAGTTTGTAGTGGTTATGTCTTGCTTAGTACCAGGAACAAACTGGGCACTGTGCAATACACAAAATAGAGAGGCCCAGGTCCAAAGAGCTTCCAAAGGGCCAGAGACTGAGGATTCCCCACTGACAAGAGTGGGAAGACTCGCAGCTCAGCCATCCGTGCAGCGTTGTTTGCAGAATCACAGAACGTGGACTCTGCAGCAGAAAGACAAGAGGCAAAAGAGGAAGTCGTTCCCATCCCCCCTAATTTCTCCCCACCCCTCCCTTCCCAGTGTTCCACTGGGCCCCAGGTCAGCATCTAGCACCTCGCTCCGAATTTGGAATTTAATCTGAAAACCTCATTTTAAACCAATAGCAAGAAATACCCTCAGCAGGGTGAACTGGCACATCAGTCAGAGCCAAGGGGAACAGGGAGTGCCCCAATTACCTCAGCTAGTCCACAGAGTGGGGGGTTTAAAGTCACCCTCCACACGTTGTAATTAGGGCCTGGAGGTGATAATTGAAGAGCCAGAGGATCCCAGCCTCAGGTAGCACTCATCTCTCCGGCACTGTCGTATCCAGCAAGCATTACCTGCTCCGAATGGTCAGTGCATGTCTCTGCAATTAATATACTCAACCCAGAATGCACTGAGGCGACTCATTTCAGGGATTTTTTAAAATCTGTGAGTTTTCTAAATTGTTAAACATCCCAAAGGTTATGAGAAAAGGAGAAAGACAGACTGGAAGGACGGATGGTAGCTGGCTAAACTGTGCAATGCCCCTGCAAAGACAATCAGTTACTATGGTGATCGGTGTAGGACAAGAACCCAGACAGACCCAGCTACTCAGGACCTTTCATGGCTTTGCATACAAAGCCCGAACTCTGTCCAAGCCCCAGAAATCAGTCAGCCAAGCAGGCTCACTAAGGAGTGCAATAAAATAAATATAAAAGTTAACGGTGAAAGTTAACTATCAGGTTAGCAAGAAATTATGGTGAAGACAGAGTCAGAAGCACCTCATATAAGGAGGTTTTTGGATGCAGTGAGTTATATTGAACTGATCAAGGTGCTAAGCGAGGAATACGATGAGCAAGGTGTATTCAGCCCTCAGGAATGTCAGCGAGACCTGTATGCGTCCGAGGGACAGAAATTACAGGTGGAAAAGGCCTTTCAGACCATCGCTTCCAGCACAGATGGCCCCGAGCCTTTGTTAGTGAGATTAGCAGGGCTTTTGCCTCTTCCTCTGGTGACTATACCAAGGCCCAGAGCCTTCCCTTGGGAGCACTGATGGAAACGCTCAGCAGAAGAGTGGATAGCATAGCCGTGGGAGCAGGAGAGTGGAGCACACAGCCGTGGGGAGAACCCTGGTCAGTAGGGGCAGCAGGTTGGGCTTGCTGAAGCTCCTTTCTGGCCCCAACGCCCAGCACTCTGTGAGAACCTGCTCAATATCCAGGCTCCCTCCTTGCTACATTTAACACCAGATAGTTTGGCATGAAGCGCATCTTTCTGCTTTTTAGCTTCCCCTGAAGCCATTCCAGCCTCTTGTTAGAATGTTTCCTCCAAGTGCAGGAATCTGTCATAGAATCATAGAATCATAGAATATCAAGGTTGGAAGGGACCTCAAGAGGTCATCTAGTCCAACCCCCTGCTCAAAGTAGGACCAATTCCCAACTAAATCATCCCAGCCAGGGCTTTGTCAAGCCGGGCCTTAAAAACCTCCAAGGAAGGAGACTCCACCACCTCCCTAGGGAACCCATTCCAGTGCTTCACCACCCTCCTAGTGAAATAGTGTTTCCTAATATCCAACCTGGACCTCCCCCACTGCAACTTGAGACCATTGCTTCTTGTTCTGTCATCTGCTACCACTGAGAACAGCCGAGCTCCATCCTCTTTGGAACCCCCCTTCAGGTAGTTGAAAGCTGCTATCAAATCCCCCCTCATTCTTCTCTTCTGGAGACTAAACAATCCCAGTTCCCTCAGCCTCTCCTCATAAGTCATGTGCTCCAGCCCCCTAATCATTTTTGTTGCCCTCCGCTGGACTCTTTCCAATTTTTCCAAGCACTTTTCTCTTCAGCCAGCATCAGATTTCCATTAGAGGGAGGTTTCCTCCTCTGCCATTCTAAGGCAAAAGCACAAATTTCTATTCCTTTTAAACCCTGTGCTTTATTGAACTCAAGCCTTTCAATAATGAATGAAAAGAAAATCCCTTCTTGGCCAATAAAGCAGGATTGGCAAAAAACTTTCTGACCGGAGCATCTGACTGTGAACAGAATCGATGCAACTGTAACGAGCCTCTCGGTCCAGCATTGATTGGCGGAGACTGTGGAACTAGCACTTGGAAGAAATCACACTCCAGATTAACTGCTATTTTTAATTCCTGCTACAGTTTTTAGAAGGTCCCCAGTGGTATAATCAGAAGCAAGACTCAGGGCAGAAATCAGATTGTGCAGGTTTGAGCAGCTGCAGGACATGACTATGGCCCCTAGTGATTTAGGGCTAACACATCATTTTATCAAAGAGGAGTTGTTAAATAAAAGTGTTGCTTCTTCACATGCAGCCAAGGACACCTGGGCCATCCCCAGCTTGCTGAGGTCAGGAGTTCTGAGCTGGCCCTAGCAGCCCAATAATGGCGCCACTGCTGCTTGCTCCGCGTCCCGCTGTGTTTGCCTATGGGGCTTGGAAAGTCTTTTCTCACGTGCTAATGCCGGCTAGGTGGGCTGCATTGCTCAGGAGAGCTCTGGGAGGCTCAGCCACAGAAATGGCCAACAAAGAGTTAATGCCAAGCGGATGAGGCTTTGTGCTAGGGGATCCTCATGCTAACCACGCAGCAGGACTTTCTGTGCGGCCTCACGGCTGCGGCCTGTCTACCAGGGCTCAGCCACCTCCCCCAGGGCCTTCTGCATGGCTTTGTGCCCAGCCCCGTCTGGCAGGTGTCTCGTGCCTTCTCTCTGCTCCCTGTGGTCACTGGGTACCTGCCCAGCAGGGGACAGCAGCCAGAGACCCTTGAGGCTGAAGGGATGCTGCTGGGTGGCTCATACCAGCCTCTGCCCAGCACTCCTGGGTGATGCACCCACTGAGCCAGGACACGCTAGCGAATCGCCAGCACCTTGAGCCCCTCTAGCGACCAGTCGGAGCCCAGGTCTGTACATGCATGAGGCAGATGTCTCACTGTGAGGAGCCAGCAAGGCCTCACGGCCCTTCCCCGTGCTGGCCCCATACATGTCAGTCAGGCCCAGGGCCCTGTCAGAGGCCGTTGCAATGGCAGAATCTGTGCTGGGACAGCCGAGTTTGGGTTTGGCCACCTCAGCCCCATCTACAGCTGAATGACGCAGCAAAAATGGGCCAAGAAAAGTCACCACTACAGTGATTGGCACTTAGGGGAAGCCAGGCCCCCCACAAACTGACCAGCGCCCCTTCAGTGCGTTCCCCAGCCGCCACCAGACCCTGACCCCCAAGGTCGCTCATAACACATTTCAAAACCAACAATCCTGCTCTCAAGCTGCTGTCCCTGGCAGCCAAGGGCTGGTGAGGCTCCTGTCCCCAGATCAGAGCAGCCACTGCCTGAGCATAGACACACAAGGGCCACCTCGGGGCACAGGAAACGGATGCTGTCCCAGATGCTAGCGAGCACCCTCCATTCTGCCCTGACCCCCCTGCACTGTGTTAAGCTCCTGAGTCTTAGCAGGCTGCAGCACTGGTTCCTCCCTTGGCCTGGGCACTGGCCCGCAGTCTGCTGCCTTTTCTGGAAACAGGGCTCCTCAGCAACCTGCCCTAGGCCTCTAGACCAGCACTGACCCCCGGAGATACCCTCCTCTCCCAGAACTTCACCCAAAAGGAGCTAAGTTTACAGTTCCAGTTTAACACTAGCAGGGGCGCGCAGTCAGCACACGCTCAGACACTGTGCAGGGCCTACCACCTTTATGCTCTTTATACTAAATCATGTAAAGCACAGAGGAGTACAGATCCTATAAAACAATAACCCTACACACGTGTCCGTGCCTCGGTTTCCTTACCACTCCAGGGCATTCCCTGCACTGTCCACATTCCTTGGGGCCATCTAGGCTGGGACCCTCTGCCCCAGGAGCATTCTGGGTTGCTTTTCCCACTTAGACTAGAGAGAAAGACCCCTGAGCAGACCAGCCTCTGCCCTTTTAAAACCTCCAGTCCCCTGTGGCAGGTGAAGGACCCCCAGCCAGCTTCCCCACATTAGCACCCACCGCTGTCATGTGACTTTGTTGCCCAGGGGCTAAACCAGTCCCCTGCTAAACCAGTTCCTCTGGGCAGGGACCAGTCTTTTGTCCAAAGTGAATAGTGTCCAACCATCAGGGGCGGCTCCAGGCACCAGCGCAGCAAGCGCGTGCCTGGGGCGGCAAGCCGCGGGGGTGGCCTGCCGGTCACTGTGAGGGCGGCAGGCAGGCGGCTTTCGGCGGCATACCTGCGGGAGGCCCTCCGGTCCCGCGGCTTCGGCGGCGGGGACGCCGATGGCACGGCACTGGCGGACCTCCCGCAGGCATGCTGCCGAATCTGCATGACCAGCAGACTGTCCGCAGGCGTGCCACCGAAAGCCACCTGCCTGCCGTGCTTGGGGCGGCAAAAAACATAGAGCCATCCCTGCCAACCATTGGGTACTTAGAGTCAAATACCGTCTCCTGCCTTTGGAATTTTCAGCCCAATGGAGGCAAACATGCTGTGGATAAGGCAAAAGGCAATTCAAAATGGAGTTTGCAGCCTGATCCAGACACACAAGGTTCATAATCTCACACAGAATTCATCAACTGTACAGACATTTCCACTTCATCACAGATACCACACTAGGCCCTGTTGCCAGTAGAGCCCGAGGGCCAAAATTCAGGGTCGGAGCCGGATTCTGGGAGCCAAGCCCAGACAGTCCCAGGGGGACATTGAGATGCCTCCTAACGACAGCCACAGAACTTCCTGGTGCAGGGCTGCAGCGCTCACTTACTGAGATAAGCCATTTCCATCCAGCACTGCCCTAGTTCCAGAGATGCACTGACTGACGTGTTGCCAGCTTCTAAATGAACAGTAACCACTCAGGAAAAGTCATGTGCATCGCTGTGGACAGTTCAGAGACATCCCACCCTGCTAAGTGTGCAACAACTGCAGTCAGAAAAGTAAACAAAATGTGAGACTAAGTACGAAATGGGGAGGGGGAGGATCCTGAAAACCCTGCCGTGCCAATGTATACATCAATAGCTTCCTCCTCAGCCAGGGCACTGCGTACAGCTCTGCTCACCCCGTCTCACACAAGCATGGAAAACATAGGAAATGATTTGGAGATGGGACAAAAATGAATATCCACCTGGAAAAAATTCTGCATGAGACGGGGATTCAAATGTTTTGAACTGTTTAGAGAGAAGAGAATGGGGGTCAGGACAATGGCGAGCAAGATGAGTGATAGAGAGAAGGTAAGTCAGGTGGCTCCTGTTTACCCTCTCTGCTAATACAGAGGCAAAGCCCAAAGGAATTAAATGACAGCTGATTTAAAACTGAGAAAAGGAGACACTTTACACATTTATACACTGTGAAATAATTATCCCTCCGAACTGATCAAGGCAGACAGCTTGTAGAATAAAAAACAAAAAGATATTCACCAACGACATGGACAACAAAGGCTATTAAAATCCATCACATGAGACTTGCAAGTTTCTTCTGCTCAGATGAGCACTAAAATCCAAGAATCTTTACAAAGCATCATCTTCATTGACAACAGATCACAGACACTTCCTTAATGATGAAACAGCTCTGCATCTGGAAAGCTATTTCCTCAGGCTATTTCTAGCACTTCTTCTGTGCTTTGAGGAAATTTACTTTACAATTCAACATGTTCCTGGGAGTGAAAAGCACTTTCCACACACTGCAAGTTTTTATGAGTGGTTTGTGATGTACATCTCTCTCAGGAGCTATCAGTTCCCATGGTCATGAGACGCCAGCCTTTCTTTCCCAGTCTGACAGCAGCCCTAGCACATCAGACTAGAATTGCAAAAAGGAAGGTTTAAAGTCCCTTATTTCAAAAGTTAAATGTCTTTGCAGCTTTGGGGGAATGGAATAAATGGATCTGTTGTAACAATCCAATAACATGGCCTGATACCTTTTAAAACGGGCCATCCCAACGTTCAGTTCCTAGTCAATAGCCACTGAGGCCTTCCAAATACTAACAAAACAGAACTGCTGCTGAATGTAACGGCACAGGTTACCAAAATAAGGCACTGTGTGCATCAGACTTTGAGGAAATCTCTTATCACCTTTCGCTGCAGCTCTTCACAGTCAGTTGGTTTTATTGCTCTGATCTGAGTTCTAACAATTTTCTACATTTCTTTCATAGAGCCTTTAATCTCAACCTGTTTTACAGTCTTCTGGTCATATGTACAAGTGTCAACATACCCACTACTTAACTGCAGCCACCTCTGGGCTGAAATATGGCAGCTATTTAAGCAACATATAGCCATAACACACACACACACATTTAGGACAGGAAATGAAGAACCCCACATCTTAGTTATTGAGGCTTTGATTACCTATGTAGGTTGCTCCGTGGGGATATAGGATCCAAGTTCCTTCATTTCTGTCAGCAAGTGCCCAGGAAAGATGCTCTGTGCTTCAGGACAGGCGCCAACCTTTAACTGAGGTGTGAGTTTGGGGGCAATACCCCTATGGCCAGGTTGTCCCATAATCCCCCCAGGGGGTTTCATGCACTTTTCTGCGATGCAGCCAAAGCTGGCCCATCCGAGATGGATACTGGGCTAGATGGACCCTGGGCTGATCAGCTTGGCAATTCCTACATTCAAGTGATTATGTGGAAGTCAAACAGTGCCATAAACCAGAACAGGAATCACGCTCCAGCCTTTTGGTTCAGCTCAGTTATAATCCTGACAGAAGCTGTCTCGTAGACAAGAGCTACCAACACTGGTTTGGCTTCATGTTTTCTCTGAGCTTGAACAATGCTTTTCTCCCCCTTGCCTGGCTTTAACATTACTGACTCCTTAAAGTGCTTGTGGAGTGAGCTCCAATGAAAAGAGGAATCTCTGCCTTTGCTGTCATTTATTATTCACAGCTGTGAGAACTGGGTTGTTAATTGAGCAGAAGAGGGCCAATTATCCACTTTTCTCTTGCTTTTGTACCCTGGCTGACATCCCTGGGAGAAACAGAGCGCCATGCAGACAGGTGTGAAGCTCAGGCACTCAGGGCCAGGGTCTGGAGCTAAGTTCCCTTGATCATTGAAAAACACAAAAGATGCTTCAGCATAGAACTGCGTGGTAGTGCTCTAGTAAAGCGCACTCCGGCCTGGGAGAGCTGAAGTCTCTTCTGCTTTGGAGCCAAAACAAGGCAGCTCTCTTTCCCCTCCCAGCCATTGTCTGTCTCATCTACATAAAGAGGTAGATTAAGATGTATTGAGGCCCTGGTACAAAGAATATTTGGGCCCCCCCACACACCAGGGGTGCTGGGAGGGCCAGGGAGGCCATCCCGCCCCCCTCACTTTTAAAAGTGCGAGGGCCATGCCCACCCGCTTTTGAACATGAGTGTAGTAGCTTTGGGCAGATGCAGAGCGGCGGTGGCAGGGGCATGGCAGCCCATGAAGCGCAACCCCTGCCAGAGGCACCAGCCTCTTCCCAGTGAGGGGCTGAGGCAGGCCTTAGCCCCCCTCACCACAGGGCCCTGTCCCCTGCTGCTCCTCTGCCCCCCAACCCGCCCCTCCCCCGCCAGCCAGGCTGGAAGCCAGAGCCAGGCTGAGAGAGGAGCCTCCCAGGGAGCCCAAGACCCTCCACCTGCCCTGGGCCGTACTCCGGGGGGGGGGACGACACAGGCTGGGGACTGCTGTTGGGCACCCCGCCCAATACCCAGAGCAGGTGGATGGTCCGGGGAGCAGGGTACAGCGGTCTGGGCTCTCTGGGTGGCTCTTTCCACAGCCTGGCTTCCAGCTTGGCCAGGGGGTAGGGTCTGGGGAGGAAGAAGAGGAGCAGGTGGGCAGGGTCATCGCTCCGGCACTGGTGGCACCCCCCTACTTCTTCCCAGGTTCCGGCGCTCTTGCAGTGGCCCACAAATTGGCTGAGGCAGCGCTTTAACATGGCATGTGTAATCGCGGCACAGCACTGGGAGAGAGCTCTAAAAAACCCACCTCCACGCAGGGCGCGGCTCCCAGCACTGGTGCAGTCTACACTGGCGCTTTACAGTACTGAAACTTGCAGCGCTCAGGGAGGTGTTTTTTCACACCCCTGAGCAAGAAAGTTGCAGCGCTGTAAAGTGCCAGTGTAGACAAGCCCTTACACGGAGCACTTTCACCAGATTCTCACCTGCAGTAGAAGTGATACCGAGGCCCTGAGACTCAGTCGCCCAGCACAGTAATGCTCACAAGGCAGCAGTGCTTCGCTTCGCAGCACATTACGATCAAAAAACTGCACTGAGAATTTTTCTCTCCCTGGAGGCTTGCATACAAATAACTACCACCAGCCTCAGGGCAAGGAACCAGAGCCACTTCTTAAAACAATCCTTAACCAGCCTGACCATTGCTGCGGCACTCACAGTACACGGATCCCCAGACGCATCCTGCTGTAACAGGGAGCGTCTCCCCTAGGGTGGCTGCAGCTCTTCCTGGTGCCTCCCAATGTGCAATTATATATTAGGTATCTTACAATAGTGCCTGGGAGCCTAGGCCAAGTCCAGACCCCTGGTGCTAGGTGCTGTACAAACTGATCAAGAGGTGGGCCCTGTGCTCAGGGCCACAGGGCCTAGTGCCCCTGCAGCAGCACATACAACAGAGTATTGCAGGTCACAGGGAGCTTTGTTTCTGCATCTTATAGTTTAATATGTGTTGGGAAGGGTTGGAACCTTTCCATTTCTTGCACCAGCAGCTCAGGAATGAGATTTGGGCAGGGACAACAGCAGGTGTTAGACGCTTACCCTCTACTACAGCAGCTGCTTGGCCCGCTCTTTGCTCTTCCCTCACAGAGTTTCCAAACAAACGCTGGGCCTGCAGCTCACTGAATAGGAGTCGTTCTTAGTTCCATGGGATACGGAGCTCGGCTCCCGGCCGGTATTCTGGGTTTCTTTCCTCATGAATCTCATCCCAGTCTCCCCCTATACATTGCAGTGGGCATTCCCTTCCCCAGTTGTTGGGGTGCACGACATGGCTGTGGTTTGCTAGAGGCTGGGGCAATGCGAAGCAAGGCGGTATGATCTCAAGATGGTGCCTCCCCCATTCTAGGGAAGGCAAGTGCTGCTCAGGGAGGGACAGGGCACGTGTGTGGGCTGCTGGACTTTGAAGACAAAGCGGTCTCAGCCCCCGCACTGGGAGACCCCTGAGACTGCCACAGTTGTAGAGGAAAACTTGCTGTGGCTACATATTTATTGCACCTGGAATAAACATCACGCTGCATATGACACATGTGCATCCCAACAGCGAGGCTGGCAGACCTGGGCACCGCTGGGCCACTCAGCCTTCACTCATAGGCTCAGCACCATGGGCATGTTCGAGGTTGGGGAAAGGAGCGACTTTCTCAGAACATCCGCGTAGGGGAGATCAGCACCCTGAGCAATGCGCCGGAGACCTGCAGGGGGGGTTACGAGAGCATCTTACATGCCCAGCCCTGATGGTTGCCAGCCTGGCGTTTGCAGACCTGTGCTAGTTTCTTTGGGCCCTCAGTCAGAGCAGTTCTGGGCTGCATGCTGGGATTTGAATGCCAGGGGCTCCCTCTGTTGGTGCTAAATGGTAGCTGCTGTTCTCTTGTAGTCTAATCCCCATACACAGAAGCTGTTGCTGTGAGTTTGCCTTAAAAACACCCAAGGAGCGGCTCATTGTGTTTTTCAGAAGAGGAATGAGGGGTAGCTTTGCACGTGCTTTTCCCAGGAACTCAAGGGCTCCTGTGAAGGAGGGGGACCGAAACAGGAATCTGCTACCTCCTCCATCACCTGGGAGATAGGATTTCTCCATTCAAACCCCTTCTAAAGGGGCAGATGCATGATTCAAACCAGGAAATCCAAGGATTGCCCACTTCCTAAGCAAGCACCCAACCACTGGAATATAGAGGGATCAAGAGTTCTGGGCTGCCCCAATTCATACTTAGGTAAAGGGGAACAGCTCCAAAAGGCAAGCCTGAGGGACTCCCTGTTCAAATGAACCACCTTTGCCAGCAGAGCATGAACTTGAACCAAGTAAAAACAACAAGGAGTCTAGTGGCACCTTAAAGACTAACCTGTTAGTCTTTAAGATGCCACCAGACTCCTTGTTGTTTTTGTAGATACAGACTAACACGGCTACCCCCTGATACTTGAACCAAGTAAGCCAACTTCCCAGGCAAGTGCTGTAACCACTGCACTATAGACAGGTTCCGGAGCTTAAGCCTTGCTTTGACCCAATTAATAGTTAATTAAAGTGGACCAGTGTCAACAGGAAAGCCAGGGCAACTCCCCTGTTCAAATTCCCAACTTACAGCCAGGGGAGCTGAACCAGCATAGTTCAGAGACCAAGTGAACACTGTAACCACTCACCCTAGAAAGCTTCCCACAACGGAATCTTGCTTTGGCCCAATTAATAGTTAGTTAAAGTGGAACAACTTCAACAGAAAGGCTGAGCTCCCTGTTCAAATCCTTTTACTCCAGCTGGCAGATAATGGAATTAAACCAGGGAACTTCATAACCTAGCAGAGCATCCTCACCACTGCATCACAGAAGGGCTTTCCTTACTAGAAACTTCCTTTGGGCCAATTAATAGTTAATTAAAGTGGAACAGCTTCAACCAGAAAGCCACCATTGTTCAAATCCCTTTTTTTGAACTTTTGGAGCAAACGTTGATGCCCAGTGAGCTTGGGCGCCAGTTGAGCAGGAGTTTGCCAGCACCTAACCCCCTGTGTGGATCTGGCTTTGTGTGCCAATGGAGTGGCACGAGTGTGCCCATTCTTGGCTTCCGTGTAAGTCTGCGTGAGTGCCTGTGGCATGTACTGCGCGCACACAGTCTCAGTTCACTCCCCCGTTCAGCACTGGATGCCTGCTGCCTGTACCCCCACCTGCTCAGTATGAGTAACAAGATTTGAAGGTAGGTAAGTGCAGTCCAACCCAACTGCAGCTTTTTTCAAAGTCAACAGCCTGTGTCTCAATGGTGTCTTTATTGTACAGCCTCAGCTAGCTGGGGTGGGGGTGGAAAGGACACGGGGTCACATGCCCCCCAAGATTTCTGCCAGTGTTTGCCAGCCCTGCTCAGTCACATGGTGTGGCTGGCCCCACTCCCTCGGCGGCAGCTGCTGGAGCCAGAGCTGTGTGGGGAGAGACAGGAGCAACAGCTGGGAGCTGCAGGGAGAGGCAACTGCTTTCTAGGAGGGGAGCCTGAGGGTAAGGGGGTGGCAGCCAAACCTTTACATTGTGCCCCCCCCACTATTAGCAGGTGCAGGGCATCTCTGCTCAGGCTCCCCACCTGCACCCCAGCCCCGGATGTGAAAGCCAAGCAGGCCAAAGACTCAAGGTGTGAGGGAGCCCTGCAGTACACAGGCCAAGCATGGCCCGAGTAATGTGAGAGCTGGGGGGCAGGGTTACTGAGTGCGTGTGGGGGATTAGGGAGCTGGCACAGGAGGCTACGTGCCCGAGCGGGCAGGCTCCTGGCAGAGAGGAAGCCAGCGCAGCCAGGGTATTGCAATGGCACCCTTTCCAGGGAGGGACCGAAGTGCGGTGGAGGCAGCAGAGCAATCGGCGCCTCTTCCCCAGGCCAGGACGGGAGCAGGTGTTTAGTCCCAGGCTGCAGACAGAGCAGCCCAGCGTGGCAGCGCAGGGCCCTGCTTCTGTGCATTCCACATGGGGGCTCAGCCTGGCTCCAGTCACCGCCATGGGCCTGCTTGCTGTCAAAATCAACCCTGGGGAGAAAAGCATTGGTGCTTCGTGGTCCAGGGCTGCTAGCCACTGCCAACCTGCTGCGGGAGCAGCCCCATGCAGCCTCTGCTCCTGGCCTGGCAGCTGGTGCCTCTCTGCAGGGTGTGACTGGCAGGTGCATCCCTCTTTGGTAACAGTGATTCTAGCACTTACACAGGCCATGTGGCACTTGGGCCCCGCTGAGCCTGTCCCTGCGGGAAGCAATTACTGACGGGTCAGCACCTGCAGACACTAGGGCACCAATGGATTTGCGTGGCTGCATAATGTGCTGGGCTGCCAGGGCTGGCTCCATGGAAACTGCCCTGTGAGGAGGGGCCTCAATCAGGAAGGGCCGGGTCTCCCTGTCTCTGCCTGCTTTCTCCCTGCTTCCCCCCGCCCAGCCTTTGCCAGACTCCAGCCAAAAGCCTCTTGTGTTCCAGCCCGTGGCTGATTGCCCTTTGGACAGGCCTGTTCTGTGCCATGGGGGGCAGGTGGGATGGCTCCTCTCCTCGCCCTGGCAGGACAGCCGTCTGGAAGGTGACGGTTGGGCACAGACAGCTGGTCAGCGCACAGATGGCCTTTTGGCAGCAAGCCACCCTGCTATCTGCGCTGGACTCTCCCCCTGGTCTGGGAGATGCTGAGCACAGGCTGGCAGGTCTGCACAGGCACTGCATTGTGCTCACAAGATGCTGCTGGCAGTCACCATGGACCCCCAAGATGGCCAATCAGGCTGCGCTGTGGGGGTCCTGCCCTGAGCTGCGGGGGCACCAGCCCTAGCTATTTCCTGGGCCTAAGCAGAGGCACTCATGAGGCAGCACGCTGGTTCTGGGTGAGGAACGTTCCTGCATTCCTCTGCCTGCTGCAGGCTGACCTGTGTGCACAAAAAACAGCAACATGCCCTGAGCTGGAAACCAGTTCAGCTGAGGCCAAGCCCGACAAGGGTATGTCCCTGTCCAGGGAATGCCAGTGAGACAGGCACTAATGAGGAGCAAAATCACCCTCCCTAGGCCTGGGCTTTGGAAATTGCCTGTCTCAGTGAAGGGGACTGGGATGGCCTCATGGCAGGTCTACACTACACTAGCAGCCAGTCTGCGCTAGCCTCTGACCCCTTTCTACTAGCCAGGTGCTGCTGGTTTGAGACTATCACCTGTCACGAGGGGACTGCAAATTCTGCTGGAGAAACCCCCCCCCCCCCCCACACACACACAGCAGCGAGTCCCCACCCAGGCAGGCAGCAGCCTCCCAGGCCTCTACCCAGCACTAGCTACCACTGTGTTCACCTTGAGAGCTGCATCACAGGCTGCAGAGCTGCTGCGCCAGCCCCTGCCCCTGCCAAGCCCCAGCCTAGTGGTGCCACCCTCACCCTCCCTGCCCCAAATAAAATAGTGGACCCAAAATCATGGGTTTGGGGGTTTTCTGATCAAGCTTGTGATTGTTGAAACCCTCCCCTGCCCTCAGCCCAGTGCATGTGTTCGCGCGCGTCTGGACGGCAGCAGCGTTACCAACCCTCACACGTTAGGAGTGAAGCAGTTTGGGGCCCAGCAAAGGAGCTCTTGGTGTAGGCATCCCTGAGATCAGCACAAGAAGATGGTGAGAGACAATCCTTTCCCCCACTCTTACAGTCTAGTGCCAATCCCGGGGGAACGGGTGGGAGTTTGGTAGGGCCAGCCTTAGGGAAAAGGCACCCTGGGCAAACTTGCATTTTGGTGCCGCCCATGGGCTCCCCAGGCTCCCCACCCTCCCTTCCTGCCAACCCCTGCACTGTGCCTCCATTGTGCCTAATGCATGCTCCCCCTCCTGTGCCCCAATCCCTACACCCCCTTCACTCCCAGCCTGTCCCCCCTGTGCCCTAACCCCTACACTGTGCCACCTTCACCCCATCCCTGCACCTCCCTCCTGGCCCAATCCCGACACCCCCTGCACCTCCCTCCTGTGCCCCTAACCCCTGCACTGTCCCCTTTATCCCAACCACTGACCCTCCTATGTCCCCTTCACCCCAACACCTGCCCCCTCCTGCACCCACATGGGAAAACTGACCTAGATTCACAAAGCAGCTGGCACTGCTGCTCGCTCCCCCACTGGACTGCGGCTCCTCCGCCCTGCGCAGCCCTAGGAGGCTGTGAGGGGAGAGCAAGGAGCGATGTCAGGCTCCCTGCACCCGGGTCACTTTCCCTGCGGGCTGGGTAAGGGGAGGGTAGAAGAGCAGCAGCTCCTGCTGCCTCAGCACAGCGCAGGTGGGGGAAAGTGACCTGGATGCAGGAGCCCTGGTGTGTGTGTTGGGGGGACTGTATATGGCCGAGTGTATGAGCGTGTTGTCTCTTAAGAAAGCACTCAGGGTCAGGAGCCTGAAGGTGTGTTCAGACACAAGCAGCCCCCAGCATCTCTGCACCCAGAGAGGCAGCAGGAGGAGGTGGAACTGGGTCATCTCGGGCCAACCATACGCCAGCTAGATGGGGACCACTTTTAACCCCTGCTGAGCTGGGCAAGCCGGGTGAGGTCAGGCTCCTGTCCCTGCCTTCAGCCTGAAGCTTCAATCACATGCTGGTGCTGGAACTCCCAGATGTCGGTTGTTCTCTGCTCACAGGCACCATCTCCTGGTGCTTAGCCTCAGGCACACTGACGCATAAGTGCCGTGCCCAGCTTCTGTTGACAAGTACACATAAGAAAAATGCAACAGAAAAGACAAATATTAGAAAATTACCAACTTCACTGCTAAATACTATCACTCTAGTTCTGTCACTGAGGTCCCTATACTGCCTTGAACTCAGCCCCTTCAGCTGCACAACACAAACATCCTGTTGCACCACAGGCATGAGTGGGAGGAGGGGAGTTAGTCATGCTGTTCTCCCCTCTATGGACCAGGCCATGCAGCAAGACATTGCAGGGCCAGCGAGTTACCCCCGTATGTGAGATGACCATGGGCTGCTGGGCACTGGGATTCATGGGCTCTCTTTTTGGCACTGTGAACAGCTTGTGCTCTAGTGGTCAGACAGTGACAACTGTAACAGGGCCCATGTGGATGGATCACCTGCAGGGACAAAGCCAGGATCAGCCTCTAGCCCTTGCCAGGGCAGCCCTAGCAGAGTCAAACCTCTGTATATGGTCTAGACAGAGTCCATCTGGTAGTATGGATCACAGCAGCACTCATCTGGCACATCCCTTCTGAAAGGCTGCATGGTAAAGCAGAGAAGTAGCCTCAAGCAGAAGGGTTTATATCACTTTTTATTTTAATTCCCACCTCTAGGTGTTCTTTTGATTCATGTAATTGTCCAGTTATTCTTGAAGCCTGCTAAGAAATTAGCCTCACTGATAACCTGTGTAACTCACCACCAGTGTACTTGTACATAGAGTACTTCCTTTTATCAGGAGGAGTTTTGTTTAATATGCCTTGTTCCTGTATTATGGGAGAGTGTGACCAGGAGCATGGCGGCACCCAACCCTGAATACAGGCCTTCAAGCACTGGAATACTCAACCATCACAACTGCCAACACCACGCTGATCTCTGAAATTGCGGCCTGCAGTAAGGAGGGGAATGAGTAAAAGGCGGCACTTTGCAGACACCAGCTAATCTTCACCTGGGGATAAGAGCATTCTGAAATCGCATGTTCTCTCCGTGGAAACAGTTCTTGCTAATGTTGGAGTGTCTCGGCCAGCGGCAGTAACTGTGCCGTGGTTCCAAACTCAGCCACTTAGCCCTGTGATGAGGAAAACTGTCTTCAACTGCTGGTGTTTTGGAGGTACGGGGTTAAAAGCCCTAAACCTTGACAACTGGAAATCAAACTCTCCTTTCTGATGTAGGGAAGATTCTGAATCTCACTGAAGCAAGCCAGGACAAAGGTCACCTAAGAGAAACAAGCTAGAATGAAAGAGGAAGTCTGTTCCCAGGGGATTGAATGGAGACAGGCATGGTGGTGCTGAAACTGACAGATGAGAGTCTAGCCACAGGGGCAGGCCAAATGAACAGCACAGTAGGAGATGGAGCAGATGGTCTGGCAGAAGTAGCAGAAGCACTGACAAGGCTGAGACGGTGTTCAATATGCAGAGGGGAGAATACACTCAACTTTACAGACTAGTTGAAAGATGCGCACAATAAAACCTCCACCCCCAAAGCTCCCATGGGCCTATTACCCCGGGACCTCCAAGTCCCAGCACTTGGGGAGGTGCCTGTTTAAGGCAGGACATTTTAGCAGATTTAGATTAAATGTCATGAAAAACTCCCTAACTATAAGAACAGTGGGACAATGGAACTGAGGCCTGGGATGGTCATTGAAGCGCCTTTCCTGGAGGTTTTCAAAAGGAGGCTGGGTAGCCATCTACCTTGGATGGTTTAGACCAGAGGCTCTCAACCTTTCCAGACTACTGCACCCCTTTCAGGAGTCTGATTTGTGTACCCCACCCTGTTTCACCTCACTTAAAAACTACTTGCTTAGTACAGTACTCAGACAAAAATACAGACGTGTCACAGCACAGTTACTGAAAAATTGCTGATTTTCTCATTTTTACCATATAGCTATAAAATAAGTCGATTGGAATATATTGTACTTAGATTTCAGTGTATAGTATATAATGCAGTATAAACAAGTCGTTGTATGAAATGTTAGTTTGTACTGACTTCGCTAGTGCTTTTTATATAGCCTGTTGTAAAACTAGGAAAATATCTAGATGAATTGATGTACCCCCTGGAAGACATCTGTGTACTCCAGGGGTATGTGTACCCCTCGCTGAGAACCACTGGTGTAGACCCAACAAATCCTACATCTTGGTAGGGGGCTAGGCTAAATGACCTTTGCGGTCCCTTCTAACCCCACAGTTCTATGACTAGTGGCAGATTACAGAGCCAGCATCTCAAAATGTGCAGCATTGGAAACCTTTCTAGATGCATTTGTGGGAATGGGGAATCACAGTGGACACAAACGTCATCTCTATAAAGACAAATGCTAGGGCTGGCAGCAAAATACTCTCACCCAAAAGAACAGTTTGCTTTCAGATCCACCCATCTTTCTACTACAGCCCACAACAGATAGATGTGTCTGGACAGTGCTCAGCTGAGAGCACAGATTTTCAATGGATGTTTTTGCAAGAAGGAACACCTCATATTTCAGCAAAATCTTAAGTTAACACTGTTTAGTGCTAGAGATGGAGCACCTTCTATCTAGGTGCTTGCATGGTACCTGGTCACCACCCAAGCACTTGAAGAAATGAATCTCTTTCCATCCCGCCCACCCATAGGAGACTTAGTGGGGCTGTGGGGTGTGTGTGCATGCGCAGGAGCAATGGTGTTACACGTGTGGAGAACTTGGCTTTCCCAAGTGTTTCCCCATCCTAGATTTTAAGGCCAGAAGGGACCATTGTGATCGTCTGACCTCCTGCAGAACCCACAACCACAGGACTTACCAGAATTAATTCTTGCTTAAAACTAACAGCTGTGGTTGAATAGGGCATACATGAGTAGGAGTGGTTTTGCATTTAGTTCTGCATGTGACAAGGCCTGTAGTCATACCTGGGACGACAACAAACAATTCTCCTCTTTCCAAGACCTCTTTCTTCTGCAAATAGGATGGAGCTGATTGCAAGGTATAACAGCCAAACTATCTGGCTCAACCACCGTCATGAGCAGGCAGCTATTACCCATGCTGAAGTGTTCCTGGTGTTGTATGTGCACACACGTAAGACTTTTCTACAAGCGCTCATGCAGATAGCACTCAAACATGAGAGCCTTTTCAGTCCAAGAGGAAGAACTTTCAAAGCCGTGCAACCTCCTTCCTTCACACTCGCCAGAACTAAGTTCTAGATAACTGTTCCTACTGTTTAGCTACCATTTGGAGACTGCCCTCTCCAAAACAAGCATTGGGCAAGCCAAGAATGCACCTTCTGGTACTATCCAGTCTAGTCCCATTTTAAAATGAGTAAATACACAAACCATGATGGGGAGAGGTGTGGCAACAGCAAAGCCAAAGGAGCGAGAGAAACAAGGACCATTAGACAAAGAAATCATGCTAGGAATGCGCTTTACACCTTGTCCCGTTCTAGCTCATGCTCCAGATGCTGCTCTCTTCTTTATTTGATAGTCTTGCCCAACAATGGAATTTACTTTTATTTGTACAAACTTCTGTTCTAAGTATTTACTGTTTCCCACTATCGTGAAAATGACTCATCAAAATACATTTGTGCCCTCTAAAGGTCTAGTTCAGATGTGCAAAAAAGAAACTCAAATTGAAAAATTCTGCATTTTTCTAATTTAATAGAAATAACCAAAACAAAGTGGTTTTCAAACAATGCTTTAAACTGATCTAGTACAACTTCTACACCACATTCCAGAGCATTTAACAAGAAATATTTACAGGCAGCTAGTGTATTAAATAACCATGAAAGAAAAAAGTTGCCTTTATTACACACCAGCAAAAAACACAGGAACAGAACAATTAGAAACTGTAACTGTTAAAGTTAAATATGATTATTCAGATAATACAATACCACAGAAACAGCACTTTTTGAAGAATCATACTGAAGGATGAGCAAAGTTAACTATGTGCAAAAAGAATACCAGTTTAATTGCTGGAAACAAGAAATTATTGAGATTGCTGTGAATTTAACCCTTCCATGAGTATGCTTACATATAAAATTAAAACAGGCTTGCAATTGCACAGATCTTTATAGGCTATATACATGTTTCAGGATGTTTTGAACTTAAGAAATGTTCACATTTGCAGACCATTACCAGACATGCATTTTATTTTTTTATTCCTTTAAATTTAGGTCACACTCTAGAGTGAATGCTATAATAAGCAGACTTATAAAATTCTTTTAGTACCTTTCCTTGTATAAATGCAGTTAATTTTAAAGAAGGCAGCCTTCAGTTGTAAAGATCATTCAATAGAAAAGGGCAAAACTGTATTTCATACATTTAATAGTTCAGTTACAATAAAGATATCCAAATTAACTGCAATTTTTGAAAACTATTTTGATTCAGATACATTAAAAAGCATATAAAGGAGGACCCGAGTAGGCAAACACAAGGAATTAAGATGGAAGTGTTACTGTACATGCATTTTGACAAAGTAAAAGAAATTTCCATATCTGAAGTTACAATGTATATGTTTAGTCTGAAATATGTCTATGTAAACTGTGGCATATACATTTTTTAAAAAAGTACCTCCATTATTTACTCAAACACCTACTTTTTAAAAAAATATGTAACTTTCCCCAATTTTTAAAATAAAATGCCACACTATATTGTCAATAACTCCTGCACACTCTGTTTTAAAAGCTAGACTTGGTGATATGCATACAAACTTTCCTATAAAACCACTATCCAAAGGAAAGGATTCCTGTCATGCTAATAGGCAACAGACAAAGCAGTTTTATTGCTTTTTCCAAGGAAGAGAATAAGAAAACAAGAAAAATAGCCTACACATCCAGTACATCATACACGCAACTTTAAAACACTGTTGCCATTACCTAAGCTTAAATAGGATCAGCTAATAAACTAGGTTATACAACAGAATGGTAAGTTTGGGTTAATTTTAAAGATCTCAGTTCTGGTAGCTTGCAGAAATGTTTATAAAACATTTCACTGATCCAGTGTTGAGTATGTTGACATACCATCAGTGCCATACCACATAATATTAATGGTGACATTTCACAAGAAACAAGCTATCTACACTTAACAGAGCATTTCTACTTTTAAAAGTTAGAGGAACACCCTTTTTGGATAGTAACTCAGCCTTAACATTACATGGTAGGCGATTTAATTCCAGGGCACAGTTACGTAAGAGACCTGAACCTATGTAGCTGGTTAAATTAACACTAATCACTAGTAATTACATGGCAGGATACCTGCTGAGGTAATTGAGAAGTCCACAATTAGCACACTGTACACACTTTTCACTCCTGTTTCAAAGCAAGTTACCTTTTACTTCTTTGGATTAACTTAAACCTCAGAACCATTTACAACAAAAAGTGAGATGCAAATGATCTTTTTACAGGAGCATTTAAAAATCAGAGCATATAGTTACATCACATGCCAAAATATCCTCTTGCTATCACATTAGAACATTGCAACTGTGCAGATAAACTATGATGCATGCACAGTGCACCCCAATATCTGCTACAAGGCTTATCCTTAATGTAAGGCATGTTCTAAATTCCAATGTAGCTCACAACTTTTATTTGCATCTATTGCACACACATCCTTCAGTACCCATCAACTGCCAAACAGGCTGCTCCGAACGTTCCAGATGTTAATACAAAATTAATAGATTTGCTATTGAGTAAAATATATGCAACCCGGCACAAATACGTTTTGGCTGAGTGAACTCTGAACAGTTGTAGGATAAATTTATCATCACAGTCTAAGGGAGTAAGAAGCAGGTTAATGTAGCTTATATATCCGTCAGCATCCTTTATGAATGGAACCTAGCTAATTCCAAAAAGTGACTCTGACTTAGTATATTTGGAGTACCAAAAGGGAAAGAAAAAATGAAAAATATTTACTTGATTGAATTGTTCTTCGTTCTCATTTATTTGATTGGACTGTTCTCATTAATTTGTTGAACACAAGTTAAGAAAATTTAAGATTTCTTGCCAACAGTTCAAAATTTCATATAATCAAAAGCAATCTTTATGGTCATCTGCAGAGATCAAAGGAAAAACCAACTTTTTTAAGTTTACTGGATAACGTGCAAGAATAAAACTTGAAACTGTGACCAGGATCAAAGCTCAACGTCACTAACTGTGGTTTGTAGCTGGAACTAATGGAATACAGGCTACTTTAAAGTTTAACAAAATTCCTTATAGTGAGTCTACCTGTTTATATAGAGAACAAATCTAAAGTGTCTGAGAGGTTAATTCAAAATGTTAAGACATCTGCAGAATGTAGAGTTTAAATGCCATAAAAACTAGCAACACAAACTGAAGACAATCCACAAAATCTCATTTTCCACTGTTAATTTAATAGCAAATATTCCTTTTCAAATTGACAAGTTTTTCTGAGATAAACTAGAAACTGCACAATGAATAGGTGATGAGTGTAGTCATTAAGTGATCTAATCTTACCAAAAGGTTAGAATTTCCTACGCACACTTCCCATCCTTCTCTTCTGACACTCAAAGATTTAACAAAATGTCACTACGTGAATGTACATATGTACATTATTAAAGAAGTTGGGAAACTACTTTTTGTATTCAAATAGAAATGGTTTATAATGACTACATTTAATGGGGCAAAATCCTTTGAGAAAACGTTACCATTTGAACAAAATAAAACAAAAGAATCCAACAATTTTGTTCAAGTGTAATGTTTAAGGTAACCTAAGGAAGTAAGACAAAGCTGTAAATGCCTTCAAATCCCTTCCAATATTTTAGAAGGGATTTAGTCACATGTGAATTTATTTTTTTCTATGCAAATAGAAAATTAATCCTAAGTGTTTTGCATAAA
Organism: Terrapene triunguis; assembly: GCF_002925995.2. Classification (NCBI taxonomy): domain Eukaryota; kingdom Metazoa; phylum Chordata; order Testudines; family Emydidae; genus Terrapene; species Terrapene triunguis. The sequence continues at coordinate 4,327,313 of NW_020665277.1, forward strand.
GAATTTTGTAGAGAATCATTTATATTGATTCATTTTTTGCTAAAAATATTTACCTCTACTTTATGGTTAAGTTAAATCTTTCTTTACATGCAAAGTTTGTCATATGAATCGCTCATGCTGAAAATAATTAATTTGCCATAGATCTGCTGTATTTAAGCAAAATTTCATGGCAAATTTACATTCTGGTCACCCTGATCTGGTCTGCGTTCACACACAGGACTGTTTCATCTTATTCTAACAAAAGATTCATCTCTACAAAGGCTAAAAATTACATTTCTTAGTGCCAATCCTTGCAGATCAGGCCAGTAGAGGAAGTTTAACCAGTTCATTGTGCTGGTATGTCTACCCACAAATGCTGCAATCAAGGCAGTTTTAAATTGGAAGGTATAAATAGCGGTGCCTACTTTATACAGAGTTTGGATAGGGACTGATCTATTTTCTGAATTCAACCAGAAATCACTCAAAATTTCAAACCCTGGTCCGTGCATGTGCTCCATTTTGTGGCTGGATAAGTAACCCAATTTCAACAGGTTTATTCTAATCTTTCTAGGTATTTCACTCATAAGCTGCTTCTGAAGAAAGTTCTGAGTGGTTCTCTAATAAAATTAGATAGAACCTCAATATGAATGCAATGTTAGAAATAGACAGCATATATTACAAATCTGTTCTTGATAGGAACATTAGTAAGAATACATATAAGCTTAAAAACAGCTCAGCAAATGTTGCTGAGCTGTAAAAAATTTCAGTCCACTATTTACAAATAAGACAAAGTGAATACAGAAAATTTTACACATTTGGTAGTCAGGTTATTGTTTGCCAATAGTGGTCTATCGGAAACTGATACTAAGGAAGACTGGAAAATCACCAGTTATCTTCTCAGTCTAAATGTAGAAGTATAGAAAATTATATAACTAATATTGGCGCTATCTGCCTCTGCAGGGGGATTTGGAAGAGAGAATAAAATCCTAAGAATTCCAACAAGAAATGCATTTAAGTGTTCTGTGTATAGGACTCCATTAATAAATATGCATGAACCCTACTGAAAAGCATTCATTGCAACCAGGCCTAGTCCTGCATGTATTAAGAACTCACACTCCTGCACTTGCCAATTTAGAACAGTTTAATGATCATTTGTAATGTTTCTATACATAAAACGTTGTAAAGAAAGCGGAATCTAGATATCGGAATTAACACAGAAGATCAGTTACTTACAACATCACTTAAATGAGAAGGTGATAAAAGCAATGATGCAATTCACACTTAAATTCACACAAAAGGGGATGTTTTAGCAAAGTTTCTTACAGTTTAGACGGCAGTCCATCGTGAAAGTGATATACAGTTGCTGTATTGGTCCAGTCTTGCAGAAAAGTTCACTAAGCAGTATGGCAGTCCGCTTATCTGTACAAGGAGCATCCTATATCAACTCTGCATCTTTATCAACATTCACCCACCTCTAACTGTGAGAACATGCCGAGAGTGTCCTCGGGAAAAGAAAAGGGAATTCCAAATAATCCAACCCCACAAAAAATTACAACCAAACTTTTCTCCCTTTGACAAGAATGTTTCTGTACACATTTTTTGTAATCTAATACTGTCTAAAAGCTATCAGCTTCTTCAAAATGACCACTGAAGGCATGATGATATTCCAGGAACACTTAAATAACAGTTTTTACAATAGGTTTAGGTCCATATTATCAGATTACTTTATATGCACTGGTCTTTCATCTGATTTTAGACGTTTTCTACGTGGCTGTATAAAATCTTCATCGGAGTCCTCAGTTATTTCACCATCATCCTCTTCCTGCTCAAATTCAGGCAAAGGTTGGAAGGTCCTGTCTGGGTAGATCTCTGTAAGTTTATCTTCAAAGTACAATGCAACTGCCTTCCCTGCCTGTGCTACTTCTGAATCAGCCTGCAAATAAAAAAAAAAAAAAAAAGGAATATTCACCTGTTGGTAATGCACATCCCTTCACCAAGTGTGCGTGGTCTGAAACGCTTACCTTCAAATTAATTTCTTGTGTTTCTGCATAAACTTGAACAACTTTCATCATCTAAAAAGGATACCAGAGTCAAAAAAAATGAAATTATAATCCTTTCTAAAGTTATGAGATTGCATAGGGTTGGATGACTAAAGTTAGCCATAACAGGAAAAACAGATTGTTATGACCAGATAAGTATAGTTCTAAAATTCAATGCCGTATAGGTCACCCTCTTTATAAGGCTGGTTCAAAATCTATGGTTCGTGAACCTTTGGCAAGATATGAAACTATCGTATAATAAGCTGCTCCCGGTCATGTTAAAACACATTATACTAAACGCTCATGACAACATTCCTTTATTATAAAACTCAGTTGCCCAGGATGTCATCATGGAAAGTAAGGTAAGTGGTCTATGTTTCAATCATAACAGAAGAGCTCCTGTATAAATCTGGTCTATAAAAGAAATGAGAGTGCGTTCTTGCAGGATCCATTTCCACTTTGATTACCTTCATGTGTCAAGCTATAAAAATGCAGGAACTGTATTTGAACCTGTGTCATGAGTAAGGATCTGATTTATGTCATGGTGGCCACCACTGTCATGGAACTGTACATTTTGCCATTTATATAGACCCTGCTGCCACGCATTAACAGTTCATTAGTTCACTGTGATCTAGTCCTCTTTGAAAGGGAATTCCAAATAATCCAACCCCAGAAAAAATTACAACCAAACTTTTCCCCCCTTTGACAAGAATGTTTCTGTACACATTTTTTGTAGACTAGAGACTAGATTAAAGCCAATTAATGAACTTTTCAACTTTTCATGTGGACCCTATTGCCCTGCATTAAAAGTTGGTTAGTTTGCTTTGATCTAGTTCTGTTTCAAAGAGGACTAGATCCGTGTGAACTAAAACTGTTAATGCACGGGAGGAGGGTCCACAAGGTGGCCACGATAATAGCATGAAATTCTTTTTTTTTTTTTTAAACTGTGACCGTGCTGTGAATTATGCATAATTTTACTGTGACAAAATTGTATCCATAGTCATGAGTGGTCGGACCACCTCAGCTTCCAGAATAAGAGTCAGCACTTGAGACTCCAAACAGCTAAGTCTGAAGAGTCCTTTTAAAGAACCACTGTTCCCTGGAGCCTCCTGCTACTCTTGCCATAGTTACACTATACTTCTTAAGAGCAGCAGAAGTGGTTTCCTCCAGAGCGGAGGCTTCATTCACTCCCTAGATCAAACAGCTTTGAGAGATGCCCTTTTTCCATATTCCCCATTAACCTCCACCTGACAGATGGTTATAAAGAGGTCAAGTCCCATGTGCTTGTGCCTAATTCTATTGTGCAAATGTGCCTCATTCTAAAACTTGTTTTTAATGGTTATTTTCACTATTCCAGTATTTTACGTGAGGCTCAGTCAGTTTTAAACGTAGGTTTGTTTCCTCCAAAGGGCCTCTCTCTGTGCAGAGGACAGAAATGCTGTTTAAACATCAGAAAACTGAAGTTACACACTGAGAACTATCAAGGTCATTTCACCATCACTAGGGCCCATGCAAGACAATTCCCTACAGTATATTCTGCAGGCCTTCATGTGATCTTGCTTTAAGTGTCCCAGAGATGGTCATTCCCCCCCACTTCTCTCCAGGACTATTCCATATTCCAGGGGCTCAGCATCAAGGACGTTTCTGTGACATTCAGATTAAGTTTTCCTTTTCTTTGTTCCACTTTATTACTGCTATACTCTACACCACCTTAAGTGATACCTCCCCACTAGGGATCACACTCTTCAGCTCTTCATGTGAGCGAGTTCTTCAGTAACTGGTGAGCAAACGTCCCACAGCTGCTGGCGATTCTATCCACATTCCCCAGAAAAGTTTTACATCCCTGTGTGGGCTACCAATTTAACGTCTGCTTCTGTGCCAGACTAGACACCTATGAGCCAGAAGAAGAGAGAACTGCCAGATCTTTTGGGGACTAATAGAAAGCCTTTTGGGGTTCTGCTTACAGTTATGAAAGCCTGACTCTGGGAGCTCAGGAAGAGACAACCAGTAGGGGTTCTCTCTAGATAAACTTGTACTGGTAAGGAAAAAAGCGTATGGCATAATATTGATAAGCAATAATAGTATATTCAATTTTGACACAATTTGGAATATTTTGGGGGACTACCCAATTTATGCCACGCCACAGTTCTCAGCAACGGCCACAATCCAGTCAAGATGGGCCAGCCAGAAGGCCTTAGCAAATAACTGCTCCCCCACATCATGAATTTAATCCATGAGAGTTCACAACTTCCCACAAACACATGTAAAAGTTTTCCTTCAGTGCCCTTTATAGCCCCTTCTAACTAAAACCAAAGGCAAGATCTGTCATTAATTGGTTTGTATTTACTTATAAAGGGCCCGACTCTGCATCTGCTCCAGACATGGAACTCCCACAGACTGCAAGTTGGAGTTCTGAGTGAGGCAGCTGTGGAATCAGGCCTAAATAAATCTCAATCCAAAAAATTTTACAGTTTGGAAGTTAACATACTTCATTAAACCTTTCACAGTTCTTGAAGATCAGCCGGACATCTGCCACAAAATCGTCAGGAGTTTGGTAGTGCTGGGAATGTTTCTTTTGCAGCTTCTTTTTTACTGTAGATAAATCCATTGGTTTCTTTATAATTTTATAGTAGTTTGGTATCTGTGAAGAAAGCGTACATCTAATCACAAACCACCAAAAAGAGACTGATATGCAATTTTTACACTTCACAAAAGGAGCAGAATTAAATCTACTTATCAGAGTATCAAAAATGTGCACACAAGGGAACAATCAGAAGCAACTACCTCAGTTTATGGGGGAGGAAAGAGGGCAATCAGAGGTTTTATTAACACAACCTATTTTGTTATATTTTAGTGCTGATTAGTAGTATTTGGGAAAGAAACCTGTGTATAAAGATTATATTAGACCATCACTGTCTTTTCTAGAATAATTAAAATCACTTGTTTTACATCTCAAAATACAAGACTGTCAAGCAGATCAGATTTTTGGTTTAATTCAAACAGCTGACAGTTTCTTTTAAAACCTCTTGCTAAGCATAAATGGTAAAATATATTTTGTAAAATATCCCTAATCCTCTCCAGTCCATTCAGTTATTGCTATTGGAAAGGATTTTTTTAAAGTAAGCGGTTTAATGGTTCAGAAGTACCATGCTAGGTAAGACCAGTGACATTTTCAGACTGGTTTTACTCCAGAAGGGTCTCAATGACAAGTATGGCAAGAACAAGCAACTCATTCCAAAAAACAAAAACTTGTCACAATGGTGGCCTTTTGGTGACATTGACGACATTTTATTTTTTTCATAGTTTCATGCTGCAGGACACTCACCGAGGCTGGGACTGGCTCTTGGAATTCAATGCTCAGCTCATGGCAATATAGGTAAAGCAGGAGACGTTCACATTTCTTGCAAAGGAACAAAAAACTTCAAGTGAATATCCCTTTTTAATCCTCAATCTAAAAGCTGGTACTTAACTAATGTAAATAGGTTCAGACTATATAGTCTCACTAGTAGAAAATGAAGTCCTTCAAGCCTAGAAGCCTCTTCATTCATTGTAAGAGTGTAAAAGGTAACATTTATAGAGTGCATATTGTTGGAGAAGGAAAGAGTGCCTTTACTTTGGCTAGCACAATACACTTAATATAAAAGCTCGACTCCTTTTTTGGCTTTCCTTTCCCCAAAGGGGTTAATAAAACAAAAATTGCAGAACAAGCCAATACATTAAACCACCAAATTAAAACAGAGCAACTAGTAGATGTTCAGTGACACTGTTACTATTCATATTGTTAAATGCAATTGAACTACACTTAAGTCTGACCTATTTTTTCATAAATCCAGAATTAAACAATCTGAAATTCCATTCAAATAATTGTTTTCCGTATTTCCCCTCAAACATTTCTTTATTTCAATTTGTTGGTAAGTTCCTCTGAAGAATTTATTCATGGTGAAGAAGTTCTAAGGACTATTCTGACTGCTGATTCAAAACACTTTATAGATTCTCCATATATAAAGCTAGAAATCATTCTGACACACTCAAGACATTTTGCCATACATATGCTCTTAGAAATACCTATCAGTACTTCTCCCCATGAATTTAAGGCATCAAATCTACATATTGTTATGTAGGTAGGTTAAAACATCCATGTTACAGCCACAAAAGAGCTTCCAATTAAAAACTTTTAGGAGATAAAATTAACTTTTAAATGTGAATTAAATATATTTGATTAGTTGTGTGCTCACAGAAATTTTAACCTACTAGACAAGTACAGCGATAATATAGGGATGACCAATAACAATCAGTTAAGTCAAAGATGACAGTTTTTAGATGCAGATACCTACAGTATTTGACACATACCCTTTGGTCCACAGGACTTAAGCCTTGTGCTGTTTTCCCCTTCTTACTATGTTGCAAATTGTCACAGTCATATTCTACTTCAGGTTTGCTTAGATCTCTGCAGAACGTACATATCCACTCCCCACTAAATAGGAAGAGACACCATTAGTCCAGGAATCCACCAGAGATTACGTCTACTACGTGACTACTATGATGTTTCTACAGCGTCTATGCCTTTCAAAAGTAAAGTTGTACCTCATTAAAGACTCCTCTAATGTGTAGAATTTATCAGGGTGTAAGCGTTAATCACGTATCTACTAAACACTCTGTGCACCACTTTAAAAATCACTGGAAAATACTGACATTGACAGAATCAGCACAGAACAACTATAAAGCAAAATAAATCTTAAGAGCAAAGACAATGTACACGGCAGGGAAATTTTTATGCTATTCCTGGGCATTGAGGTTCCAGATCCTGAGTTTCACTGTGTGAATAAGCCCACAAAGCTCTTTTTGGGCACCAGTAACATTATTTTAATTTCTGGTACCTTGGAAAGCTGAGAAGTGTTGGTACATGACAAGTGAGGTGAAACACTTTTGGGCACTTTTCACAACATAACAGATCGCCTCCATTTTGGCATACAGCACACCAGTCTTCATTTGGATCATCCTCTTTGTTGTTGCCTTCTCCTCCAACTCTAGCTGACCGATGCATTAGACTTCGCACTGGCGATTTCCCATTTACAAGACTATGTCCAGACTGTTTGCAACTTTCACTTAAATCTGTTGGTTCAGTTTTTACATGATTTTCAAGACTTCCTAATGCTTCCAACTCGCTTTCCAGATGCAAGTTAGTGGAGAGAGGTGGTGTCAAGCTGCTCTCAGGACTGCTAAGCTGAAATAAAATTACTGCATGAAAATCTGCAAAGAAATCAGTTTTACAAATTCATCTTTCCTCATATGCTGGGAATCAGAAGCCATCTGCTGCCTACTAGCACTCCAAATTAAAATGCTTCCCAAAACAAATATTGGCAATTCCTTATCAGATATTTGAGTTACATACTGTATGGAGAACAAGTATACCTTATTTTCTATGCTAAATTGCATAGGACTTTAATAGAGTTACAAACATTCAATAGATTGATCTTGAGAGAACATGCCAGTGAATTATCAGAAGCTTTTACTAGCTAGAGATTAAAAACAGTGAACATACTAAACCCTTGATGTTGGTTTTACTGAGATCCCAAAGACAGCACCCGCTGGGGACTAGCCTGCCTCTGGCTCGACACATCAGCTGTTCAGCATGTACACCAAAGGACAGAATCAAGTCCTAAGTAAGGTGCCAATTTGAGATTACGCTCCGATTTGTTTCTACTGTATAGCTTTCACTGCTGTATTACCCAACAGCAATATACGTAACACTTGGTGGGATAGGACGCCTTTCACAAATGACAGGTCAAACCCAGCCCAGCTCAGTAGTGAACAAAACTGCTACAATCTGATGTATGTATCAAACAAGGGGGGAATCCCAGTCTTTTTGCCAGTAGACTGATGTCCATGTCACTAAACCCATCAACACAGTTGGCAGCCTTAGCTGCAGTTTCAGCAGAGGTATCAAGGAAACTGAAATGCCCTCTCATCTTTCGAACTGGCCCATACAGAACAGAGTTCAGGGACATTAGTAGGGGCTGCTATCTTGCCCTTCTGTCTCCAGGGCTCTTAGGCATCAATTATGGATTTCCAAATTCTTAAAGATGCTGTTGGGGACAGGGTAACATGCAATTCACAAAGCAACTTTACCATGCATGCACTCCTCCTGCCATCCTCTGTTTTTTCTTGCTTCACTGCTCCTGAGAAACTGCATATCTCTTCCTCTGTCCCTGGCTCTTGCTTGACTTTCACATGGTCAGACTTGAAGTTCATGCCAGTCTTCTCAGCAGTTCTGCCTGATGAACCACAGCTAGAAAGACACAAGAGTACATGGAAAGCTTAGCTGCAATTGTAACTGACAAAACAGTTGTCAGGGATGATCTAGATTTACTTGGTCCTGCCTCAGCACAGGGTGGACTTGACCTCTCAAGGTCCCTTCCAGTCCTACATTTCCATGTTTAAAACAATTTAGATGTTTCAAAGCCAAAGCTATTACTGTGAATTTTCTGATGCCTACATTTTACAAGATATAAGGACAAACATCTGGCAACATAATTTTTCAATAATTATTTTCCTATATGCATTCTCCCTTCAATTAAGAGGTCACAGTTATAACAGTAGCTAATAATGACTTGCTGTTGATTTTAGTTTAAACTTTAACATGTTCTTTACATTTGATTTTTCAGCCACACATTGTTAACGAAGAACATACTTACCTGCCTCTGCTGCCTGTGCTGGAGGTGCTGGGTGGCCTCACTGGGGTGTGGGAATTGGATAACCCTGAAAAAGTATAAATCACTTTTCATAAATATCTACAGAAGGTTACATGTAACTAGTATTCTACAACAACATAAATGAAAGTGATGCTAAATGTCAGTGATCCTTTAATCCACTGGCTCTCAACCTTTCCAGACTACTGTACCCCTTTCAGCAGTCTGATTTGCCTTGCGTACCCCAAGTTTCACCTCACTTAAAAAACTACTTGCTTACAAAATCAAACATTAAAAAAACCAAGTGTCACAGCACACTATTACTGAAAAATTGCTGACTTCCTCATTTTTACCATGTCATTATAAAATAAATCAATTGGAATGTAAACATTGTATTTACATTTCAGAGTATAGTATATAAAGCAGTATAAACAAGTCATTGTCTGTATGAAATTTTATGAAATTGTACTGATTTCCCTAGTGCTTTTTATGTAGCCTGTTGTAAAACGACAGTAACTCCTCACTTAACGTTGTAGTTATGTTCTTGAAAAACACGACTTTAAGCGAAACGATGTTAAGCGAATCCAATTTCCCAATAAGAATTAATGTAAATAAGGGGGTTAGTTCCAGGGAAATTTTTTTTTGCCAGACAAAAGACATTATATACATATGCAATATAAGTTCTAAACAATTTTAAACAAGCAGTTTAATACTGTACTCAGCAATGATGATTGTGAAGTTTGGTTGATGTGGTGCAGTCTGATGGTGAAAAAGGGTGGATCGTCTGGCTATTCCTCTTGCTGTTCTTTCCAAAGTGCTGGGGGTTGTGTGTGTGCTCAACCCCTGGCTCTACCCCAGGCCCGCCTCCACTCCACACCGTCCCACAAGCCTCCTCCCCCCAGCACGCCGCATCCTCGCTCTCTCCCCCCCCGCCCCCCCAGCCTCCTGAACACCTTGAAACAGCTGATTGCTACAGGCGGGAGGCGCAGGGAAGGAGGGGGGAGTTGCTGATCTGCGGGCCGTCGGTGGACGGGAGGTGCTGGGGGTGTGTGTGGAAGGGAGTTGATGGGGGGCTGCCAGCCCACCCTGGTTCCAACGCCCCATGGCCAAACAACATAAGCAAACATTGCACAACTTTAAATGAGTATGTTCTCTAATAGATCAGCGACGTAACAACGAAACAACATTAACTGAGACGATGTTAAGTGAGGAGTTACTTTAGGTAGATATCTATTTGAGTTGATGTACCTCGTGGAAGACCTGTGTACTCCCAGGGGTACATATATCCCTGGTTGAGAACCACTGCTAGTTTAGTCATTGGCTCAAACACAGAAAAGCAGATCTGATATAGAATCTGGCATGTTTGCGTTAGTTTGTCGATTGCCTTTTCATTTAGAATGCCAGTGACTACTTAATTTAATGCAAATATAAAAGAGCCATATTCTTGATCTAAATGCCTCTTATTTTTATCTATGAATTATCCTGATCTGGTCATCGCCACCAACGTCTGTTGCAAATAAATGCAAGTCTCTGAACAAAAGTTGTCACTTGTGTTTTAAGTTTCTAGTCTTATTTTCAACCCATGTTTCAGGACCAACTTTCTACTCATCTGTTTTAACACAGCTGGATTGCTGGCTATTGCAAATAAAGTCAGCAGAAAGGCAGACCCACGGCATGTGTTTTGCATGTAAGCTTAGAGAAAATACATTTATACTGTAAGCATACACTAACTCACAATTCAGACCAAGTAAACTTGGAGGGCTGCAGGGAAAGACCTAAATGATGGAAAGACCTGTATGGAATTGCTGAAACCAGTTTTTCTTGTGTCCAGTATTTTTGAAATGGCCATTTGCATTATGGAATGTTAGGTGATTTCAGTAATGTAATTTGTTCAGATCCAGAACAAAAGCTTCGTTCACAATTATATGTACTTCTAAAAGAATTGCACAAATAGCAAACTCCTTACATAACTCTGAATCTCTCCCTAAGTGGGGTATGTAATGAAATTCAGTAAGTTCCCTTCACAAAACCTGGAATGGACTGGAGCTTCATAAGTCATAGAATCATAGAATATCAGGGTTGGAAGTGACCTCAGGAGGTCATCTAGTCAAACCCCCTGCTCAAAGCAGGATCAATCCCCAACTAAATAATCCCAGCCAGGGCTTTGTCAAGCCTGACCGTAAAAACCTCTAGAGATTCCACCACCTCCCTAGGTAACCCATTCCAGTGTTTCACCACGCTCCTAGTGAAAAAGTTTTTTCTAATATCCAACCTAAACCTCCTCCACTGCAACTTGAGACCATTACTTCTTGTTCTGTCATCTGCTACCACTAAGAACAGTCTAGATCCATCCTCTTTGGAACCCTCTTTCAGGTAGTCCCCCCTCATTCTTCTCTTCTGCAGACTAAACAATCCCAGTTCCCTCAGCCTCTCCTCATAAGTCATGTGCTCCAGTCCCCTAATCATTTTTGTTGCCCTCCCCTGGACTCTTTCCAATTTTTCCACATCCTTCTTGTAGTTTGGGGCCCAGTACTCCAGATGAGGCCTCACCAATGCTGAATAGAGGGGAATGATCACGTCCCTCAATCTGCTGACCATGCTCCTACTTACAGCCCAAAATGCCGTTAGCCTTCTTGGCAACAAGGGCCCACTGTTGACTCATATCCAGCTTCTCGTCCACTGTAACCCCTAGGTCCTTTTCTGTAGAACTGCTGCCTAGCCACTCGGTCCCTAGTCTGTAGCAGTGCATGGGATTCTTCCATCCTAAGTCAAATCATTCGAACTGAACTGTGGACTCAGATCTAAGCCTGCAAGGTGATATGGTAACAAAAAGGACCAATGGACTTTTGAGGAACATTGAGAAGTATAATGTCACAGCACAGAAAGGTGCTGGTCCCTCTCTGGGCCACTGGAATACTGTGTTCCCTTCTACTTATGTGAACTCATCACCATGGTATCATAGAATATCAGGGCTGGAAGGGACCTCAGGAGGTCATCTAGTCCAACCCCCTGCTCAAAGCAGGACCAATCTGCAGATCCCTAAATGGCCCCCTCAAGGCTTGAACTCACAACCCTGGGTTTAGCAAGCCAATGCTCAAACCACTGAGCTATCCCTCCCCTGGGCACTTCCTTCCCATAAAAACATCATTTGGGGGAAAAAGGGCAGGGTGCTAGAGGGTTTGATTTACGAGGAAAGGCAAGTGTTTCTCAAATGTAGCCATCAGGGGCTTTTCTTGTAGCCACAGCCTCCTGGGTGGTGATGGGGGGTAAGGGAGGAGCCCGGGGGGGACAAAGCAGCTGCCCCTCCCCCCTGGGCCACCAGCCCCATTCTGGAGCCACAAACACTGTAGCAGCAGGCAACCAGTTAGAGTCCCCCACCTTCCCAGGGGCAGTCGGGCTTGGGCTTCAGGCTTCAGCCCTGGGGTGGTGGGTGGCAGGCTCTGGCCATGTGGCAGCGGTCTCCATCCCCCAGCCGCAGTGTTTTGGGCTCCAGCCCTGGGCTCACCCCCACATCACCACTGGTCCTCTCTGCCTCCCTCCCCACCTAGGACTTAGTAAATCTGCTGTGAAAAGTGATATTTAATATACAAATATCACTTTTCACAATAGCAGATTTACTAGATAGCAAGTCTTTAAAAAAAAAATTAAAAAATCAACCAAAAATAGCAAAACATGTAAAGCATTTTATTTGTGTTTCTGTTTAGGTCCAGTAAAAAAAATAAAGACAACTGTACATTATTTTTATTATTGAGTCTGCCAAAAAAACCTACTTAAATAAATTACAATGATTTGGACACATATATGTGCATATTTGTTTGTTTTTCCTAAAGTTAATTAAGTATTTTAGGAAAAATTGTCAGAGTGGCCACCAGCAAGAGTTGGTGGCCAAACTCTGAGGCCACCAAAAAAATTGTTGAGAGAACTTCTGGGTGAACATACCAAGAAAGGAGAGGAATATTACTTCCTTGTACAGTGGGAAAATTGCTTGCCAATGATTTTAAGCTTAAAATATCAAAAATACTACCACCCTCATTCCAGTTTACCTGATGATCCTGGAGACAGGGCTGAGGGTCCTGGGGAAGGATTCATGGTGCTTGTAGGCTGAGGGGGTAGGTGACTGCCTGAGATATATCTACTTAGTAGGTTATCTAAATTACTTGAACCAGCATCTTCCAGCTGAAAACAAATCAAACAAAACCAAATTTGAGCTGGGGAAGTCAAATGAGATTAAACCATTAACAGTTTTTCATCTATTTGCACATGTAAATATACATGCATATTAGGTTACTTGACAACTGTTTTACCAAATTTAAATTTGAAAATGTTTTCTACCAGTGTAACTCATCAGTACTTATGAGGAAACACTTACACAATTATTACCACTTAATAAAGATAAGCAATATTGATTTACCATATCTTCTAAGGTTTACAACCTCCATTCAGAGAACATTTCTGTACTTGCAAGTTAATTTCTTACACCTGTTAATGCTGAACTGTGGACAAAACCTAATAAAAAAACTGTACCAGAATTTGTGATGCTCTGATATGCTTTAATTTTAGCCTTAATAGTCAAGACTCACTGGCAAGCATATTAGGGGACCTAGCATTTAAGTTCGTCTTTCAATTATTCACTTAAATGTCTTCACTGTATAAGAAAGAAACTAATTTCACCAAAGTGGAGCAATTTAAATCAAGGCAATTTAAAATGACTAATATAATTCATTAGACCAGGGGTCGGCAACCTTTCAGAAGTGGTGTGCCGAGTCTTCATTTATTCACTCTAATTTAAGGTTTCACGTGCCGGTAATACATTTTAACATTTTTAGAAGGTCTCTTTCTATAAGTCTATATTATATAACTAAACTATTGTATGTAAAGTAAACAAGGTTTTCAAAATGTTTAAGAAGCGTCATTTAAAATTAAATTAAAATGCTGATCTTATGCCACCAGCCTGCTCAGCTCGCTGCCAGCCTGGGGTTCTGTTCACCTAGGCCGGCAAAGGGCTGATCAGGGCCTGCGGCCGGGACCCCAGACCTGGGGGGGTGGGGAGGGGTGTTTCAGGGGTCAGGGCAGAGGGCTGGGGTGTGTGTGGGGGAGTTCGCTGGGTGTGTGTTGGGGTGGGGGGGTTCAGGGCAGAGGGCTGGGGGGTTCAGGGCAGAACGCTGAGTGTGTGGGGGGGTTCAGGGCAGAGGGATGGGGCTGTGGGGGTGCAGGGGAGAGGGATGGGGGTGTGTTGGGGGGGGGGGGTTCAAGGGCAGGGGGGGGGGGTGCTCGGCTCGTAGGGGTGCTCCCAGCCCCCTGTCCTGAGCGGCTCATGGCAGGGGGCTGGAAGGGATATGCCCTGTTCCACCCCCTTCCCCAGGCTCCGTCCCTACCTCTCTCTGCGTCCTCTACAGAGCTGTGTGCACGCTGCTGCTCTTCCCCCTCCCCCTCGCTAGGGCCATCAGCTGATTGGCGCAGGGAAGGAGCCAGAAAGCACCACGCTGGGGGAAGAAGCAGGGGAGGGGGGAAGCTTGGCTGCCGCAGAATCAAGCTTCTGCCTCCTGCCCCCGCAGGGGAGAGCGGTGGGCGGGGTGGCTGAGTGGGGCTGGGGGCCGGGACCGCAGCAGGGAGCTGCGTGCCACTCAGAATCGGCTCGCGTGCCGTCTTTGGCACGCGTGCCGTAGGTTGCCGACCCCTGCAACTTTTTTTAGGTCCCTGATTAAATCAATTAGAGAATTTATATTACAACTTCAGATTATAAATATGTAATGATTAAATTATAAATGCTTTTAAAAAATGCTATCCTACCAGTATTTATCTTATTTGAATTTTACAAAAACTGTTATAGGCAAAAGCAAATATTGAAAACTAAGCCCCTAATTCTATTAGGCAGGTGTGTAATTTTACTCACATGAATAGTTGAATGGACTTCAGTGGGACTACACATACTTTTGAAGTTAAGCATACGCAGAAGTGTTTCCATGTCAGGGTTAAAACTGTATCTTTATTACAAACTCTCTTAGTAGCATAAAAACTGTCACTTCAACATAAAATTGCTTCAGCGTTAACAAAGTTTAGACTTTCAATATATTATAAAAAAGTTCACAATAACTTTGTTAGACTCAAATTTTCAAAAATAGGAGCCTAAAATTTGACTCTTAAATCTATACTTAGGAACATAAGGATGGGATTTTCAAAAGCACTTAAATGACTTAGAAATACAAATCCCACTGACTTCAGGGTGCTAGCCCTGAGGGTAAAGTATAGCCTGGTCCAATTATTTCACATTTCTTTGACCGGGCAAGTTCAACTTGTCAAAAGGTAGGGGTAGTTGCACATATAGCACCAGCTATTTGCTTATCAATATTGTGAGAGTTTGTGTTGTTCTCACAGTAAGGATGCTAATGACACACTAGACTTTTCTTTTTCACCAGACACAATAATTGTGAAAACTTCAACAGAAAAAAAGACGTATGTAAAATTTGAATTCTTACTAACATAGGAAAATTAGAAACGAGTACAATTTAAAACTATAAAATGAAAAAAACTAGTAACGTAAATAAAAATCTATTTTGACTAAAACATGATTTTTTTTTTAAATCGCCCTCCATTTCACTGAAGCAATATTTGTAAGAGTAGTCATGAGTTAGTTTTATACCCTGTCTCTCTAAAGGAAGAAAGATCTGGTGGAGGTATCACAAGGAGAGGTACACACAGCATTTATAGAAGACTTTACATTTTCGAAACACCCAAAAGTCACCCAGTTAAGCTTGTGTTATGGCATATCATACCACCAGACTCTTCTACCTTGGTGGCCATAAAATGTGTTTACAACTGCACGGCCATAGTCTAGTGAGCTCTTCTTTTCCAGTGGCTCAACAATAATGAGCTTCAGCGCTGCAGACCAGTTTGATCACCTCCGATATGTACTATAGCTGTCCTTGAGCCTTTGCACATTTCTCTGTTTCCTGATATGCTTTTAGGTAAGTAAATTACTTGATCTGATGACCAAACAGCAAAATAGGTTCTAGTTAAGTTAGGGCTTGTCTCTATGGAAAAGTTATCCTGAAGTAAGCGAAGGTGGGAATTTAAACTAATATAGTTATACCAATATAGCTTATCCCCCTGCACGGGGGTACATTAAATCCTATGTCAGCATTGGGGAAGGACTAGATGACCTGTTGAAGTCCCTTCAAGCCCTACATTTCTCTGATTCTATAAGAGTGCCTTTTTATGTAGTTTAGATCATTTTGGAAGGGGTTTGAGCTAAACTAAAAAAAGCCACTCATACTGGAATGAGAGTGACCACATGGGGAGTTATACCAGTATTAGAGCACTAGTTTTTCTATAGTTAAGTTTCAGCATTGCTTTCGGTGTAAAGGTGGACTATTCTAAGTGCTCTAAAATCCAAGTGCTCACTATCTTAAGCTTGCTGTGTCTCACAGGGGTGTTTGATAGTGTTAGCTGACCAAGTTTGGGGTCATTTGAGCCAGTGGATTATGAGATATACACCCCAAAAACATAACAGCATTTTACAAAATGATCTTTTACTTTTTTTGTGCACACAACTGGGCTTAAACCAGTGGTTCTCAAACTTTTGTACTGGTGACCCCTTTCACATAGCAAGCCTCTGAGTGCAACCCTCCCTTATAAATTAAAAACACATTTTTATATATTTAACACCATTATAAATGCTGGAGGAAAAGCGGGGTTTGGGGTTGGAGGCTGACAGCTCGTGACCCCCCCATGTAATAACCTCGCAACCCCCTGAGGGGTCCCGACCCCCAGTTTGAGAACCCCTGGCTTAAACTATAGCTATGATCCTCCCTCAACTGATCTCAGTTGCTCAGGATTTCTCTCAGCTAGTATTGGGGAAGCAATACAGAAAAAGTTAATGGTGAAGTTTGTAACTCAAACTTTCACAAACTTTGGCACAAACTGTACGTCAGTGTATGCCAAACTGACATACCTAAAAGAGTGAAACATACATGTGCGGCAAGAGAGTCTGTTCAAGCAAGAGAGTTTCCAGGCAGTCTGTTGTCACAGTAATGGAATAGCTAAAGGGGACATGCTATAGTTACATGTTCTGTAGCAGCTGTGAGGGCACAGTGACAAGTATGTTTTTCTGGTGTGCTGGGGCTTGGCTCAAATAGGACAGAGTTAAAATAAACCCCCAAAATGCAATCTTAACTCAATATTTCCTTCTTTTCAGAGTTTGTTTTTAGCTACTCTGCACATTCTGGAAGGAAATGAGGCACCACTAGCAACTTTAGTTCTGCATTCAAGTTTTGGGCATTTAAATAACTATTGGTTTAATTATACCAACATAATTATACCAATATAACTTTCCTGTGTAGACAAGCCATAAGTAACTGAAAACAGTCACCTAAGACTGACATTTTCTTGTGACTCCAAGTGTGCCTTTTATATCAAGCATTGCACACACACACATACACACACCCCATTAGTATGCTGTAACTAAAAGCTGAGTAGATCAGCGCTGGATGGTTCAACAGTTGGTATATCCAACACAAGACTGCAAATTCCAGTTCTTACTACTTAGAATGATCTCAAACAGTAACAGCCTTAACAAAATCTTCAAGTAATGATGCAAATACAAAAAACATGAAGAAAAAATATCTTAATGAAGGAAAGTCAGTGATCACCTGATCTATAGCAGAATGAGCTGATCTTCTGCACTAACCTGTATGGGTGGAATATCTGGCAAGGAAGGTAGATTCTCTGGGTTTGTGACTGAAGGAATAAGTTCTATTGCTGTAACAGATGGACTTGTTGGACCACGGTTTGCATTTGCCATGGTAGCTGTCGTAGGACTAGTTGGATTGATAGTGTTGTTGTGCACTGAAACAACTGGAAAGGGCCCGGCATGCCCTGGGTTAGAATGCTGTTGGAAGAGTCAGGAAAAATAGACAACTATTGTGTTAGGGCTAAAGGCAGCAAAATATTCACCTTGGGTGTAAAATTGTAGGACTTTAAACTACATGCTGGTCTCTGACACCCAACTAGCTATTCTCAATCTAGTTTAGTAATGTTTGCAGGAAACATGGAGTCACTTTTCTGTATGAAAATTACAATCTAATGCAATGTAAACAACCAACCAGCATTGAACATTGGAATGGAATGGGGAAAAAAAAAAAAAAAAAAGGACAACCAACAACTCTGAATTGCTAGAGATACTGGTGTACAGTGTGGATTTCCCATGGCCTCCTGTCTAGTTCCTTACTGTTGCACATGAGGGGGGAGAGGAGAAAAAAAAAAAGAGGGGGGGAGAGAGTATTTTCTTAGACATGCAGCATTTTAATCCAGAGACTTCTTTAGCAGAGCCTGCATTTGCACAATATTCATAGCTGTGATGTTTTAAAAGCATTAATAAAGATATGTTTTTAAAAAATTCTTCTTCTGCTTTTCTAATTAAGGAAACTCCCACTATTACAGATATTTTTATTCTGAATGTTTATCAAAAGTCTGCATCACATTTTTTTCAGATATAGGGTCATACCCACTGTAGCTCAGGAGTAACATTTAGTTTAAAAAAATGTCTTCCAAAAATCATGACAATTTTTATTCATGCAATAATTTGAGAAAGAAACTCAGCAGCTGCCCAGCCACCACAAAGTGAAACCAGTCATTCTTGGTTCAGCTTCTTAGCTGACTAAAATGCAGAATGAAAACAATGAAAAGTAGTTATTAGTTTTTTCACACTTGCGTAACTTTGAAATATCAGACAGCATGTGACATGAAAAAGGTTAGCCACTCACAAGTGTAGTTCCCATACAGCTGAAATATATACATTCATGTATTCACAAACACACACTTTTTTTATCTATATGAGAACTGACCAATCTGGAGATAGCTATCAGTGAATTAAGTAAGCTTTTAAATGAAAGCTTGGTATGCTGGGGCACAAAAAGGTATGCATAGTACATACTTGTCTCTGAAGGTGCGGCTGCATCATGGAGTACTGTGGTCCATTATGGCGTGGTATTCCTGGTATACGAGCAGCATTCTGAGCCATTCTCATCTGGTGTGCTTGGAAAGCCCCACAGTTCAAGTTACCCCTCTGCATGGTCTGCATGCTGATCAACCTAGGAGGCTACAAGGGTTTGGTTTTATTTAACAATTCCTGCTGTTAACAAGGAAATGAGAAGCAAATCTTCTTCCATAGAAGTAGGTGCAATTATTGATAATTTCCATAATCTCTAGAAAAGCCAGTCATTGCCCTATTTAAAGAATGTCAAACTTCATAAGACTGGATTGCTCATACATTTTAAGTTAATTCTGTATAATATAAGCAGGTATCTGCTCATGTCAGAGAGAAGCAGAGTTAAGTCTCAGGGTAGGTCTACACTTACCGGGTAGTTCGGCGGCGAGCGATCGAACTTCTGGGTTTGACTTATCGCGTTTTGTCTGGACGCGATAAGTTGAACCAGGAAGTGCTCGCCGTCGACTGCGGTACTCCAGCTAGACGAGAGGAGTACCGCGGAGTCGACGGGGGAGCCTGCCTGCCGCATGTGGACCGAGATAAGTTCGAACTAAGGTACTTCGAACTTCAGCTACGTTATTTACGTAGCTGAAGTTGCGTACCTTAGTTCGAATTAGGGGGTTAGTGTAGACCTGGCCTTAGTGTTATACTGCAATGTAAGGTAAGGTATTCAGGAAACTTGCCTGTTGCTGTAACATCTGAGGGCCTGCTTGCCTAGGAAGGGGCCCAGCTGGTTGTCCCATCCTCATTTGTTGCAACTGCTGGTGTTTTTGTGCATACACCTGCTGTTGCATATGCTGGAGCCGCAGCTGTGCTAGATTAATTTGTCCAGGGGCTTTGTTGATGTGGTTTGTTCCTGGAGGAACTTGTCCAACTACAACATTAGGAGTGTAGCCAGGGGTTGGTTTATTTTCAATAACAAGGTTACCTAAGGAATAGAGGAAAAGCAAGCTGGTGAACTACAAAAGTTCCACCTTAACTCAATGACTGATAAAGATTCAAAACAGAAATCTCTGAACTTTTTACTTCAGTTTCTTCAGTATTTTACATTAAAGTAAGAAAGCAATTTAAGTCTAAATTAAAATGTGAATTCCTTGACAGCCATTTGCAAGTATCTCTGATCTAGTCTAAATGCAGGCCAGCCAGGGCTGAGCTTGGATTGTTACTCAGCTGGCATAGTTTTTACACTAAAGCAGGATAAAGCAGCATCACTCCACAATAATTGCAGCTCCGATAAAGTTACATACAAATTTATACCACTAAACTTTTTTTCCCGCAATGATATCCTCTATAACCTCTGAAGGGGGGTTCCAAAGAGGATGGAGCTCGGCTGTTCTCAGATGACAGAACAAGGAGCAATGGTCTCAAGTTGCAGTGAGGAGGGTTTAGGTTGGATATTAGGAAAAACTATTTTACTAGGAGGGTGGTGAAGCACTGGAATGGGTTACCTAGGGAGGTGGTGGAATCTCCATCCTGAGAGGTTTTTAAGGCCCAGCTTGACAAACCCTTGGCTGGAAGGATTTAGTTGATGTTGGTTCTGCTTTGAGCAGTGGATTGGATTAAATGAGATCCTGAGGTCTCTTCCTACCCTAATATTCTAGGATTCTATAACAACAGACCGGGCCCTGGTGAAAGACTTTGACTGAAGTCTTAAAATTTATTTTGGGAAGAGGTACATTTTGGGCAGAATGGGCACTATCTGTTGTGCCTTAGGCTTTGTCTACACTAGAACAATCCCCCTAGTGTGGGCACAATTATATCAGCACAAAGGTGCTTTATACCAGGATAGCTATTCCTCTGCAGGAAGGGGAATAACTATATTGGTATAAGGCACCTCCTTTACACTGCTATAACTGCAGCCATACTAGGACTTGTATCCATATAACTATCTGTCTAAAAAACTAAACACCACACCCCTGAAAGCTACATTGGTATAACCATCAAGTGTAGACCAAGCCTTAGCTCTGCTTTGAAGAGAGATTGCCTCTAGATACAAGAGAGTAGCTTTTTCTGTGTCCATTCAAATCCTTGGCTGCTGCTGAGAGAATTAAATATGTAGGGCCCTACCAATTTCACAGCTGTGAAAAACGCGTCACAATCTCCCCCTGCTGCTAGGAGTGCTCTGCACAGCCACTCTCAGGGGGAGCTCAGACCCACCTCCAGGTGCCTCCCCCGTTGCAGGATGCTCTGGGACTGGACAGCAGGCCCAGAGGTTCCTGCAGCTGGAGGAGGCTTGTGGAGGTGCGTCTGATCTCCCCTTGCACTGAGGAACGGCACAGCCACTCTTGGGAGGAGGGAGGGTGGGGAAGAGGAGCTCAGACCCACCTCCACCTCTGGGAACCTCCTGCAGCTGCAGGAAGCTCTGAAGGCAGCACAGAAGTGAGGGTGGCAATCCCGTGACCCCCCAACAACAGCTTTGCAACCCACCCACCCCCACAATCCCCTTTTGGGTGGGGGCCCCCCCAGTTACAACACTGTGAAATTTCAGATGTAAACATCTGAAAATGTGACATTTACCAATTTTCAAATGTTATGGCTGTGAAATTGACCATAATGGACTTTGAATTTGGTAGGGCCTTATGAATATGATAGTGTTTTATACACTGTGGAAATTTATGCACCAGGAACTGTACTGAACTCCACCAACTCACTTCACACTGTTGGAAGAATATTATGGAGGCATCTTATGGTAACTCAATAGTTTGGGCTCTGCTCTAAAGTGAGCTTAAAATGGGATATAAATTCCTGCTTTTTTATCAATGTAGGTAGCCAATGTGGAATTTCACACAGGATTAGTTTTTATGCTCTTTGAATTTTCTGTGCAGCTTTTCTTTGGTTTCTCTTCATAAGGTGTTAATAGGAACCCTTTGAATTTGGGCTCTGGATGAAATTTTCCTTGATAGTCCTTTTAATTGCTGACTAATCTTCACGAAACCTGGCTGAGAGGTAGCCCCTGAGAAGAACTGGTGCAAGGGGAAAAGGTTGTTTTTCTGTTTTTTTTTTAAAGGGTAACTTTTACCCATTATTCACATTATAACAAAGTGTATTTGTTGTGCACACAAACCTGATTGACTGAGGCTGGGCACACACAAACTTGGTTGGTTGATTTGGGACTGGGGGGCAGGTAGTTAGGGTTCACACAAAACCTTCACCATGAAGAGCTACACTTTCCTGTCAGATTTTGTCCTACAACAGAGAATGGTCAGCCGCTGTGTATGAACCTATAAATACTCTTGCTGCATTTCTACCCCTAAGGCCTGTGCCCACCTGCTCTAAAGCCAACCCCCAAATAAGCATAAATTAGGAAATTAATCACTGGAAAACTTTTGTAAGTAATTAGTGTTGCCACACCCACCTCCCCATGTGTGACAACTCAGAAAGTTAAGCCACTTACCAGTACATAAGCCCGTACTTTGAATCCACAAGCAGATATCTTACTACCACAACTAATGGACCCCATAGGCCATGCACTGCAACATTAACTCTAACCCCACAAGGGTGCTAACCTTTCTTAACCCTTTTACACATAACCCCTTTTCCAAACTACTTACTCTCTCTCTCTCTCTCATCACAACAATCACACCAAACACCCACAACGAATAGTGCTGGGGGAACGTCTAGCAGCCGGGTGCAGTTAAAAGAATGGCTGAAAATGGGGCAAAGTTAGGGCAAAGTTACAGTTGCAGTGCATGGTCTGTGGTGTAGGCAGTTGTGAGGTGCCAGCCCTGTATTCCTTCACCCACAAGCCATGCGCTACTTCGTAGCTCAACTTTCCATTTCTTTGCCTTGTGGTTTTGTATGTGTAGCAACCAAAACTACTTTACAAAGTTTTGTGTATTAATTCATTTACCTTTGAGACAATAGGACATGGGCTAGCTTGGAACCAGTCAACTAGGTTAACTGGGTCATCCAGGCCTCTTAAGAGTTATACTGGCTCAAGCCATATTAAACACAGTAAGACGTCTAGTGATTGGATAAAACCAAATCTAATATTATTCCCGATACACGGCTAAATAAGTCCAAAGAGTTCATCCCTATAAGGCCACTTTTGCATATTTACCTGTCAATAAATAGACTTCAGAAATGTAGAGAACCCACTTAGTAGAAATGTATTTAGGCTTCACTATTTTGACCAAGTTTACCCTAATCTAAAAACTAGGTAATCCTGCCAAAAGAAAAGGTTTGCAGAACACGTCTATTAAGAATTACAAACTAAAAAGTCTGGGTTCAGCAATTCGAAGAGGGTCTCCATCAGCTGGTAAAAGGAAGAGAGAGCGAAGCCAGCAGGCACCATCAAACAGCATGTCACATCACAAATGTTTTATACATTTCAATCTCCAAATGGCAAGCAAATCTTGATGGACCGGATAATCATACCAAAACTAGACAGACTCTTACTCTTGCACGGAAAAGAGAGATCCCGGATCAATGGACAGGCAAGCAAGGTCAGCCCAAGAGGAGACGACACCAGGCATCAGTGTGACCTGCTACAGTGACCATATACTTAAAATGGAATACAAAGTGACCAAAGCTGTTTCCATCATGACTGCCTTTAGGGTCTGACTATAGAAAAGATAAAATATTTAATTCTGTTTCATACCAGCTAGTATTACATTGAAAACTCCCCATACAATCCAGTCTTCCCAGAAACACTTTATATGTTATTTTCTCACCTAAATTGACGACATTCTTTGCCCAGAACGTGGGGTCACAATGGAAGCGTATTGCTCCGTTAGCAGCTGGAACAGGATCACATCGTGCCTTTAAAATATGACGCAACTGGAACGTAATCTGATGGGACACAAAACAAATTAAGATTGATTATGACACTGAATGTATGAGCAAAGAGTGAACGTTAGTGAGACGTGTATAGTTTGTTCAGCAAAGAGCTGCCAGTTACCACATAAAATTATGACTTTCAATAGTCAGTTAGGTCACTGCCAAAGAAAACTATTGCTGGATAGCATTCCCTCTTAATCTTTCAAGTAGAGTCTTATTCGTGAAAAGTTAGTGCATCCACCATACAACTCACTTCATACAGTTTCATAGCACATATCAGCAGTGCTAAACACATGAAGGAAAATAGCAGTAATCAGAATGATGTGATTTCAGATGTCTGATGGCCTGCCTCACTAAGATTCCCAGCTTTCCAGCAGACTACACCATCTGTTTAGTGCTGACTGAATGCAAGATTGATAGTATGCAAAATATTCAGGCCCCTTGTTCTTTCATTAATCCAGGACTTAATTAGTAATGATTAACCAAAAAAGCTAATATTATGAAGTACTGTCTAATTTCTAACCTTTAAGTTTGCTCACCTGCTTTCAGGAAATGTTCTCAACTAGTTGTTTCTACCCAATTATACAATAAATGTGTAATCCAACTACTGTTTTAGGAATTCTTATGTTTGTAAGGGGAAAAGCTTGCCTAAAAACAGTTACTCCTTTTATCATAATGTAGGAAACCTTAACTACAATTCACAAGGGTTTAGGGTCTATTTCGTTAGTGGGCATAGCTACCATGTTCTGCTCTTAGAAAATATCGCATACATTTTACTTACAAATGTGAGTCTCTCTTCGCTTTAGAAATAAATTATGCTAAATTATAAATCCAGGTGATTCAGCTTGATGATCTGTAACAATTACTTAGAATACTGCCAGTTAGTTTGAACTTTTTCTAAACTCAACATGTTCTAACTATCTTCAGTTGAATCATTTAAAGAACTTTCACCCTTTGATAGCATCAGAAAATATGACTTCTAACATTACACAGAAGTAGTTCTGGGAATTCATATTAATGAGTTCACCTTGAAATTCCTACTTCACTGCTAACGGACTAGAAAGGTGTGCGCTCCACAGCATCTCCCCCTCTTCAAGTCAATAAAACAGCAGATATGCTTTCTGCCATTAGGTTAGAAATCTAAATAGTAAGATTAGTGAACTTAAGTGCCTAATATTAAATGAGGATATTTATATAATAGACATTACAAAAACTTGGTGGAGCGATGATAATCAATGGGACAGTAATTCCAGGATACAAAATATACAGGAATGACAGAGTAGGTCATGCTGGTGGGGGAGCTGCACTATATATGAAAGAAAACACAGAGTCAAATATAGTAAAAATCATAAATACAAAATGCTCCATAGAGTCTATGGATAGAAATTCCAAGCTTGAATCATAACAATATAGCAGTAGGAATATACTCCTGAACACCTAACCGAGATGACAACAGTGATTATGAAATGCTCCGGGAGATTAGAGAGGCTATAAAAATAGAAAATTCAATAATAATGGGGGATTTCAACTATCTCCATATAGACATCACCCCAGGACAGAATGCAGAGATAAAATTTCTAGACCCCATTAATGACTGCTTCTTGGAGCACCTAGTCCTGGAAGTCACAAGAGGAAAGGCAATTCTTGATTTAGCTCTAAGTGGAGCACAGGATCTGGTTCAAAAGGTGAATGTAGCTGAACCACTCAGTAATAGCTATCATAATATAATTAAATTTAACATCCTTGTGGGTTGGAAATACCAAAGCAGCCCACCACAGTAGCCTTTAACTTCAAGAAGGGGAACTACACAAAAATGATGAAGCTAAACAGAAATTAAAAGGAACAGCCACAAGACTGAAATGCCTGCAACCTGTATAGACACTTTTTATAAACGACCAGACTAAAGACTCAAATTAAATTAATGCCCCAAATTAAAAAAAAAAAAGAGGAGCAAAAAGATGCCACCATGGCTAAACAGAGTAGAAGCAGCTATTCAAGCCAAAAAGGCATCCTTTAAAAATTGGAAGTCAAATTGTATGGAGGAAAATAGAAAGGAGCATAAACTCTGGCAAGTCAAGTGTAAAAGTATAATTAGGCAGGTGAAAAAAGAATTTGAAGAGCATCTGGCAAAAGACATTCCCTCTGAACCATCTGGCATTGGCCATTGTCGGAAGACAGAGTACTCGGCTAGATGGACCATGGGTCTGACCCAGTATGGCCGTTCTCATGTTCTTATTTAGCCATCTGATCCTCCAATAGCAAGAATAATTTACCAGTAAGTACAAAGCACAACATAATTTCAGTCTAACTTAGTAAATGAATTCCCAGCAGAACCAGATGTTCTTCATTCATAAAGACAACTTTAAACACAATGCTGTCCCTCAATTCCCAAAGCCAACATTATATAACTTGTTTTCCAGTCAGAAAGTAGGCATTTCCTACTGAAGAAAATGTAGCTCCATGATTCTTGTGGAGAACTGGGAAATATTTATATTAGTTTTTATAAACATATATGCCTCTGTGTATGTAATATATTACCCTGTTTGAATGCACAGAGTTAGATCAAAAGGGGTTGTTAAAGAAACCAAACAGGAAATGTAAAAAGTGTCCTAGTAAACACCTGAATACAAGAGTCAAGTTTTTAGCTATGATCACGCCTGAGATACAATTCTGGTGACACAGCTGTTTTGCCACAGTTGAGAATCTAGAGCTCAAAGACCATGTTCTGTTAAAAGAGCGACAGACGTGGGGGTATGCAGCAAACAGGCTGTAACTTGGTGCCCAAGAGAAGGCAGGAGAATCTGTGGCAGAAAGACTAAATTATGTCCACTTAGGTGCTTAAGGGAAATGCCAAGTTAAGGTAAGAGTACGTGCATATGTCTCGTTTTAAATTGGTTTCTCTAGTGCAAAATTCATCCTTTGTTTTGAAAAAAACATCTCTGTGTCACTGAACATTATCTATAGGCTCCTGAAGGAAAACTCTCACAAGTATCAAGACCAGTGGGCCTCCTAAGTATCACAGCTGGCAATCACTGGGTGTAACTTGATATGGTTGGTTCACAGGGTCCCACTCCAAAAACTAGAACCATGGACCTGCCACTTCAAAGGGTGTACTCAGGGGACTGGAAAAGGGTCTCAAGAAGGGGCAGTTTACCCAGGGACTGTGACAACACTGATGGCACAAAGTTCTACAAAAGAAACAACCACACAACTATCCCGCCCTAACTCTTTCAGCAAGGAGAGAGAGGTCAGTGCGCTGGCAAACCTGTTTTTATTACTATTAAATCATGAAGCCAACAGTTTTAGATGGAGTGTGATTAACTGGCTCTCCTTTCCTTGTAAGTGATCTGGAGAAACTAAACCATGTCTTGAAAATTCTTTTAACCATAAAGTTCTCTTTTGTCAAGGTTGGAGGCACAAACATATTAAGATCCCAAAATTTTTGCTATACTCTACTCTAAATTCTGGAAGGGGCAGGTTTCCTTACCAGCCGCTTGCTGTATAGCAATGCAGTGCTACTACCACTTGCAATGGCCCAGTTGGTGAAGTTCATCACATGCTTCACCTGCCGCGAAAGCCCTGTGATGTCATTCTGCTGTTGTATTAGCTTCATCTGTCTTTCCTTTGTCACATTCTACAAAAAAACAGAAGCTCAATCAGGTTATTAGATTTAAAAAACTTCTCTACTAATATCAAAATTCTAATGCACACAATTAAAAACAATATACATTGTAGGAGGAGCTGACAGTGACATCATTAAGTTACTGAACACTTTCCTTTACGAAAGATTCTTGAAGTACTAACACGGCCAATTCTTTGCAGCAGGTGTTCAAAATTCAGGAGAGAAAAAGCCCTGAGGTTGGAGAAGAACGTTTTAGGTCCCACAAAATTCTATTTGGGTTTAGCAGAGTTATGAACCACTGCAAATGGTCATTTCCTCTTTGTTCCCTGGGTTGTCAGTAACATTTTGGTAGCATGCTGCCACCAAAGCACTTGTTATACTGGGAACCCAGGGAGCAGCCAGCCAAGCTACAGCCAGAGCAGCTGTACAGTAGTGATTGGGGGTGGAGTGGGAAAGAGAACAGGGCAGGACTCCCCCCAGTTCCAACAACCCTCACCCCCAGATGCAACAAATGGCCCCAGGGGCCTATTTCAGCACCATAGGGCAGAGGCTCCCCCATAACGACAGCACACAGTCCCAGCATCAGGTCACTACTAATATTAACAAAGGAGAAGGAAGACAAGCCAGACTACAGACAGAACAGGTAAAAGAGTATTTAGATAAGTTAGATGTATTCATGTGAGCAGGGCCTGATTAAATTCACCACAGGGTACCGTTGTGATAACTGGGCCTAAAAATTTACCCTAATTGTGAGCTCAACTGTAAAAACTAGGACGACGTTTATAAAATGTCACAATAACCTATAATAATAAACGTTGATGGGAAAAATGTGCAAAAGACTAAATTAGTTCAAACAAAAAGGCCTACTGATATAATACAAGGTCTGTGTTAAGATCATGCCTGGTAAACAACAGAAGTGTGGGACAGGAAATTAATGGACCAAAATTGGTGTGTCGGAAATTAGGCCTAACTGGTGAACAAAATAATGAGGGGTGGGTTATTCCACCCACCACTCCCTTCTGGGGTTCTTAAAAAAAAAGTGAGAGACTTTGGGGGGAAATGCAGATAGACACAGGCTACTGCAACAGACTGACTGACTGAAAGGGGAAGGAGTGAGCTTCACCATCATGGCTGCCACCCCTGCTGTCTTTTGGGACCCCAGAATCCAGTGCAACATTGTTCTGCCTTCATCATTCTGATCAGAGTGGGCGCCAGATGACACTGTCACCTCCACTGGCTCTGACCACCACCTAGCATGTGAGACTGCCTCCTCCTCATTTCTAATGTGTCCTTTTCCTTCCTGACCTTACTTCTTCTCTATCTTATCTCTCCTTTTTCCTTCTATCTATTAAGAGTGGGTCAGCCAGCCAAGGCTGTACATTTTGCTACACTGCTGTTGAGCCTGTGACCAGAAAGGGGCAGCTAAAAGCAATGCCCTAAACAGCCTGATACTGGTACAAGTTTGCCAGGTCTCGGAGTAGCTGATAAGACAGCATACTCAGCCTGTGTTTCTCCAGCAGTGAGAATGCAAGTGAATCAACACCAGGGACAGAAGCTGCATTTTTTAATCTTTGCTGTTCTTTTATTTCCCCTTTTTTCCTTCCAAAATGGCTAAAGGGAAAGGGAACAAGGGGGGGTGTTAACATGAAAGCCTTATTTGAGATTTTACATTTCAAATGCTATAACTGTTTTTCCTTTCTGTATCTTTAATAAAAGGTTAAAAAGGATTTTTAATGGTGTTTGCCACGGTGCTAAGCAGGCTGAGATCTCTGTATATCAAATCCCAAACTTCGTTTAAAACTGTTTAATGCTGGACAGTTTCAGGGGTCATGTTAAAATCTTTGCATTTTTGGGCCTATCTATTCCATTTAAATTAATACAAACACTACTTAAGGAGCTGTCTGAAGCAGTCTCACAACCATTAGGGTGAAGTTCTAGAGAACTGGAGAAGGGAATTATAGGGAACAAAAGGACCCAGGGAATTACAGACCAGTCAAGTCTGAAAGATACTGGGACAAATTGTTGAACAATCAATTTTAAGGACCTAGAGAATAACAAGGTGATAAATAGCCAACATGGATTTTGTCAGGAACAAATCATGCCAAACCAACCTAATTTCCTTCTTTGACAGGTTTACTGGCCTAGTGGATGGGAAGAAGCAGTCCATGTTATATACCTTGACTTTAGTAAGGCTTTTGAGACAGTCCAAAGTGACATTTTCATAAGCAAATTAGGGAAATGTGGTCTAGATGAAATTACTTTAAGGGTGGGGGTGAAAAACACATTGAAAAACTGTACTCAAAGAGTAATTATCAATGGTTTGCTGTCAAACTGGGAGGACATATCTAGGGGGTCTTCTTTGGGTCTGGTCCTATTCTGTGTTGGCATTAATGACTTGGATAATGGGGTGGAGAATATGCTTCTAAAGTTTG
Organism: Terrapene triunguis; assembly: GCF_002925995.2. Classification (NCBI taxonomy): domain Eukaryota; kingdom Metazoa; phylum Chordata; order Testudines; family Emydidae; genus Terrapene; species Terrapene triunguis. The sequence goes on from NW_020665277.1 coordinate 4,356,838, forward strand.
CAGATGACAAGCTACAAGAGGTTGCTAACACTTTGGAGGACAGAATTAGAATTCAAAATGACCTTGATGAATTTGAGAATTGGTCAGAGAGCAACTAGATGAAATTCAACAGACAAGTGCTAAGTACTTCACTAGGAAGGAAAAATCAAATGCACAAATATAAAATGGGGAATAACTAATAGGCAAAAGTACTGCTAAAGAGTATAAGTGGATCATAAATTGAATGAGTCAATGTGATGCAGTTGCAAAAAAGGCTAATATTTTGGGGTTTGACAACTGGAGTGTCATATGTAAGACATGGGAGGCAACTGTCCCATTCTGCTCGGTACTGCTGAGGCCTCAGCTGGAGTACTGTGTCCAGTTTTAGGCACTGCATCTTAAGAAAGATGTGGACAAATCAGAGAGTCCAGAGAAGAGAAACAAAAATGATAAAAAGTTTAGATGCGTATGTTTAGTCTTGAGAAAAGAATGAGGGAAGGGGATATAAGAGCTCCTGATAACAGGGTGGGTTATTACAAAGGACTGTGGTCAACTGTTTTACATGTCTACAGAAAGTAGGACAAGAAGCAATTGTCTTAATTTGCAGCAAAGGAGATTTGGATTAGACATTAGGAAAAACTTGAGGTCCCTTCCACTTCTATAGTTCTATGATTCTATAAAGACATCACATGCTTTAAGAGTTTAATTAAACTACGTAATTTAAGATTGGTGCTTTACACATTTATGTAAAAATATGCAACACCTATACTACCAGATTTCTGAATCCATTATTTGGAATGTGTCTGCTCTTTTAGTTATTAGGAATTACAGTGTCAATTCACAACTCCAAGGGTACATAATCTGATATTAAGACCTCTACTACAGTACAAAGTAGCCGTACACGCTCCTTATACAATGTAGCCTTGCAGAATCCTACTTTTAGTCTCTCTCCCTTCCCTGTGCATCCCTCTGCCCCCAAGACAGTTCCCTGAGAGAAAAATATTCATTTGCCAACAGAGCTGTAGGAGTAGACGAGTAGGTCCTGGCTTGGGCTGGTAAATTTTAATTGCAATTTACTGAGACATTTATTGGTGTCTTTCAAACAGCCTTTTGTCAGCACGCACAATTTAAAAGTATGTAACAACAAGCCACATCTATGAGACAGCTTAACAGGGAGCAGTGCACTCTGTCATATATAGGAGTTCTGAAGCTGAAGTGAGGAGCTTTCCTAGTGGAGACAAGTAGATTTAGGAACACAGAGGAATCACATTTCAGCCACATTCAGCTACTGCCTTACGGAGTGAGAATAATTTCAGTCCCAACCACAGACTGTACAGTCAGAGGTATATTGATAAGCTCAAGTTAGGTTAAGTAGGGAAGAATAGCCTCAAGCAAGGAGGATGACTTTAGAAGTCTTCTGAGCTACCTCCCCTTTGCCATTACCATCTCAGAAGAGCAGAAGGAGAGGGGAGAATCCAGTTCTGACTGTATTAACTCTCACAAACTGCAGAGCAAATAGACAATTGGCAAATATTTGCCCTTTATACAGCACCAATTGTTAAGTGTTTCAGACAAAAAACTAAGGCAGATCCCTGCCTTTAAGAGCTGACATTCTAAAGAGAGTGACTCCTAGATAAGGCATTGGGAGAGGAAGTGAAAAAAGCAAGCAAATAAGCAGTGATATTATGAGTCATGTTAATTCCATAGTCTGTACACATTATCCTCTTAAAGGACTAGAGTTTACAGACTTCAGGAGTAGTATGTTTTAGGTTAGGAACATGGCATTTTGGGTCAGAGAGGGCTTTTTCCAGACATCTATCTATGAAAAAGAGCAAGTTTAAAATGGGGCTATACAACACAGATGTACAAGTTAAGAAAGCCATAGCATTTTAGATCAATGAAAAGATCACAGGAGATTTAACTCCAAGCATATCACACTTGAGTGGCGTACCACTGAAACACCTGTGTCTGCACAGAATAAACTCCTCACTCAAGTATGGAATGCAAGTTCTCAATAGGTGTTTAAAACAGCTAGTTTGTGAACTGATTTTTGTTTGTTCTTAACTGTACCTCAAGCTGCTGTAAGAGAGATTTTCCCTTTTTATTGATTTCATTGATGAGGGTGAAAATAGCCACTTTGATTTCCTGTTCTACTCGTTTGTTAGTTTCATTTACTTCTTTTATCCTAAAAAAAGAGAAATGTATTATCAGGCAATCACTTTATACTATGCCTCAAAATACTACACAGTAATTTTTCTCACATAAAAAGTAAAGAAGCAATTTCTGTATTTTTAAAGTTATATGATAAACGCAGAATTGTATGGCTTATTTACTTTCTACCTAACAGATAAAATGTTGCTAACCCAGTGCTACAGATAAACCATCTAGAATTTAATTCTTGGCAAATAAAGGAGAAAGTTTACACAAAGTCTGACCCTGATTTGATAACTTAATGGTTTGACTTTCTGTCCACCTTTTTATGTTTAACTGTTCTTTCATGTTTTGCTTGAATTAGTGTGAAGTATTAATTCTCTGCTTCTAGTTTCTTATTTTAATATCTCCAGCTCATCTTTTCTAATCTGAAAGATGTATATATTAAACTGTATGGCCAGTATGTGTCTCACCCTCACAGAGTTCTCACCGACAAAGACCAGAGCAGTAGAGGTTATTTTACTCTATAATAAATCATGCCACACCTTTGATAGTACCAGTAGTTCCATAAAAGGTCATCTACTTTTATGTAGTTGCAATAGTGTGTCGTGGACAAGCATAATAAAGTATAAAGCATTCCAACTATAAATCCAGTATAACTGACATAGGGACCAACTAGAATTTAAACCACCGAATTAGGAGCCTACAAAAGTATGAACAATAGGCTTTAGTAAATGCACAATGCAATATCAACGCTTGAATATTATTTGTAGGTACTTACCTATTCTGCACTTGATTAGCTGCAAAATTAACATAATTCTTCTTTTCAAGAAGTTTGGCCAACAGATTCTCAATTGCACCCTTCTGATTCTGAAAAGCTTCTTCCAAAAACTGATACCTTTCCAAGCCACAAAACAGGATACCAATTACTGTGGAGCAGTGCACGGAAACTAAAACTTCTCAGTATGGATTTAAACCTATATTTGCTAGTAAAAGCGTGACAAATTATGGCAGAATTACTGGTAAGTAGTGATTTAAGCCAAAACCTGCTCAATTTACAATACTTCTGATAATGGCACAATAAAGCTCCCAAGGAAAGAGAATCCTTAGAAGTCATTTGTGAGCCATTTTAAATTTTCTATACATTGGGAGAAGATGAGAAGCATTACTGTTCACAAGATAAGCTACAGGATATTATTGTAAAGGGGACACAGCAGAATAAAGCTCACAAACCATTTTATCGTTTGTCAATATTTGAAAAAACTCCTTTAAAAGTCTATTATGTGGGAAATAAATTTAAGTTATTTTCTTTTATTAAGAAAACATATGTATGGACAAGATGCACAGTGCATAAACACCAGTCAAAAATTAAAGATATACTGCCTGCTAGAATAGACTTCCGCCTAAGACAGGTAATTTCACCTTTTACACTATGTCGTTCATATTCAGTAACAGTAATGTAAATTTAAAGCGGTTACATTCTAACAGCTGAATTGTTTGGTTCTTCTGGATCTTTTTACTTCACAACTCCCCACACACCAAATCTCTCTGACTGAACAGACACCACTTCTAAAGCACCTTCACTTAGTATTACCAGAAAAGACGACAAGCAGCTATAGTATCAGACAGGGGAAGAAACTAGGGATGCTTCACTCCTTAGTGCAGAGCACGGCAAGATAAGATTGACAACATAAAAAGCAGAACATTTAATTTAAGGCTGGCAAGGAGAATTTAAGAAATACTTTCAAGATTTTGTGATCTTTTCCAATCAGGTGTCCAAGCTAGTAAGGTATCTTCCTCCCAACCCTCCATGATTCTGCTTAATGAATCCCATTACTAAGGCCATGTCTACACTACAAACATTGGTTGACGCAAGTTACGTCAGCGTACACCTGCCAAATTTGTAGATCGCTTGGGTGCGTGCATACTTAGCTGTTTGCATTGGTGCTGCATGTACTCCTCAAGAGTGCTTGGGGTTGATGTAAAATACAATACACCATGAGGTATCCCAGGGTAGGTCTACACTTACCCGGTAGTTCGGCGGCGAGTGATCGAACTTCTGGGTTCGACTTATCGCGTCTTGTCTGGACGCGATAAGTCGAACCCGGAAGTGCTCGCCGTCGACTGCGGTACTCCAGCTAGACACGAGGGGGAGCCTGCCTGCCGCGTGTGGACCGAGGTAAGTTTGAACTAAGGTACTTCGAACTTCAGCTATGTTATTCACGTAGCTGAAGTTGCGTACCTTAGTTCGAATTAGGGGGTTAGTGTAGACCTGGCCCCAGTGTGCTACACACTGCCCTCCAATGCAATGCCTTTGGGGCACATTTTTGCAATGTTTTGTGGGACACTAAGCACTTGCGCCCAGGCATCTCTGAGAGCTAGGGGTCAAGTTCCCAGCATGCAACTTTCTCCATCCCATAAAGCCACCCATATAGCCCATAATTTTTGCTCCTTTAAAAAAAAAAAATCCCATGAACCCACAAGGCCCTTTTCAGTGTCTGCAACCTCTGACAGAAGCATGGGAACCACAGAGCTAGCCCCATGAATGTTACAAATACAGGATTCTCCTGTCTTTCCAGACCTTAAGGAAGTGCTGCAAAATCCAGGACACAAAGATTTCTTCAAGGACAATTTGCTGAGGGACACAGCGAGAAAACAATTCAAGGCTGTTGATGGCTTTCAGGGAGCTGCTGCAGATGGTGGGAATATCTTGTCTGGACCTGAGAAATGAGCCCAGACTGGTGGGACTGCATTGTAATGCAGATTTGGGATGACAAGCAGTGGCTGCATAACGTTCAGATGCAAAAGGTGACATTCCTGGATTTACGCGCCAGACTTGCCCCAGCCCTGGGACACTAGAATAACTGCACTGACAGTGGAGAAGTGAGTGGTAAATCGCATGTTGGAAACTTGCAGCGCTGGATTGCTACTGGTCAGTAGGAAGTCATTCTGGAGTTGAAAACCCACAGTGGGGGACATTTTCATACAACTGTGTAGGGCCATTAATCATCTCCTGTTATGCAGGACTGTGACTCTTGGCAATGTGCAAGACACAGTGGATGGATTTGCAGCAAGGGGGTTCCAGAACTGCACTGGGGTGATAGCTGGAATCTCTCTATTTTGGCACCAGCCCACAGTGCCACCGGGTATATCAACAGAAAGGGCTACTGTTCCATAGTCCATGGATCATCATGGACGCTTCAATGATTTCACTGTGGGCTGGTCAGGGAAGGTGCACAATGCTTGCATCCGTAAGAACACAGGACTGTTCAGAACGCTGTAAGCAGGGACGTTCTTTCCCAGCCAACAGACTATCATTGGCAATACTGAAATGGAACCCGTCTACCCCTTGCTCCCTTAGCTTATGAAGTTATACACCAGCCACTCAGACAGCACCAAGGAAAGATTAAACTACTGGCTCAGTAGGTGCAGAATGGTAGACTGAAGGGACACTGGCTGATTTGCTCACTAGATTGGGTCTTGGTGAGAAAAATATCCCAATGGTTATAGCTGCTTGTTGTGTCCTGCGTAATAGCTGTGAGGCAAAGTGGTAAATACTTTGGGTGCTGCTAAGAACTGTGTAGTTCTTTTTGTACATTGATAAATATGACTGCATGTTTTCCTGAAGCTATGGATTATATGATGCTTGGTGTGTTTTGACAATTGATACGCATTCTGCAATATTTGTTTGGAATAAAGATAATTTGATTCTTCAAAAATAGAACTTTTATTCAGTAGAAAAAGCAATACAGAAAATCAATATGCAAAAAAAAAAAACCCAAACAAGAAGCAGTGTTATACAAGTTTTTAACAACAGGGTGAAAATTTATGTCCATTTGAGTAAGCAAATGTAACCCATTGTGGCTATACGCACACCAACCGGGGTCCTCACAGGTCAGTGTATGTGGAGCTGTGGTCTTCCGTGCTGTCCCCCGGCGTGGAGTGATAAGGGTAATGACGGGCCCTGTGATGCCACGTGTTATGTAGGAAGCAGTGACAATGGAGTTCTCCACGGACTGCAAAGGGTGGACAGCTAGGTATTTTTGGACATGTAGGTCAAGCAGGATCTGCAGCATTTGGGTTTGCTGCCTGAGAAGACCCACTGGGTATGTCTACACTGCAATTAAACACCTGTGGCTGGCCCATGCCCGAGCCTGAATGTCTACACAGCAATTAATCAGCCCCATAGCCTGAGTCAGCTGACAGTCCAGCCAGAGGTGTTTACTTGTGGTGTAAACATACCCATTATGTCCTGGTGCATTTCCTAGGCCTTTTTCCCTGTCCTCTCGGTCTTGCTTCATGCTCTTGGTAATATTGCTCCAAGTCCTTTGTTCATGGCCCAATGCAGTACTGGCCTGCAGGTTCTCCCAGAGTGCATCACTCCTAGTCTTTTTTCTCCACCTCACTGAGGTGAGGTGTTCTGTAGGTGTGGAGGGGCACCCCTCAAGGCCGCAACGGCAGCAACTACTGATAAAAACAGACAGATGTGTCATTGGATTTACAGTCACAAGGGAAAGGGAGAGAAGTTTCCAAACTCCCATCCCTCGTTCTCATAAGCATTTTTAATAAGACATTTATCGACACTTTGGCTTTGGAGTGTCCCGACAATGCTTTGCTTTCCAGCCCTGGCCATTGTGAGTATGGCCCGCTAGAGACAAGGGCGTGAGGGGGTGGAAGGATTTCCTGTTGCATGAAGCTATAAAATTTCAATCCCTATTCCATGGGTACAAGTACAGGGCAACAGCACTGAATATTGGCACTATTTTCCACAGGTGGTGGTGATTTTAGCGAATATCTCACAGCTGAGGGTCACAAAGGCACATAGAACACAGTTGCTACTGGTGTCCCGAAGCCACCTGGGCTCACGTACTGCTAGCCTGTTTACTGCAATGGTGCCAATCAAACTCATCACAGGTAGCATGGGAAAGCATACTGCCACGGAGGAAGAAACAAGGGAGTCATCACTAGAAACCTTCAGGAGAGGATTGCAGACCATTTCGATGAAAGTTCCACTGAGATCTCTTAGGAGGATACAAAGGACATCCCTATGTACCTAAACAAAGTCTTCTACATCTCCCAGCTAACCAAATATAGAGAATGATAATCACATGCCAAATCTACCTCTTCTCATACAAGAGAAACAATGAAAAGTTGATACCTTTGTCTTGTTAACTTGGGGGTGGGCCAAAAGACATCTATAATGAACATTTTAAGGAAAAAGGCATGCACACACTTTTCCAAGTCCCCTTCCTTTTCATCAGGCTAATCTGCACTTGACTGGCTAGACTGTGATACAGTCTCAAACTGGTCCAGGGCTCATGACATGGCTGGAGTCCCACATTATCTTTTCCTTCTACTCCTCGCTGTTCATGGCAGGGGTCTCTGTGTCAGGCTCCTCCAAGGTATCCACAGTGACTGGCAGGGTGCTGGTGAGGTCTCTGCCAAGTAGTTGGTTGTAGAAGTGGCAGGTCTGAGGCACAGCATCAGATCTATTGTTGCGCTCCCTTCACTTTCACATGGCATTGCTGCAGATCCCTGTCGTACCTCTTTGCCTGCATCCCCAGTGCAGTCTGTTTGCAGATGTCCATGTTTCTATGGTTGGTCCACAGCTGTTCTTGCACAGCATCTTCGCCCCACAGGACCAAGAGAGCCATTACTTCCTATCTACTCCAGGCAGGACAGCTTTTAGTACCTGTCTGTCTGTGCACAGAGCTGGCATGGTCAGCTGCACACAATGGTAAACCGCTAGGTATGCTCATCAAGGGGGGCAATCAGGAAAAGGTATTTCAACACCACTCAGGGGAGCTTAAAGGGAATGCCTTCCAGCCTCTGTGATCCCTGGGCAGTGGAGTTTAACCTTGTGACCACTGCAGTCATTGTTGTAGGGAACGGAGCACTGTGGGACAGCTGCTGGAGTCTGTTAGGGCCAACACAGGCCATGCAGTGTCTACACTCACAGACCATATCTCTATGCCATTCAGGGAGGTGGTTTTATTGCATCATTTTAACAAGGAACTTATGTCAGCCAGAGACAAATTTGAGCATCAATACAGGCACAAATAGGTCAATGCAAGGCTACTTACCTCAACCTAACTTCATAGTATAAAACAGGCCAGAGGGTCACTCGCTACTTCTATTGTGGCTTAGTTGTATATAAATCCCAAGCTTTTGAAGTGCAGCTTAGCAACAGTGTTAGGAAACTTAACCAAGAGAACCCCAGAATATGCTTCTCCCCTCCTTCACTAGAGGCAATTACAGCATTCTTCAAGAGGTCAGGGAGCTCTAGTGATGGAACAAAAGTAATTTATACTCTGCTCAAAGACTACCATTGAAAGGGTAAATGAGCTTCATTTGAAATCTAGAAGGGCAACTGATCTGTCTAACCAATTCAGAGAAATGTCTGCATCTAGTGTTTAAAGTATGCACAAGCCGCATTACTTCCTTCAACTCCTTCTGGTCTACGTTTGTGCAGTAAACCACAGTAAGAAGTGTGCTACTTAGACCAGTATATTTAGTTTTTGTATTGGCAAAATACTATCCACTTTGAACTAACAATGGACAGGTCTGAATTAAAAGAGCCTCCTCCCTCAAAACTAGCATAACAATGTTACTTTCCATATACAAGGAAAAGAACCTTACAAATCCTGAAATATATATTAAAGGCCCACAGATACCAAAAAAAATCACTCATAATCTGCATGGAATTTTCTGTCTGTTCTCATGCAGTGTCTCTGATAAAAAGATTAAGAGAATCACCTTTGGCAAAAAAGAAATTTTACTGAGTTTATTTATTGCTAAACTTTTGGCACAACACTGCTGTTAAATTATCCAGAACGACTGGATTTTACTCTAATTTCTAATATTTGGGTTGGAAGGAACCTAAACCAACTAGTTCATGTCAGTCTATTGCCACAAGATAACTCAGCTTTCTACAGCATCCCCAAAAGCTCCTTCCCTCAAAGTTCTCTGGAGTCTGAACAGTGTGCCCTGTGGCTGTTCAGATAGTGATTCAACAGCCTCTTGTGTTTCAGAGGATTAGGATTTCAGGTGAGGAATAAGCAGGAGATTAAAAACTGTGTGTGTGTTCACCTGACATGATTTTGCTTAAACATTTCACAGAGCTCCATAAACAAAATCCCAGTTTTATTTTAAAGTAGAGGCAGACATCTTGTCCATCTGTAATTTACAGCTGCACCCAGAAAGAGATATTTTAAATAAAAGTTTCTATTTAGTGGCACCTGAAAGCAGGTTATTAGTGAAGTCTTATGGAAGAGAATACACTGTAGAACAAGATGTGTCTATTTATGGATTGTTAATCAGTTAGTGTTAAGTGCACAACAGGTGGAAATGTTAAACAGGCTACCAAGCAAAAGCTCGTCAACAAATCCTAGACGTCAATATTCTTGGTAATTGTATTTTGAGGCTATTTACAATCAAATAGCATGAAAAAAACCTGGGCCAAAATAGCTTACATTATGAAACTGTCAGTAACTGTTAGAAGTTAAAGAAGTTAAGTTCTCTGTTAAGCTGCTTTAATGTTCTATGAAGTCATTGACTATGCTGGAAAGGTACTAAAAACGGCTAGATCAGCTGTTTCAAAGCATTGTCCAAATAAACTGAAAGAGCAGCTTTACAGAGAAGTGCTGTCTGGAGACAGATTGCAGTAAGCAGTTCTGCAATGGTCTGCTAAAGCTCCCAACGTGCAGAGTTTTATTTCTATAGTTGATTACTTGAAATATATATTTGCACATTAGAATCCTTACTACACCACTGCATAACTACTTACCAAAATTCCCAAACAGCATCATTCAAATCACTGCACAACCATAAGACTTCAAAGACTTTATGCTCTTCAACAGCTCCTTCTCTCCAGTGGATCAGATAATTTCTTAAGACTAATACAAAATGAGAGGAAAACTTACATTCTTTATATGTTACCAGCCTCACCATTTTTAATTGGAATTAGATAAGTTTCAGACAAGCAACACACCAAGACAAGTGGATCAGACTTCAGCCCACTGTATTAGGCAAGTACATTCATCCATGATGCAAACCTTATATATAAGCTTTGTGATTTAGCCTAAAAGTTATACAGTATGCATCATATTAAAACATGACCTTTCCAGAAAATTACTACCTCACCCATCATTCACTACTATAGCCTCCATTCATTCAAAGCAACATTTTTTTAAATCCAGGTTTGTGCCAGTTTTATGTTTTATTATATTTCATTTGTGTACACCTTAAAGTGGCAGCTCCACTTGAGTGCCAGGCAAGTTTATACCTTAACCTCTACTGTCAATTCACCTCAAGCCCTGACCAGCAATTCTCTGAATCCAGTCCTAGATGTCCCACATAGCTCTACCAATGCACCACCCTTACAAGTCGCAGGACCCTTTGCTACACCAGACAAGCAGGCAGCCAGCATTGTAGCATTGTGTGACTGTTATAAGTATTCACCACAGATGAGGATGAGACTAAAATATTAATTTATACTTATGACCTAACTCACCTGTAGAACTCAGGACCTTAAAGGAGGCCTAGTGAGTTCCCCTCACCAAGAGAGCATTTCAGTCTAATGAACAGTAAATACAGCAATATTTAATTACACAAATGCTTGATATTAATTTCACTTCCTCCTGCTCTGAGAAAATGCACCAAGGAGGTAAAACATGTTAATAACTGTACCTGTGTTCTTTGTGTTCCAATAACTGACAGTCTCTGCATGTCAGTCTGTCACATGTTTCACAGAAAAGTTTTAACTGTTCTTGTTTGTGGACAGGACAGAAAACAGGACGTTGACCGGATGCTCCCACGGCCTCTGTTTTTAAAAACAAACCATTTTTGCATTTTAAAATAAAGTTTGAAGAGCAAAATCTCTAACTGCCATGCTGGGTAAGACTTAAGAAGTCAGGCAAGGATAATTATAAACCTATTCTCAGGTAAGTCAGTGCATATTACTGTAAATATGTACTTATTAAAATATTTACAGTGTCAGTAGTTCCAGGTGTGTTACTTTTAAGCAAAAAAAGGGTGAGGATTGCTTTCCCTTCCCTGCCTTAAACCCCAAATCAAGCTATTTTGTTTGACTGTAAAGCCACATGTCATTTCACCCTCATTATCTGAAGGTTCAAACACCCCTCAAACTTCTGTATTGTCAAGAACCCAGGGATCTTCTAAATTACCTCTTTAAAACCCTGACAAAATAGCAGCAAATCACATTTAATGGGAAAACTAATGTCAAAGTAACCACCACCACCACTACTACTAGGGAATTTCATTTTGGACAACATCTAGTCATCTGAGCTGCAGTTGGGCTGGATAATAGAAATTTACACACAAGCAAATAAAGGATAAAAGGCAAAAAAATTCTTTCTGAGATTCCAAATTGCCCAATGACCCTCTGAAGACACTTGTGGAGGAAAAGCAGTCTTTGGAAGATGAAGCAGATCAGGATTAAAGAGTAGTAGTAAGTGGATGTTTCCTTGTATCCTCAAGTACTGTCTGAAGCTTGTTACGTGATGCAAGTTATTGTAAGAAAAGACAGCACACATGAATACAAAGTTGGGTCTTCCACTAAAGAAATTTTAAAGTATTCAAGATATATTTCACATGGTCTAACAAACCATCACAAACATATAATAGATAATTTCTTCCAAGTACATGAAGAGTAAATAATTCACCACAGCTGATATCACTAAGAATCACTATGTGGTTCGGTTTCTAGGGAACGATGACTGTATTAAAACAGTCCTAAATATGGAAGTGATATTTTCTAACACTCTACATTCGCAGCAAAGTGTTGAAGGGTAAATCTGGCTGTATTGCCATCCTGATAAAGTCATGCTATTTGTAGGTGTTACATTAAGAATGTCATTTTTTAGGTAGCCATGCTGTTGTGGCTTTACCTGGACACACTGCCACCTAGTCAGATTCAGAAGTTTGAAAATTTACCAATGTAAGATCTTATGAATTAGTAAATGATGTCAAATTTAAGGCAGAAATCAAAAAGCCTCTTAAAGTTTAATTTTGCTGCTAGAACTACAAGTTTTTGGACTAATCAAACCAATTTTCATGAATATTAAGCATTATAAGTCATTAATAATACAGTTTTGGCATAGACCAGGAGTTCCTGGAAAGCACTTAAAGTGCAACTACACTAAAAGGGGACCAAAACTGCCATCATGAGGTTACTAGTTACATACTCTCAACTTATTTGATATCACTATTGTGAACAGAACAACTGACTGTCTTAATTTGACCAGCCGACATGACAGACTTAGATTCTGCAGAATCTAAGCTTCAATTTAAAAATCTTTTGTCCCTCGTTTGCAAAGAAAACCTTCCAAATGAAAATGCAGTAGTTTTACATACCCCGAAAACGGCTCTAAGAGGAGTCCCCATTTATTTCAGTAGGTTGTGAACTGCAAAGCCTAATGATGACAAATTAAGGACCACATTTCTCAATACTTTAGATATGCAATTAGACAGTTTGCTGGTACTACTGTACTAACTGAGTGCACAAATTTGGCGTGAAATTGCACATGTAATTGGTGAAAGATACTAAGCAGAAACAGTGATGGTCCTGAAAGTGTGCTGCCAATTGCATCCCCACTTAGTGATACTGATGCAATAGTAACTTGGCATCCTGTACAAGGGACATATTCTATGCTCAATCTTTATGTAAACCTCCTGTGGGAGCTCTGCTGCGTATAAAGGGTGGTACAGTATGACAAACTTCATAGCCCTGGTCCACCGACCATAAAGGTGTATTCCAGTCCTCTCCACCAGATGAGTTGGCACTTGTTTTACACTCCCCCCACCCCCTTTTTAAACTACCAGCCCAGAAAATACATCCTAGGATCTTGAAATGTAGTTTGGCTCTGTTACTAGCAATGATAGAACCAGAAAGGTTCTGCAACTGGAACTTAGCCAAAACAGAATCCAGTTCACGCTCCCATATCTGTCCTAGCTCTTCAGTGTTAATAAATACATTTGTCACTAAGGTAATCTGGTATGATTCAGAATACACATCAGTTCTGTTGATTAAGGTGGTGCACCACTCACACTTTTTAAAAAAACCCAAACCCAAACAAAAATAGAAGCCTCGCCCTGTTTTTCTGTTCTATACTCATGCATTTCCTTCACAGACCCTTTTAACAGTATTAAGTATTACCAGAACAAGCCATTTTAATTTATTTAACGTGTACAAGTTTCTTCCACTTTCAAGGCTCACTGACTGCATGTTGGCTTGCCCATATCTTTCTCTAAAACCTTCCAGGGAAGTCGCAGACTAAAGATAAGTACATACAACTCATCCTTCCTCTCTTGGTTTGTATGGGCACACGCTCACCCACACCAGAAACCTCCAAGTAGTTTTTATTCCTAGACTACAGGTAGGATTGGGCAAAAGATCAGCAAACTTACCTGAGGAGACATCCTCTTTCTTTCTGATCATATGATCTTTAGTAAATTTTACTCGCTGATGTGCTTCTATGCATGTCTTGCACAGCCATTCCCCACATTCCACACAAAAGCCCACAGCACTAGCATTATCTTCACAACTAGTGCACACCTAAAAGCAGGAACAAAACAAGTCAACATAGTTACTTACAAAAATTCAATTTCCCTGTGGGGTTTTAATATGCATGTAAGTAAAGTCCAGTAAAAGTGTTCATTTCTTTAGATGCTCAATCACATATACCTACAAGATGCACATACACCAAACAGTACCTAACTTGCAGTAAGAAAAGTAGAAAAACATACCTGTTCTGATTTCTCATCAGAGCTACTTGGTGCTTCCGAAGTGTCCTTCACAAAGTAATTATCCACCAGGTCTATCTGTCTGCACTCCTGGCGGCATATTGGACACCTGATCACACCAACTGCAACACAGAAAATAAATGTTTTATATTCCCTTGGTTTCAAGAAACAAAACGATGAAAATCAAATTTATAACAATGTGACAGAATCAAGTGGGTTTAAAAGACAAGTGACCAGAATGAACAAAGAAAACCATCTTCTGAGTGCTTAATGTGATTGGCTAAGTGAAAACCAGACTCTAGGATTAATATCAACACCCTAACAAACCCACACTGGGCCAAACATGGTGAAGTTTCACCCAAACCTTTAGAATGAAGGACCAAACACCACTAAAGAGACTTTCCTCCCTTCAGGGGGGCCAAGCCCAGCTGGTATGAATTGTGATGCAATCATTCAGAGACTTTCCCAACAAGATCCAAGTATAGTACGTCATTTAGTTAAATGACTTGGTCTTGGCTACATGGGTTTTTCTTTCTAAGTAAGGTTAACTATTTTACTCATTGCATCCCTTCCCTGCACCTCAGATCCATTACACAAATTTAAATGTCAAAGGAGCCTTAAGACCAAGTGACTTCGTCCCCATACTCTCCAATTTGAATTCTTATCATATGGATACAATTATTCCACACTACATTAAGGATTTTAAATGCCTACAATGTACTCCAGCAGACTGTTCCTAGCTGCAATATTGCAGGCAACAGAACCTCAATCACATGCTTCCACTAAGATTTACCAGAGTACCATGGGGATATTCTAAAAATCTTTTGATTTTTAAACCCAAAACCAGCGTTTTCCTTAACAGCACAAAAGTCAGCCATTACCCTAGCTGCATTAGTCTTGCTACGTTCTATACTATGAATTAGTATGAACTGCAATGAAACTACCAGAAAAAGAAAAGAAATCTCAGAGCAGACTAAATGTGTCCCCTACATAAGCTTAAAGTTAGTACTGGAATAAAGCACTGACATTTTGGATGGTCATGCCTCAGAGTTAAATTAAATCTTTTTATTTCATGTTTTAGATGGAAGAATTTTCAGATGAAATATCCTGTATATTTAAGTGAGCAAACTGATATTTAACAACAGAGCTGGGAACTTCAGGAAAAGATGATGTTGCTATTTCAGTGGAGATCAGTTAAGTCACTGCCACAGCAGAAAGACATCAAGAACGGAACCTAGAAGCCCAAGCACTTGGAAGCAAGGTTTTGGAAGATACAGTATTTAAACTAAATGGGAATGTAGCTAGATAATATGATGTCACATTAGTAATTTCCTGTTTTCAGGAACTTTGGTAGGGCATTACAACACTCCACCCAACTTCAAGAAGGGATGTTCTCTAGCATGACCTATTTCTAGCCATTCTGGTTGTATTGTTGTATTATTGTTGTACTCCATTTACAATGTGCATAACATTGCTAAACTGTTTAACCAACACACAAATAAATATCAACAAGCAAATGGCAGCAAACAACATAAAGGCCAAAAAAAACCAAACCCCAAATTGGTAAAAAAATTAAGTTACATAGTAACTACAAACTGGGTAAACAAATTCCCTGGTAGTAGCAGTAACACTCTGGGATCAGTAACACTGCATCCTGAGTAAGGCACATGTTATTCAAAACAATCTTGTTCAGTGTCTGGGTATCAATACTAAATACTAACACAGCAATATTTAATAAACTGGTTAATAAAGAAAATGGGTAAACATTCTCCCCATAAAAAGACAAAAAGCAGGGGAATGTAGTAGGAAGAGAGCCTGAGACATAAGCCCTTGTATCAGAGGCCTGGTATGAGGCAGGACCTTCTCACAAAATCTGGCAAGAACAGGACTAATATTGCAGAAATACACATTCGTAAGAAATGCTAAGCACATAGTACTCACACAAACACATCCAGATATCAAGGATGGTACAAAAACATTCCACAAGGATAACAGGAACACACTGACCCCTCCTAAAAGATCAGGTCAGGATGACAGTACGTAATAGAGATGTTTTGATCAAACCCCTATGTACAAGGTGATGGGTAAAAACTAGCCACATCGGAGGCAGTACCAACTTGTTTGTATCAGGGTATAAAGATGCATCTCAGAGGGAGTAGCTTTGTCCAACTGAGGGGGGAATGGAAAGTCCTGCCATGCACTGAGCTGCGTCCATTGTCACATGCATACGTCTTAGCATCCTCGTAGAGTCTGCCAGGTGCTATTACCATGCTTTGTCGACAATAAACCTGGCCTGGCGCCTTTGTACCTTAACGGATCTTGTGGTCATTGGGCAGTTTGCTCTAAGTCTGCTGTGCCAGCTGTCTGCGCACAACTGGGGCAGCACACAGGGAGAACACACACATGCAGCCAAACATCTAACCACATTAACCATTGGAACAATTTACCAAGGGTCGTGGTGGATTCTTTATCACTCATGATTTTTAAATCAAGATTGGATGTTTTTCTAAAAGTTATACTCTAAGAATTATTTTGGGGAAGTTCGATGGTCCATGCCCTACAGAAGATCAAAAGAGAATATCACAATGCCCCTCCGCCCCCCCTTTCTGGCCTTGAAATCTATGAATTTACTTTATTATATCTACCCTTTGAGGGAGTAGCTTTCAGATTAGTCTAGAATTAATGGTCACTGCCTCAGAATTCTTGACGTACATAAGAATGGCCATACTGGATCAGACCAAAAGATCCATCTAGCCCAGTATCCTGTCTTCTGACAGTGGTAAATGCCAAGTCCCCCAGAGGGAATAAACAGAACAGGTCATCATCAAGTGATCTATGCCCTGTCACGCATTCCCAGCTTCTGGCAAACAGAGGCTAGGGACACCATCCCTGCCCATCCTGGCTAATAGTCACTGATGGACCTATCCAGTTCTTTTTTGAACCCTATTGTAGCCTTGGCCTTCACAATATCATCTGGCAAAGAGTTCCACAGGTTGACTGTGCGTTGTGAGAAAAATACTTCCTTTTCTTTGTTTTAAATCTGCTGCCTATTAATTTCATTTGGTGACTCCTGGTTCTTGTATTATGAGGAGTAAATAACACTTCCTTATTTACTTTCTCCACACCAGTCATGATTTTATAGACCTCTATCATATCCCACCCCCAGTCATCTCTTTTCTAAGCTGAAAAGTCCCAGTTTTATTAATCTCTCCTCATACGGAAGCCATTCTATACCCCTAATCATTTTTGTTGCCCTTTTCTGAACCTTTTCCAATTCCAATATATCTTTTTTTTGAGATGGGGCGACTACATCTGCACACAGTATTCAAGATGTAGGAGTACCATGGATTTATATAGAGGCAATGTGATATTTTCTGTCCTATTATCTATCCCTTTCTTAATGATTCCTAACATTCTGTTTGCTTTTTTGACTGCCACTGCACATTGAGTGGATGTTTTCAGAGAACTATTCACAATGACTCCAAAATCTCTTTCTTGAGTGAGAGCAGTTAATTTAAACCCCCCTCGTTTTATATGTATAGTTGGTATTATGTACACATGCAATTGAACTTATTCCGGGAAAATAATCTAGGATGACAAGATATCGCATCAACCCAAACTCCGGACTGTTGCAAGGGTTAGATTTGCAGAAATAACCAATGGTTTCATATTATCTAGGTGTACAAGTGTTCACTTATTTATATAATGAAGTCTCCAAGGTGAGGAGAGCCTTGATATTTTCTTCATACTAAAAGCTAAGATTCAGTTAATGATGGACAACCATGTGAGATAATTCCAAAAAGGTACTTAAACCAAGAGTCTAGATATCCAGAGGAAAAAAATGGTTTCACTAAACAATTACCACTATAAGTATTCTCAGTGGAACACCATACCCTTGACAAACTGAAACAGATCACACATCCCTCCTCGGTTTTACTACAGTTCTCCTAGGCTAATCACAAGACAGTGGAAGGAAAACTAATAAAACCAGAGGTCTAAAATCTCTGCTCTCTCTGTAGTCAGGTCCCACAGCTTAATACACTTCTTGAAAAACAGCCTCTGGTTCTCACTGTGAAAATTAAATGAGGGGGGAATAAACAAGCCTCAAATGTTTCTAGAGGATTTAGCCATCTAAAAATATGTAATCTTGGTTAGGGTGATATCACAAGACTCAAGAAAAACAGTTGTACTTCACAGGTTTTTCACATAAAGAGCCAAATACTTCTTGAGATCCCATGTGAAAAAAATCTATTTTCACACCATTTTTAGGGTGACCTGCAGAAAGCCAATGTTTTAAAAAGGAGAGACAAAAAACATACCACCTATGAAAAGGTAGAAACAACAAGTTACAATTTCAGATCACAAGAAGGACCTTGTAAATAAGCAAAGATGTGACTGCACATGAAGTGCCCACACCAAAGTAATGGGTATGGAGGATAGCTCAGAACTTTCCTTGAAACACTAGATTTATACTCTTGATTAAGTTCATTAGAGCCAGAGTAAGAGTGCACTCATGTACTCAGTGGATTACAGAGTCCTTCTAAAAAAAGTTTTTATCTGCTCAGCCTGCACATTAAATGTCATTTTCGTGTTTCAGATTTCATTATTTTCAATAGTGGTTTTCATATATCCTGTGCAATATTATGCAAAATGCATCAGCCTGTGTCCCACATTCTTCCAGTCAGAATACATATCTATCAGTAAATCTATGTGTTATCTTAACTATTAAGACTCCAAGTTCCATTCTCCCAAACGTTGTTGATAAGCTTTCTGTATGAGAAAAATGTGGAAATGGTGTTATTTTATAGAAAAGAAAAAACAGGAGGAACTGGTCACTACCATCAAAACTTCCACAACATGTAACCAAATTAACAGAAAAACAAGTGTATTTTAGTACTTAAGCTATTTATGGCTCAATGTTTTAATCACGAAGCCAGAAGAACACAAGGAGGTTTTCCTTTCCAGTCTTCCAACAGGAGGCAACTTTCTCTCCTGTCAGGAAACAGGCAGAGCTTTCAGGAAACAGGCCGTTTCCCTGAGGTGCTGGTGGACATGTTGGTGGTGTTTTCCGATCCACCCAAGGCACCTAACAGAGCTTATGATGGAGCAGAACACAGACATAGCAGACTCAAACTAGCTGATGATGCTATAACCATCACAGACCAAACTGAGTGCTTGGCACAATGTGTTAGCGGCTGTTCAAACTTCCTGTAACGTGCAGGGTGGTCAGTGACATTTTCCAGCAGTGCACCACCGTCAAATAGCTAGAGCAGCCACACTGTGGGAGGCCACTAGGTAGTCTGGGATCTGACTGGTTTGACTTGGGTCTGCATGCTGCAGTGTGGATGCCAGAACCCCAGGTTCGAAAATTTGTGAACGTAGAGTTAACAATCAGTGTAGACCCTAAAGCCCTGGGTTCTCTAACCCAGGGTCAGCTGGGTTGAGTCCCTCTAACCCTGGGCTTACACTAAAGTGTAGATATACCTTAAGAGTTCATTGTATCATACACAAAAACACACAGCTGCTATGTAAATTAGTACCACAGATAATAGCGGTTCTTGTTTCTCTCCTGTAACCCTAGCTAAGTCTGATCTAATCAAGGAGCAGGAATAACTTCTTACCTGAAAATTTGGTTTGAGTCACCAATCCAGCAGGTAGGGAAAGCCTGCCTGGCACTGTCAACCACACTCAAATGGAGATAGGTTTCACTTGCCATCTTCTCACATCATGAGCCACTCCTCCCTGTCATGGCACCAGGAGAGAGAGTGTTTCCAAAGCCTGCAACAGAGGGAGAAGAGAAACTCCCAGATCCCTTGTGACAAGTTCCTAACAAGGGTCAGGTGACCCCAATAGGAGGAGTAATTCACCTAACACACTAATATGGGCAGAAGGCAATCATGAAGGAGGAAATATGCCCCTAAAACTGTGTGGTGAAGGAGGCACCAGTGAGTGAGAAGAACTAGGGTACATAGTGTTTAATGAAGGAATTCAGTCCTGTGTAACTGCTCTGTAGATTTTGCATACTGACAATGATCTGACTTATTAAAACTACTCAAAAAAAGAATCCACTGGAGGATGGATGAAGGGAATTCTTGTCACCTTCTAAGAATTGTCACTATCCTTCTAGTCAGCTGCCAGACCCAAGAAAGGGAATTTGAGCCTCCATTAATCAGACAATGAATTACAATCTTGAAACTGCAGCGTGAGAAGCAAGGACATCTTAACGGTTCTTCAGCTATCTGAATGATATTTTTAAGAGATAGAAGTTATTTCCTCACCTTCTTGACTGAAATAGAAGATAGAACATCCAGATGAAGGAAAGCCTTGTTGAGATGAAGGAAAAGATGCAAGCAGAAGAAGTTCTACTATATACCAGGAGCGTTACATTGTTAGATAACTGAAAAAAGGCTGGAAGGTCAAGTCTTGCTTAGAGCTCATGTTACACATTCATTTTGTGGGGTCAAAAAGATTTTATTAAGAGAATGTCAATGCAGGAAGCTTTTTTTGTAGCCCTTTTAATTGTTTATAACTCAGATAACAGTATATTAAATTAAAACCTTGGCTTTACTACAGAAGGACTCAAAAATATTCAAAACAATAGTAAGGAAAGTCACTATTCCTATTTTCATAGAAGTGAAAAAAAGATCATTAACCCTTACAATAGGTTCTAAAATCCCACACTAACCTATATTGGAAGGTATTAAAGAGACATTGACATAAAAATCGTACCCATCTGAAATTTTACCTACCACTGTCAAGTAACATCTAAAATGTCTTTAAACATATTTTTCATTTTATTTTGTGATTTGACATGAGTATTTTGCCTATAGTTAGCATCAATGTTTTCTCAGAATAGTCAGATTCCCCTGATAACTGCTTGCATGGGTCTTTCACACAATACAGGAGAGAATTTTTTAATAAAAAATGTAATTATGTAAACCATAGAGGTGGCAAGTATAATACCCAAAAGTACTTTTAATTATAAATTTACTAGATTTCAAATTAATTTTGTCCTTTTAAATAAACTGCATCTAACTCATTACTCAGATTCTGCCTTCTTCACCATGACTTCATAAAAAGTTCTCTATTTCTTTAATGCTTTAGAAGATCTGAAAAACAGCCAGAAAAAAAGCTGAATTCTACAAAGACCTTTCGTGCTGTGGGATAAAGTTAGCTGAATCTTTTCAAGACAGCATTCATTAGGGTAAGTCTCCTGCCCATTATCAACCAAGCACAATGTTCTGACTTGGGGTGGAGGGGGAAAAGAAGGAGAGAGTCAAGCTCTTACTTAAGGCATTTGTAAAACACTTGTATGAAAAGGAGGAAAAAGAGTTCCAGTCCACAAATGGAGTAATCCAAACCAGCGCACCTTGCTCTATTTGAATACATTTTACCCAATAACTATGTGTGTGTGTCCACCCCCATCTGTCCTGGTTTTTCATAATCTGTAAATCAAGGCAAACAAATAGGATTTCGCAGACCAAGCCAATGTGAATAAGATTTCTAGAGAAGTTGCAATTCAGGCAGGCTAGCCCAAGAATAAGTCTATGGGCCAGGATCATCTTAGCTGTTTGAGAATAATCAGCATGAGTAGGATTTCTAGAGTCTTGTTTCATGGAAACAATAACTGGAAAGATAACTCAGCTGAAAATCCCATTTTCTATGTTCTGTTTCATGAAAAGCTCTGAATATTTGCTAAAAGCCTCTTAAAAATTTTGGAGCAAAAAGATTCATTACAAGATTTTCTTATCTCTTTAATAGAAATTTGCACACTCAAGGATTCTTTTCCTAGAAAGAGGTTGCCCACTCAGCCAGTGAACATTTAGGAGACCTTGAACAAAGAGGGCTTTTAGCCCAATGGGCACAAGATTATTTGAGAAGTTGTTTGAAAATAATTGCTGAATTTTCTGATCCTAGTAGAGCCTTTTGACTATAAATGTGGTATAAGAAGATTAGCAGGTTAAGTCTGACCATTTTTAGTTATAAATTGATGCTTTTCCCCCATTCCAAGACCACGTGCCTTGACAAATTTCTTGTTCAGGGGAATTCCCCCTTTAAATTTCTTTGGTCAACCATAAACACCATAAATCTGTTTCCTGAGAGAACAGATCATGTGAACTGAGCCATTTCCTCTCTTTTCCCTAGATGATTTCAGTATTGTTAAGTTTCCCATGTTCCCTTGCAGCTTTGGTTATTTTATTTAAAGCTTGCTCCTAGACTCATTTTTGATGCAACTGATTATCCAGCTGACAACAGAATGTGAAGTACTGATAATATTATGAGCTCAACATTAGTCAAACTTAAAGGTACCTAGTTTTCTCTATTTAAAAACCCAATTTTACTTATAATTTAAACCAGACAAAATGTACAATTCAACCCAAAGTAAAACCATTGCACTATGCTACAAAGAAAGGTAAAATTCATACCTTAGCTTGTTCCCAGAGGAGGAGTATTTAAGTGTGTTGCTAAGGAAAATATTCATCTTACCATGCAAACAGAAGAATCAAAAATAAAAAATTCTTGCTACTAAAAGCAAAACTAGATTAGAACAAAAAGATATCTGGCTACAAAATACACTTATTTGCTATATTGATAAAAGTAGGGTGTAGAAAGTAAATTATGAGAGTCCAAACACTGAGCATATAAGCCTGGCTAAATTGCTTTTATTTGGACATATAATCTTGGATTAAACTTTTGAAAAATGTAATGAAAATGTCACTAAAAATCAAACAAAGAAGAAATGTGAATAAATGGCCATTACGTATTTGCTTATAAGCAAGATGTCATAATATCCAAGATGGAAAAAAATCCCATAAACACAAAGATTAAACACAATTAGAAAGCTGAAAAATCTGTTTACATTGATTAAATTTAAACTTCACTGTTCTCAGCTAAAAACCATCTACTTAAGCTTCAGAACTTCACAAGCTTTGATGGCTGCAAAAGAGCTGCCAATTTTGCTGCAAACAATCCATTTCATATTAGCAGTACTGATTCAGTAACAGAAGGTGTTGCTTCCCAGAATGCCTACTCAACATGCTAAGGGAATAGCAAACGTAGGGAGCACCAAATAATTTTCAAACATCTGCACCAGAGTCCATCCTGTTCAATATAATTACCATTTTTAACAAAGGCTATGTTTCACACGGAGTAGATTAATACTTGTGCTAGGTAACCAAGGCTTCCTCCTTGACAATTCTGGCTGAGGATGCATTAAGTGTTGACATAGAACTATTGTTACATTTTAAACCACTCAATTATATTAGAGAGGACTAACCCACAACTACACCTCTACCTCGATACAACGCTGTCCTCGGGAGCCAAAAAAATCTTACCGCGTTATAGGTGAAACCGCGTTATATTGAACTTGCTTTGATCCACCGGAGTGTGCAGCCCTGCCCCCCCAGAGCGCTGCTTTACCGCGTTATATCCGAATTTGTGTTATATCAGGTCACGTTATATTGAGGTAGCGGTGTTTCTTTCTTATTTCCTGTTAAAGAGTTTCATCCTTAACAATTTAGATGTATATGTTTACTTAAATTGCCATAATGTGTTCAGCAGGAACTACAGTCTAATACTTGACAACAGTATTCACCTAAACTTGGGGAACTGTAATGAATTTTCCATGTGAAAAGCAATGCCATTCATATCACAAAAATAAACTTATGAAAAGATTCAGAACACAGCACTAACCCAATCCAAAACTAGTGAAGCACCCACTAAGAAACAACTGACAGTACAGTTTGGAATTGATACAAACACTTAGATGAGACCATATAAACTGACTCTGAACTCAGACTTCCCAGAGGTACCCAGGATTGTGAGGTGCTTTGCTACCACATGCCCTTAGCTTGAGGAAGCCTGGTCTGTGGCTGTCACCTTCTCTGCTAGCATCTCCCTGTCCTGGACACTCTGCTTTGTTTCCCCGCTTTCTAGCTCTCTCTTCTATTTCCAGCTTTTGGATCTCTATCCTGTCCAGTTCTAACTGCAGGACTGCCCCCACTGGGACTTGTGCCAGGCTGGTTTCCTAAGCCAATGCCTCCCTCGACCACAGGCACTTTCAATGGATTAATCAGTTGTCCCTGATGTTTATCATATTCCATGAGTAGAGATTTCATCCCCTCTCCGGTTTTCCCTGTAGCTTCCAAGTCACGGTCTGCACACAGTTTTTCCCAACTGTGATCTGGTATGCTTAGCATATGTCTCTGGCTTACCCATTCTGTCCTCTCCATTCTTCTATTTCCCTTACCCAAAATAAACGGAAATCTTTTTCTTTACCTGTTTCTAACCTTCTCACTTTTAAATCTTTTTGTATCTGTGCTATCTGGTATACAAGTGTGTGGAGCGTGACCCTTGCTAACCAGCAAGGGTGTAGTTCCTGCCAACTATGCCACTGTGATACTTCCTGGGGTATACCCAGGGTTGTGAGGCACCTTGCTACCACCTGCCATTAGCGTAAAGAAGCCTTGTTTGTGCCTGCCTGGGGTCAGCTCCCTAACCCTAGTGGCCATGGGTAACACAAGCACTCCCCTCGAGGCTTCACAGGCCCTGCTCTGCTGCTTCTTGATAGGTTAGCGATAAGCACAAGTATTGAAAGTAAGTAGAAGTATTGGAAACAAATGGGTGGTAACATATAAAATAAAAATCGTAACATTCATTGTAGAACCTAGACTGAATTAACTAGACAAATAGAGCAAGGCGCGCTGGTTTGGATTACTGGAGGCTGCCCGGCAAACTGTGAAGCCGGTAGCGCTCGGGCTTCGGGCAGCCCCCATGCCTCTGGACCCTGCGCCCCCGGAGCCCGAGAGGGGAAGTGCCCAGCCGGCGGCTCAGGGTCCAGAGGCATGGGGGCTGCCCAAAGCCAGTAGCCCCCGGGCAGCTCGGCTCTTAAACAGAGCCGAAGAGTTAGGGGAGGAGCACAGCAGCCGCGGGAGGGGAAGTGCCCGGCCGGCGGTATTTTTCCCAGACATGTTCAGCTTTTTGGCAATTCCCCCCGGACGGGGGTTTGATTACCAAAAAGCCGGACATGTCCAGGAAAAACCGGACGTATGGTAACCCTACCCATAAGGATAATCCGCTGGCAGGCCGTGAGACATTTTGTTTACGTTGACTGTCCGCCGGCCTGCCCCATCCCGCAGCTTCCATTGGCCGGGAATGGCGAACCAGAGCCACTGGGAGCAGCAGGGGGCCGTGCCTGCGGACGGTCAACGTAAACAAAATGTCCCTTCTGCCAGCAGATTACCCTGATGGGCCACGTGTGGAAGATTGCCAACCCCTGTTCTAGGTGAAGGACCCAGCGTGTTCCCTTGCCTCCCAAAATAAAAAAGTCCCAGCCTTTGTTTTCATGCATAAAGGGGACACAGAGGGAGACAGACCTCCCCCACCCCGCTTTGTTTCTTCCTATAGTTTTTCTCTTGTAGATTTTGCAACCTCTTGGCTAGCACCAGGCTCAGTATGCAAATAGGCCTCCATTGTGAGGCAGACAATACACAATTCACATATGACCAGACAGGGAGATAAGCGCCTGTTACCTCCTGCCTGAAAGGCACATGTCTGAGGCATGTCACCCAGAGGTCACTACCCCCCTCCTGTACCCTCTGCCAGTTGGCACCCCAAGATCCCTGGGTCAGAAGAATATTACCTGTTCCAAATTTAATTACTTTTAGATGAGACTTCAGTTTTTAGCTCCACTAAATGTTTAACAGCATAAAGAAAGTATCATAGAAACACTGGAAATTCAACTGGAAAGTACAGTTTGTGACAGTTCCCCTTTAAGGCTGCTGCCACTTAAAACAGCAGCACAATACTTTGTATTTCATTATTTTTATAGTGATTCAGCAAGCCAGAGTGATATCTGATCCAACAGCAAACACACTGCATATCAGTGCATCTTTGTAACAGAAGACTTCTGCCAAAGAGTACTTAAAATTCTAGACTAAAGGAAGAAAGCATTTCACAAAACTTTTCTATCCAACAGATTTTGTCCAATATAAAGAGTCACTACAGAAATAATTTCAGCTGCTCCTATTACACCAGTGCCAATGAAAAACATTGGAGAGGAGAAACAATCGGATGACTTGAGTACTATACCAAGAATTAGGAATCCCTTTACTCCTTGCGCTGACACAAACTTCCTTGAGGGACTGGGCAAGACTCTTTGCCTCATGTAAAATGTTGCTAACCTGACCTAATCAAATACTAAATATGGTATAATGACAGTACCCCGTGTATGTGGCATGTGCACAGCCTGCTTCAATGAAGTTTATTCTGATCAACCTTAGGGCTTCTATCTCAAACACCAGTGAAAATGTCATGGATGATGTCAGTTTCACCCGGCTGCTGCTACTACTTGGGAAAGCAGCTCCAATGTCTAAGGAAGAGGTATAGCAGAGACCTCCTCCCTTCCCTCTGACAGCAGCCAAGAGGCTCTGAAGATGAGAGAGCAGATAAAGCTCTAACTGCTGAAAAGGCAAGAATGTGGGTAAGGAAGGAAGGGGTTTGGAACTTCAGATTTCAGACTCTATGAGCCAGAATTTGATGTAAAAGATGGAGCACCTAAAAAAAGGGTCCAAAGACAGCACCCTGCTATAAATGTATTAGGTATTTGTATGGTAGCTCTTTACTGCAGTATCTGATTGCCTCGCCACCTTTTATGTATTTATCCTCAACACCCAAGAGGCCGGGCAAGGCTATCATCCCCATTTTAAAGATAGGCAAGTGGGACACAGAGTGATTGACTTGCCAAGGTCACACAGGAAATCTTGTGGAGCAGTAACTTAAATCCAGCCTAGGTTCCGAGTCCTAAGCTAATGCCCTACACACTGAACCATCCTTCTTTAAAAACCCCACACACCTCACACTAACAGCAGCGGAGGCAGCACTTCCCATGAACTTCACTAGCGTGTTCCCCAATACTACTCACTTTGGATAGCAGGTGTCCCATCATGTTTACAGCTCCCGGATGGAAGGGCTTAAATTACAGAATTCAACATTAAGTTTGATGTTAATACTAAATACAATGGGTAACAGCTAATTAGCTGCAATCACATAGAAATGGTGTCAGATCCTCTTTATGTTTCAAATTTCCCCATTCCTGAAACAGGATGAAGTAGCATGCAATAGCAGACTTCAGTTATAGTCACTTTAGACATGAACATGCATAAAGCAGACGGTACTGCAATAGCTAAAAAACTCATGATGTGCAACAATTACAATTCACAAAATAAAGCAGTATATTATGAATCTGAAACCAAAGTATGACAAAGGAACCAAACAAGTAAATATTTAACAGCATATTTCCAGTAATAATGGCCTTTATAATTTTTCTTTTGTTGTTCTAAAAAGTAGCAGGGTAAAGTATACCACGTTTACCAGCTCCAACTAGAGTACTATAGCCACTGCCTAATGTTAGCTAGAGTATTCAAGTAGGAGTATTTTCAACTACCTCTGCTGTTCCCTAGTAACAAACTAACTACACACATCCATTATTCTCTTTCACCACATAAAAATTACACTGACTTAGTATTAAAATCTAATCACCAGAAGCTTAACAAGCATAAATATAGTAGATTAGGAGAATCAAGAAAATGTTCTTGTCTCTCACAGTCACCAGGAAGAGTCTACTACAGAAGCTTCTTAAGTCTTTTTAGCCAGTCCAACCTTTAAGCAGCCTTGCACAGAATGTTCAGTGCCATAACAGATGGACATGGCTTTGAAAGAGTTCTGAAAGAGTTCAGACCCATGGGTCAGTCTGACTCAGTCAACTGAACAGGGAAGAACTCCACTTTCCTACTGAATACATTTTCTGAATAATTTCTTGCATAACTGGATCAAACTCAAAGACAGATGGACACTGCCATTAAGTGATTACATGAACTAGTGACATGTAGTGGAATTTCTTCCCAGTTTTCCCTCTTGACACAATTAGGGTCATAACAGAATTCAAAGTCAATTTTCCCCTAAAGAGGAGGAGCAACTCAAGTTGTTCCTCTAACTCAGACAATTAAAGGAACTCATTTTTTTTCCCATAGGAAAGAGTCTAAGACCTGATGCCACATCTCCATCAAAAAACATTTAACTGACAGCTGGGAAAACCAGAGTTTGAGATCCTCTCTTTACCACAGCAGCAATAAGCCAAAGAGCATCACTTTACTGACATTTATTTCTAACCCATGATCACAGAGGAAGTGCCAAGGTCATTTAGTTTAAACACATTATTGTATGTAACACCTGGTGGAATTTACTTATTTAGGGCTAGTCTACACTGGCAGCGCTTTAACGTGGCTTGTGTGGTCACGGCGCAGCGCTGGAAGAGAGCTCTCCCAGCGCTCTAAAAAAACCCACCTCCACGAGGGGCGTAGCTACCAGCGCTGGTGCACTGTCTACACTGGCGCTTTACAGCTCTGAAACTTGCTGCACTCAGGGGGGTGTTTTTTCACACCCCTGAGCGAGAAAGTTGCAGCACTGTAAATTGCCAGTGTAGACAAGGCCTTAGTGATTTTGGGAAGCAGGGGGAGAAGGGGCATGCAGGGGAAGAAGTGTTAGAAAGGAAAAATCCAGCCTTGCAGAGCAACCCTTTGTTGCAGTTGGAACTGCTAGGGAGTTGAAATATTCCTTGGACCACAGAACATATACCTATACTCTGTAATTTACATGCAGTTCCACTTAAAACTTCATGACATATGTATCAGATGTGTTTTTCTGTAAACTGAGAAGAAATTTATTTAATCCAAGAAGAATTGACACTGATTTACATTCCTGAATCCCACCAGCTGAAGCACTCAAAGGAAGATAATCTGACCTCTTAAAAAGCAAAGAAAGGTGAAGTGAGAATATGCATATGGGGAAAGGGCAAGGAGAATGCTGCAGCCTGTTCTTGAATGTATTACTGTAGGCACAATGATAGAGGACCCAAGACTGCAAGGCACTGTCACAAGTACTTTGCATTTCTGGACCTCAAGATATTTTACAAACATAAAGCCTCAACATCCCAGTATTATCACACCTATTACGTCTAAATAGAAGGTAAATTGAGGCAGGACAACAGGGTTAACATTTCCTTCTCTTTACAAAAAGAAACAATATCTTTAACAATCACATGTGGTCATGGCCGCCTTTGACATCTTGGCAGAAAGTGTATGTTCTCCAGCAGAACACATAGCCTTCAGCATCATGCTTAGGCACGGATTCAGATGAGATCATAGCCAGAGATAGTATGGCCAGTCAGAAGAGATAGTTTTGTACCTCCTATAAGGCTTATCCAGAATTCAAGCCTGGACTTCACTGCATAAAGATGCATTTTACTTGTATATAGTAAGCACATTTCTTATTGTATTGAATAATGTGGCTTATTTATGTAACCTATTCTTTGTAATTATTTACACATACATACAAGCCAAAAGTTAAAATGAATAACATTTCTTTGTATGTTTCTTCATTGTTGTACTTCACAAAAAAACAAAACCCCAGAATGGAAAAATGAAAAAAAAGGAAAACAAATGAGATCACACATTTTGGAAGAGACCTATTCTCAGGACTGACTGACTTAATATAGAAAATATCCAAGAACATTCACTTTAGAGAAGTGGCTTAGAATTTTTCACTGATACATAGGAGATGCCATATTAGTTAACACTGGCCTAAAGAGCTATAGCTGTGTATCCAAAGGCCCCCCATTTTAAGCTTCTATTTTCAACCAGCTTTTGTAATAAAATTTACCCTTTGAAGTGTCCCATGCTTGTTCTCAACCCAAAGATGAATTTTTCATCACAATATTTAAAGAAAATCCCTTCAGCTGTTTACTTTTTTCTAAGCATGATAAAAATAGTGTTACACACTTCAGGAAATATTTTCAAACACTTGTGTTCTCTAATAACTCAAACTTCCGTTTTGAAGTTGAAACTTGGCATACATGTAGCCCTCTGAAGAATGAGTATTTTGCCAAGTTTGATATATTGGTTGAGATAGCCAAAACAAGTAAGTAGTTTTGCACATGTAGAATATGTCATCATTTCCCTCGCGAGCTTCAAGGCTCATCAAATGCACATATCTGATAGCCACACATCAAAATACCTGTGCTAATTGAATTGATTAGACATTCAAATAAACCCACACAGGTTGCTAGAATGTCACACCATCAGCCTGACATCTAAACAAAATTTAAAGTAATTTCAAATTCTACATCTAAATGTCTCCGGCAATATTCGTGGTATTGCAATTGATCTTTTAAAAAAAAAAAGATTGATCTTCCTTTGTAGCTGTTTGAAAGACCTGCACAAAAGCGAAAAAGTGATATCGCACTAGATCCTAGAAAGCCCAGTTGAGGCTGGGACCCGAATGGGAAATAGTAAAACTGACTAGCACAAAGTGCTATCAAACATATAAAGTAAACTGAGACGGAGTAAAAAAAAACCATCAGTTATATCAGAAGTTCCCAAAGTGTCATCAATAGATAGCTGGATGACTGGTCAGTGGTGTTGGCTGTTCCCCCTGATTTCCAGTTGCCAAATTCATTAAAAGACACTTAGAATTTCATGTTTCTCTCTCATATCACTTTTTTATGTAAGCAGTTGCCACAAGGATGTTATGGATCGTGAACAGGAAAAGCTGTTGTCCACAAAACAATCAATGCAATGACTGGTGGCTCACAAGACACTTACGTATTAAAAAGTATGGGAACCTGTAATTTATAGTAATCTTAGACATTTGCAACACACAGGTTAAAAATAATCAGATTCATGTATGAAAATGTATTAAATTGAAAGAGCTCAGAAATTTGTATTTCACTAGTATAAGAAATCATACAAAACCTAAAAGAAGGGATTTCATTGAACATTTTTTAGAATTAAACCTCCACTGAAGTTTAGCCAACATTGCACACACCACCTTCCTAATTATGCACAAGAAAGAAAGTGAGGTTATGTCTACACTGCAGCTGAGAACCTGCCTCCCAGGCCAAGGAGACAGACACATGCTAGCTCTTCTCAAGCTCGCACCCTAAAAATAGCAGTGTGCATGTTGCGGCAAGGGCGCTGGTATGGACTAGCCACCCAAGTATGATTCTAGGGGGTCAGGCAGGCTTGCACTCAGGTGGCTTGCCTGTGCCACCAGGTCCACACTGCTATTTTTAGTGCTCTAGCTCAGGCAGAGCTGGCTCATCCGTCTACCCAGGCGTACTTTGAGAGAACAGCGTTGTGTCAGTGTCTGAGCTAAATGAAATGCAAATAAACTAATTTATAACCATTTCTGAAGTTTCAATAGTCTGTGATTTAACAGAAGTTTTTACTTTGAGTCTCACTTTACTGAATGCATGATGCTTACATACAAGCTGACAGAAACAGTTCATTGTATTTGAGTGTCACATCACATACATAACTGTGCTAGTTTGACATGTGCAGTCAGTTTTTGTCTTCCTTTTAAACAAAAGGATATCGCACACATTTCTTAGATGTCCATCACTGTCATATAAATGCCCAAAATGCAAAAGTCTATGAAATGTTATGAATGGAACTGTGTACACAAGAGACAAGAAATTAAAAGTAACAGTTCTTAGAGCAATTATAATTTAAATGTTGCAAATTACAGCATTCACCACAAGAAGTGTTAATGCATCTGATTATATACACACTTTCATTTAACCCAGTGTCTCTGTTTTCCTAAAGTTTTCAGAAAACTTCTCCTTGTGGGCTCACTGGCTAAGATTTCAGTAGCCTAATGAAGTCCTGACCCTTTGTGTTCTTCATAAGGGGCTGGAAGAACTGCACATTCTCCATACTGGGATAATCTTCTTAACAGATTGCAAATACCTCACTGAAACATAGTGAAATTCTCAGAACAACCTATCTTCTCAGGGAGAGAAGAAAATCATGGGTGCAACAAACCAAACAAACAAAAAAAAGTGGATCTTCAAGTGTTAAGAGAGCTCTCCTTTCCTGAAATTTTAAGCTTGCATTTGAAAAAAAGTTTCTGTTTTTCCACATTTAAAATATCACTGTCAAAATGTAAACAAGTAGTTGTGCAGATGACCAGTAACCCAGCCTTGCACAAAACTGCCTCCATCTGGACAGTAAAAACAACTACAGGAACTCAACCATCACCCAATGAGGCACTGAAGCGTTGACATTAAAAACAAGTATCTTTTTGGTTCATTTTTGTTCTAGATTTGGAAACCCAACATTTCATCATTTAAATATCTTCAACTCATTATCAATTGTGAAATATATTAAACCCCCAAGTATTTCACTCAGCATTAGGCATCACTTGAAGGACAAAGGTAAGCATGCTTCAAAGTACTTCTTTCTTTAATACAGCAGAATGCATGACTGGGTCACTGTTTTACCAGCTAGATAATAAAATGGAACTCTCCCATATCAGTCATTTTCAGAAAGACATGAAAATGGCTCTTTTACAGTATTTGTTTATACTCCAGGGTAGAGTAAAACCAGTCATTCCCCCCTCATGTCGCGTGGCCAATTTGTGAAATTATGGGCCTATATCCTACTTAATGTTTAAAACTTCAGATCCTTTAAGGAATCTAAGGAGTGAAAAATGAGATTAACAAGCTAGCAACAGTAACAGGACAAATTTACCAGAAAAGAAAAAATGTCACTCTACGCCACTTGTCCCAAGGGAAAAAAAAATATATAACCAATAGTTTTCACTAGCCCTTAAGAATCTTATCTTAGGTGGGCAAAATCTTGTAAACATCATCTAAGCATGATGTAAATTAAGATACATGTAAAATAAACACAATGGAGCATGTAATCTGAAAGTGGTATCCTGCAGTTGCACAGGACGCTTCAGGTGTAGCAGTGGGCATGGCTAACTATCAAGGCTGACAGGGAAAGTAGCTGCTCATGGCAAGCTAACAGGCCATATGGATTGCAGAATTAGATATGAAAGAAAAGGTAGCTTACATTGCCCATGATTGCACCACACACTGCTCAGCAATGCTGTAGCTGCCTCTGGTGCAAGAATGTTCTATTCCCACATATGCCATGATTTTCTTGCCATCTAGCTAGTTCCATCTGTAGTGTGTAGGAATGTGTGTCCATTGAACACCAGCATTGTTCAAATATCTATAGCCCTCTGGTTTTACTCAATTCCTAGGGAACCCGCTGGGCTGATGGAAGTTTGACCATGCAATGCTGCACACTGTCCTCCACAGCTTCCAACAGGGCTGTATACTTCCTTGCCCATGCAGTTGATGCATTTTTCAGAGCCATCCATGGGCATCAATTTAGATACCCATAGCCAGATGAACACAGTACTGGATGTTTGCACGTCTCAATTTACACATCAGTTAGGTGTCTAAGTTGACCCATCAAACAGATAAGGTGCCTTTTACATCAGCACAGAATATGGCCTAGTGTTCTTTAAGAGAATGTTACTGGAATTTGTTTTCCATCCTTAACTTAATTATTTATTTTCTGCAGAAGTTACTCTTTACTAATTCTCTATACTTGGACACTTGTTTATCTGAACATGCCATTATTAGATAAAGCATGAAAATTTTGGCTTGATAATCTACGTCCTTTAGTACAGTACAACCTATACAGCATGCAAGATTTAGAATCTGGCCTCAGCAAAACGCCAGATGTATCAGAGTCCTTCAAATAAGATTTAATGAACCTTCATTTTAAGATGGACCTTCTGATACCATTTGCTAGAACATCTGATGGGTTCTCTACTCTTTTCCTGTACCCCCAAAGATATCAAATTCAAGTTGTGCACTCTACAAGAGCACACAGCATAGAATGCACAAGTTTAACCCTCACTCATTCACATAACCATATGGGACAGATGTATAGGCAGTGTCAAGAACAGGCAAGGTTAAGGTGGACCAGCGGGCCAACAAAGGGTGAACTACTGTATTCACTGGTTTATACTGTAGTTGAGAGCCTCTGATCCTTTCCAGCGTACTGTACCCCTTTCAGGAGTCTGATTTGTCTTCTGTACCCCCCAAGTGTCACCTCACTTAAAAACTACTTGCTTACAAAGTCAGACAAAAATGTCACAGCACATTACTGAAAACTTGCTTGTTTTCTCATTTTTACCACACAATTATAAAATAAATCAATTGGAATATAAATCTTGTACTTACATTTCAGTGTACAGTATATACAGCAGTATAAACAAGTCATTGTCTGTATGAAATTTTAGTTTGTACTAACTTTGCTAGTGCTTTTTATGTAGCCTGTTGTAAAACTAGACAAGTATCTAGATGAGTTGATGTACCCCCAGGGGTACACATACCCCTGGTTGAGAACCACTACTTTTTAGATCATATGTATGTAGCTGGAGCTCTGCATCTCAGTGTGTATTACATACCATGTGCACAACATATACAAATATCTAATGTTGTTTCTAATCTAAAATTCTTCAAACATGCCAAAAGCACTCATTCCTATTGAAGACTAAGGCCAAACCAAGTTTTATTAAAAATAAGCAGCTTGAGTTGTGAACACAAATGTCTGAAAAGTTTCAGCGATGAAAAGAATGACATCATTTTAGGGCTGTCGATTAATTGCAGTTAACTCGATTTAAAGCGATTTAACTCAAAAATATTAATTGTGATTAATCACACTGTTAAACAGAATACCAATTAAAACTTACTAAATATTTTTGGATTTTTTCTACATTTTCAAATATATTGATTTCTATTACAACACAGAATATAAAGTGTACAGTGCTCACTTCATATTTTTAAAGATATTTGCACTTTAAAAATGATAAAAAATATAGTATTTTTCAATTCACCTCATACAAGTATTGTAGTGAAATCTCTATTGTGAAAGTGTAATTTACAAAAGTAGATTTTTTTTGTTAAGTAACTGCACTCAGAAACAAAACAATGTAAAACTTTAGAGCCTACAAATCCACTCAGTCCTACTTCTTGTTCAGTCAATTACTAAGCCAAACAAGTTTATTTACATTTACGGAAGATACTGCTGCCTGATTCTTATTTAAAATGTCAGCCGAAAGCGAGAATAGGCATCCACATAGCACTTTTGTAGCTGGCGTTGCAAGATATTTATGTGCCACAGATATGCTAAACATTCATATGCCCCTTCATGCTTCGACCACCATTCCAGAAGACGTTTTGATGCTGCTGATGTTCGTTTTAAAAATGTGTTAATTAAATTTGTGACTTAACTCCTTGGGGGAGAATTGTATGTCTCCTGCTCTGTTTTACCCGCATTCTGCCATATATTTCATGTTATAGCAATCTCGGATGATGACCCAGCACATGTTCGTTTTAAGAACACTTTCACAGCAGATTTGACAAAACGCAAAGAAGGTACCAATGTGAGATTTCTAAAAATAGCTACAGCACTTGATTCAAGGTTTAAGAGTCTGAAGTACGGTCCAAAATCTGAGAGGGATGAGATGTGGAGCATGCTTTCAGAAGTCTTAAAAGAGCAATACTCAGGCGCGCAAACTACAGAACCTGAACCACCAAAAAAGAAAATCAACCTTCTGCTGTCGGCCTCTGACTTAGATGATGAAAATGAACATGCGTCGGTCCGCACTGCTTTCAATCATTATCGAGCAGAACTTGTCATCTGGAAGGACGCATGGCCTCTGGAATGGTGGTTGAAGCATGAAGGGACATATGAATCTTTAGCGCATTTGGCACGTAAATATCTTGTGATGCCAGCTACAATAGTGCCATGCAAACGCCTGTTCTCACTTTCAGGTGACATTGTAAACAAGAAGCAGGCAGCATTATCTCCTGCAAATTGTAACCAAACTTATTTGTCTGAGCCACTGGCTGAAGTAGGACTTAGTGGACTTGTAGGCTCTAAAGTTTTACATTGTTTTATTTTTGAATGCGGTTATTTTTTGTACACAAGTCTATATTTGTAAATTTAACTTTCATGATAAAGGAATTGCACTACAGTACTTGTATTAGGTGAAATGAAAAATACTATTTCTTTTGTTTTTTACAGTGCAAATATTTGTAATAAAAATAAACAAAGTACTGCACACTTTGTATTCTGTTTTGTAATTGAAATCAATATATTTGAAAATGTAGAAAAACATCCAAATATTTAAATGGTATTCTATTACTGTTTAACAGCACGATTAATCGTAATTAATTTTTTTAATCACGCAGTTAATCATGATTAATTTTTTTAATCGCTTGGCAGCCCTACATAATTTCTTATTGTTGAATACTGATGAAAATATATTGCGTTTTACAAAAAGTTGCATTGAGGTGCATTAGATTTCATTTAAATGAGCAAATTTTTTAAACAGCTGTAAAACTGGAAAAGGGGCCCTTTCATGAACATGTCCCCAAGTTAGTGTTCCTTATAACCAAACCAAAATAACTATTTGTAGAAACTGCTTTTAAAAGAGTAATTTAAATATCTCAAAACCTGAACGTTTCAAAACATACGCTAACTTTCAGTTTTAATCAAGT
This sequence comes from Terrapene triunguis, assembly GCF_002925995.2. Taxonomy (NCBI): domain Eukaryota; kingdom Metazoa; phylum Chordata; order Testudines; family Emydidae; genus Terrapene; species Terrapene triunguis. Next base: position 4,393,157 of record NW_020665277.1, read on the forward strand.
TTAGAAATAAATTCCATTGTGTATCCCAATTTTAATTGAACATGGAAATATTATACCAATGGACACAGCATCTCTAACAAGCACATGCAGATTCTTCTAGAAAGAAACCAAGTAGTAATCAGGATTCAAATGAAGTTAAGTTCTCCAAATTGCTGCTTGGTATTCACATAATAACTACCAGAGACAAAATTCTTTGAGAAGACTAGCCAAGAAAGTTTTCAGTGTCTGTTTAACTACAATGCGAAGATTGTCATCTTCCAGGGACATACAGTATGAGTATCATATGTACTATCGCATAGGTCATCCAAAAAAGGGGTATACATAAGGAAACAACCACCATACCTAGTATATGAGTTTTGCCATCCTCATTCCATCTAACTGTGCCAAAATGGATGACAAAGATGCAATATAAGCACGTCTGTGAATGAACAGGTTGGCAAACTAAAGGTAGCCCAAAATACACAATCCTTCCCAAACCAAAGATAAAATTACGACTGCGTATTACAGCGTTTTCTTTAAATGATGGAACCAACAAAATACACCCAAACAACAGCATAAGGGTGCATAGATTTTAATTCTTATCCTACCCCGCTACTTACAAACAAAGGCTGTTCCAAACTGAACTAAATTAAGACAAAACTGAAAAAAAAAAATCAGACTCCATGAAGCTCTCTAGGTTTCTTAAACAAGTCTATTTTTCGAGACGATGAGTGGGTAGTTCTCAATAGAGCTGTAGCTAATAAGCCCCCAAAGGCTCACATGACAGATTCAGGATTCTCCCTCTGTTCAGAGAGGCTCAGCCTTACCTCCTCTACCACTAAGGCCTGGTCTACACTACCCCCCCACTTCGGACTAAGGTACGCAAATTCAGCTACGTTAATAATAATAAGTTTACGGCCCAGCAGCCGCACTAGGCGCCCGGGGAAGGTAGGCAGACGGCCCTGGGCGCTTTGCTGGAAGGGATGAGCTGTGCTGTGCATTTCCCAAAGAACAGAACAATTCTGACTCGAAGGAGGCTGAGCGGGGACAACGTGCCACCCCCGGCCGGGGTGCTGAGCAGGTAAACACACGGCAGGGGAGGGATCTCCGGGCAGCTCGGACCCCGGCCCATCCCCAGCCCGGGGGTGCCCGGGCAAGTCGCGAACAGCGCGTCTAGAGCCAAACCCCGACCCGCGCCACCTGCTGTGGGCCAGGGCGGGGAGCAGGACCCCCACGGCCCCGGCCCCAGGAGCGCAGGGCGAGGCTCCGCCCGAGCCGCTCCCTGCCCCGCGGGCCCCGGCCTCACCTTGCTGGATGTCGCCGTTGGCGCCGCCCGGCACGGCCACGCTGAGCTGGCGCTCGGGCTCGGGCAGGCAGCGGCGGCAGAAGGAGTGCAGGCAGGGCAGCAGCTTGGGCTCGGCCTCCCGCCGGCTCTGCAGGCTCTGCGCGCACACGGCGCAGGTGTCCAGCAGCGACAGCGGGCCCGGCGCGGCCGCCGGCAGGGGGGGCACCGGGCCGGGACCGGGGCCGGGGCCTG
>NW_020665277.1:4395072-4408830 GCF_002925995.2 Terrapene triunguis
CTCCGCCTCCGCCGGGCCCTTCTCGGCCGCCGCGCCGGGGCTCTCGCGCTCCTCGGGCGGGGCGACGGCGGGCGCGGGCGGGGCGGAGCCGGAGGGGGACGTGGCCGCGGGCTCCTGGCCGCCGCCGTCCGGGCCGGGCTCCGCGGCCCCCTCCCCACCGCCTCCTTTGTTTTCCGCCATGTTTCCTCCTTTGAACCCGACTCCCCGCTCCGCGCACGCCCAGCTCCGCGCCTGCGCCCGCACGCCCCGCGTCACCGGGCTCCCGCATACGCTGCGTGCTCGTGGCCGGTAGGTACGCGGCCGGCGGCGCAGGGACAGGGCTGGGCACGTGCCCGAGCGAGGCGCGCACCCGGCACGCAGCGGCTATCGACCGCGGGCAGCGTGGAGCGCGCGGCCGACACGCCGCTTCAGGGGGACGCGCACGGCGTGCCCAGCGGGCACGCGACTTCGGAGGGAGCGCGTACGGCATGGCCCTGGGGAGCGGCGGCGCGTGCGCCTAGTGTTCCTCCCCGGCTGGAGCAGGGAGGCGTCGTGAAGCTGCTTCGCTCTTCGGCTCAGCAGCAGCAGCAGCGGCGGGTAGCGGGGCGCGGAAAGGGGCGGGGCTTCCTTTCCTCTTCGCCAGACTCCTCTCTTCAGCTCGACGCCCGACTGGCTGAGCCCTAGGCTCCCTTAGGGGCTGCAGCCAATCAGCTTCCTGGGGGGGGAAGTAAGCTGCCTGGCCATGGCAGCCAACTCCCATTGCAGAGAGCCTGATGGGCAGTGGCACTGCCCCCTCATGGCCCACAGGAGGCGGGCCTTTCTCCCCCCTTCAGCAATGCCCGGGGCAGGGTCCAGACCAGCCTGCCCACCCAGCCTGCCGTCAGCTGGGCCTGTCCAGGGGCACTGTTACATTTGGTTTCGCTGCCCGTGACCACTGGACCACGTTTGTCACAGCACCACGGCCCCAGGAGCGCTGGGCGAGGCTGGGGCAGGCCCTGCACCCAGCAAAGACACCAAGCCCAATGCCCAGCATCTCACTGTCATCTTACACCTAGCGGGTGACCTACTGGCCATGAATTCATGTTGCCCTGCCCATAGTGGCCCATATAGTTCATAACAACATGACTACTCCTTACTAGTTGCTACTATAGCTGAATGGGAAGCAGGTGGTGCCGGGGTTTTGAGGGTTCAAACGCTCCTGCTCAGTTGCAATAGGATATTTAAAAAAAAATACATATATAAAAATTAATGTAAAGATCCCACAGGAATTATTAGAATGAATGTATATGCACCATTGTTTTCAGAAGTGAAGTTGGACGTTCTGTTTTAAAATAAAAATAAAAAAAAGGGGGCTACATGTTTAGCGTTTCATTTTGGTTAATGGAGACTGCCCCTTTATGAACAGGATTTGGGTCTATATTTGAGGTTGAAAGCAACGTGTGGGAGATAGTGCTTGTGTAAACTCCAAAAGAGAGTTTGAAAAAATTAGCTGAAGCCAAACCCCAGACCCTGCAGTAACCAAAAAGAGAAGAGCTTGACCCCCTGCAGCATGAACCAGCAGTTGAGAAGAGTGGTAAAATTTAAAAGTTGCCTCTTGTTCACTTTTTTTTTTTAATTATAGGTAAGGTCATTCTATTTGGGTCTTTCAGTTACAAAGTGAATAAGTTTGGGGGCTAACTACAGGCCAAGCTATGTATTGGTTTGTCTATCTTATGAGCCCAGATAAACTTGGCAGGGAGTAGAAAAATAACACTTCCTCTTAAGCAGTTTCTCGTACCTATTCATCTCTCCCCCATATTGGGCTGAAACCTAAAAGGTCTCATTTTGTAGAGAATGATAAATAGTGTGAATTACCGTGGGTCAATTTGACCAGCTCCTTATTTCTTATAAATTACCTCATCTGAGACATATTACTTGTTCATAGATTACAAGATAACTATAAAATCCAAATGAAAAATTGTTAATAACTGTGTCACAGAAACCATAATAATTGTCTTTTTTCCTTTCTCAAGCTATATTTTGTTATACGCCTAGCTTATGTGCTCATTTGATTAAAATACTGTTTACTGTTACTGACAACCCCTATTGTCTGTGGTGAATGAATAAATACTCATTGGTTAAGAATAAGCAAAAGACCTGCTTTTAAGATTACTATCTGAGTTATAAAAATAATTTACTAGATGAGCACAGCATTGAAATAGTGGGTCGTGGTCCCTCATCGCTAATCCAAGTGATAAGACTTAAAAATTAGTCTAAAATCAATCAATCAAAACTGTTACATTTAGGACTAACACTGTAGCTCGCTACTCAGTTCTTTCCTGCTTGTATCACAGTTTTCACATACCCCACCAAGTGTTTCATGTTCTCCATCAGCTGTCAGACTTTTGTTTTCCCTGCTGACTGGTTCAGATATAGTTTTTCATAACTTCCTAAAAGTGGGTGTGATTATACTGGCCCCCTTGCCAGCAGTCTGAGGCTTCATAAATATTCATATTGTGAACAGGCTTTGGTGACAGGTTGCTTTGCTGTTCACTTTTAAATAAAGTATATAGTCATTTCATTACATATCATCTTTCTGCTGCACATTAATATCATACAGAAGACAGAAAATTAAAGAACAAACCATAAGACATACAAAATTAGACAAAATGCAGTTCTGTCTTCATATCACCATGAAGACATTGTTTGGAAGAAGCAATTACAAAGTGTAATGGGGCTATACTGCTTGTTCCAAACAACATTCATTAACTAACACACACCAGTAACGCTAGCTCTGATTCCTGACAAGTTCCCAAAACAGATTTTTCATCCAGACCCATCCCCTCAGTATCTCACAGCATGGATGCTGGCTGGTTAACCACAGTGGAAAGAAGCTGCTCTGCTGATATTTTCAACATTCTAATTCAAAGCAGAAGAGACTCCACAAGACTAACAGTAGGTGCAGGACTAGTTCATGTGTATCTTCCAGTCCTAGAACCCCCCTCCTGCCTGAGATCTCAATGTGGTTTCAGCTAGCTTGATGGGTTCCCTCTGAGTGCTTGGCATCATGATTGCTAAACTTCCTTTTAATAGAGATAGTGATTGCCACTAAAAAGGCTATCAGCCCAAATGTCAGGGAAGATGCAGGCACTTGTGGCAGACCCACCATACACTGTCTTCCACAGGACCCCAGCAAGAATTTTTACCTAAGGTGGTCTCTGACTTCATCTAAACCAGATGACCCACCTTACCTGTGTTCTTTCCTAAAATCACATACCGAACAAGGGGAGGCTAGGCTTCATACCTTAGACGTACTCAGAACTCTATCCACTTACCTTGTATTGCTTTTGCTACTGCAGATAGGGTTAAAGGTCAAGCTACATCATCCCAAAGGCTTTCAAAATGGGTCTCTGATTGGATTACTATGTGACGAGCTTGCTGTAGGGCTAATTTAGTTGACATGAGTAGGCCCAAGTTAAGACAAGCCCAAACAAGTTACTGCAGAACAAGCCCAAACAAGTAATTGCTGACACCACTAGCTATTGTGAACATTTATAGTAAGTATGGGAAGAGAGAAATTAATGAAACTAACTATTGTAGGTATGTTTATAGTAAACCAAGCAAGCCGGAACACAATGCACTGATAAGTTTACCTTAACCAATCTGCAAAGTGATTGGTCCTCACATGCAAAAAGTATAGCTATAAGTAGCTAGGAAAGATGTATATAAACTGTGTAATGTGACACATGAATTGGGATTATGGCTCATCCTGTACCTAAACTCCCAGCAGCTTCGTCTGGCCAGCCTGGGCAAAAAGCTGTTAAGTGCCTAATAAAGTAACCTGAATGATGAGCTGGAGCTGAACTGAGGTTTTGGATACAAGAGAACTGGATGACGTCTTCTTCCAGAACTGGACCAGGTGTTCTGGATAAACCACATGGAAAGGTCTCAGAGGAAATCCCAACACTAGCTAGTTTAGAAACCTACCCACCAAGTCAGGGCAGAGCCCATTTGACTAGGGCGCAGGCAGCATCTGTGGTTTCTTTGAAAGGTGTTTCCATCTTTGAAATCTGTAGGGCACCTACTTGAGGATCAGTACGTGCATTTACAAAACACTATTCCCTCATTGAAGCTTTCCAGTTGGATGCCCATTTTGGCAAAGCTGTCTTACAATCACTGGTTTTGTAGATTCTGAGCACCCACCTCCTCCACATCAAGTCTCTGTTTGTTAGTCACCGATATGGAAGAAAGGATACCTACTCTATAACTGAGGTTCTTCAAGATGCATTGTCAATATGTAATCCATAATCCAGCCTCCTTTCCCACTACTAAGGAGTCTGGTAACTCCTGGATTCTGTATTGGCAAAGGAACTGAGGGATGGCTGGTCCTACTTCACCCTTTATGCCCTTGGGGGTGGGGAATGAGGGCAATCAAGACACAGGTGTGGCTCCAACAGACACCACTGAGATCAGAAACTTTTGGCAGAGCACATGACAGCCAGGAGTGGAATACATATGGACAAGGTAAGAAACTTATTTTTGAGACTTATTTTCAAAAAGGGATAGAGAATAAGATGAGGAATATCTTATTGCCCTTATATAAATCCATGGTACACCCACATCTTGAATACTGCGTACAGATGTGGTCTCCTCATCTCAAAAAAAGATATACCGGCATTAGAAAAGGTTCAGAGAAGGGCAACTAAAATGATTAGGGGTTTGGAATGGGTCCCATATGAGGAGAGATTAAAGAGGCTAGGACTTTCCAGCTTGGAAAAGAGGAGACTAAGGGGGGATATGATAGAGGTATATAAAATCATGAGTGGTGTGGAGAAAGTGAATAAGGAAAAGTTATTTACTTGTTCCCATAATATAAGAACTAGGGGCCACCAAATGAAATTAATGGGCAGCAGGTTTAAAACAAATAAAAGGCGCAGTCAATCTGTGGAACTCCTTGCCTGAGGAGGTTGTGAAGGCTGGGACTATAACAGGGATTAAAAGAGAAGTAGATAAATTCATGGAGGTTAAGTCCATTAATGGCTATTAGCCAGGATAGGTAAGGAATGGTGTCCCTAGCCTCTGTTGTCAGAGGGTGGAGATGGATGGCAGGAGAGAGATCACTTGATCATTACCTGTTAGGCTCACTCCCTCTGGGACACCTGGCATTGGTCACTGTCGGTAGACAGGATACAGACCTTTGGTCTGACCCAGTATGGCCATTCTTATGTTCTTACGAGAGACTTCTCTGCTTCTCATGAGAGTCACAGCATCACTGGCAACACATTACATAAATTTCTCTGAGCAAATCAACTGGGGCTTGCAATGGGTGAAGATCCCAAAACGATGCGTCTCAGAGCAAAAACTTACCAAGCTGCCTGATGTGATTTAGGGAAATTTCCTCCCCTCCTATTCAAATGACCACGGTTCCATGGAAGTGTGGTGGGGCTATTAAAGAGGGCTCCCTATACTTTTACACTGACAATCACCTACTTCTCCATCGAGCAGCCAAAGCTGCAAGGTGCCCTGTTGATTAACACAAATGAGATAAAGACTGCATTAAAGAATGCTTAGGTTTGGATTTAAGATATGTTCACACTGAGGTGCCAACCTTCCTTTGCACTCCCTCACCCCAGCATACTGAAGGATCCTTACTGGGCACTATATTTCTTCTGTACTTTATCATAAGTCTCCCTTTCCCATCTACAAATACCCAGGATATAGGAGGGAGCCTGTATCCTGTAGGAGGGCTAAAGTTAACAGGATATTGGACATGGCAGCAGGTGCACATTTCAGTTATGCATGTGGACTTAAACAAAACTGAGTACCAATTTTTCTTGTGTTGGTACAATGCCAAGTGTAATGGGGACTAGTCCCTGACTGGGGCTCCAAAGCACTGCTGCAATACAAATAATTTTCAGCAGTAGTTGCCATACAAAAGCAGATCTTTGGCATTCAAAATACCACCGCGAAAGCCAAATTTTAAAATGCCTAGAAAGAAAAGGGCTTACTTGTAATAACACATATGCAATGATTGTGTGTGTGGCTATCAGGACAAAAAGGAAGGAGCAGCATCACAGTACCTGAAACTTCAGTTATATTTTGTAGCAGAAGCATAGTACTTTGGTATAAGGTCTGATCATTTCATTATATCCTAGAGTGCCTGGGACAAACTGTGATTAATGTAAGACACTCTCTTCATAAAATTTCAAGAGTGCTAGTTCAGAAACAGAGGAACAAGCATAGCAAATACTTGGGTTTGAGTAAGTAGCAAAGAATCAGTCGTAGAAATGACTGCATTAGACTGGTTCAAGGCAGTGAATTCTGTATTTTAAAACTGGTAGAGGGATGGGTATCTATCCCCATGAGGGAAGAGTAGCTACCTTTGGCAACTTAGCCAGTGATCTAGTATAAAATTTTCCTCTGTCAGATAAATTGACTCACAAAGAGCAGAGGACCTTGTTAATTTCAAATCTTGGTTTAAGAAGCTAACAACATGGATATTTTATATTAATCCACTGTAGCTGGATTTTATGTTTATATTTTGAAAAGGGATGACATGCAGATTAAGAGGCAACAGGAAGCAATTCACAGCAGTAAGGGATGAGGGCAGCAGGGGACCACACTAGGCTACCAGCAGGAGAGAAGGTCAGGCTGCCAGTAGGAGAGAAGTCACACCAGGCTTCCAGCAGGAAAGCAATATTCTGACAGCTATATTTGACATCATCATCCACGTGGCAAAGAAAGATCCAGCCATTATGCTGGAGTGTGTGGATGATACAAATACAAATAAGGCAAGAATTTTAATCTCTTTAGAAGGCTTTAACTGTAGTGTTAAGAAGCAAATATATTTCCCTTTTTGCTTTACACATAACTGCATCCTGTTTATTACTAAGGAAAATCTATTCAGTTTGAATCCGTGATGCACACTTGCTATTAGAATAAGGCCATTCATTCCTTTGGATTAAGTACAAACTCCAGTTCCTCTTATAGAACGGCCTAGTGACTTGCACTAAACTATTAACATTAACTTTTCTTGCACTGTCACTAGTCAGGGTTGTTTCTTCCTTCTGTGCCATGATGTCGTATGTGGCTGAAAAATGTTGGACAGCATTTTGCCCTTTGGGTAGTTCCAGCAAGACCTATGGCATAATTTAAACACTGCACCTAGAACTAAGGACAGGTGCCTTATACACTGAAAAAGATAGATGGCCTAGACAAGAGAAAGAATGAGATCAAAGCAGCAAACCCTGGATCTGCCAGACAAGCCGGAGTGCCAGGAAATGCAAACAGCAGCTTTTGCAAAGACCAGCAAAAGCTCTTTCTAAAGGTCATGGAGGTAGTAACCACAGCAATGAAGCCACTCTCATCAATAAATTAAAAACCTTGCCCCAAGAAAGAACTTGTTCCATCTATGGCCTTGATGATATCATGCCCTCTAATGGCTCCTATGAAATGAAACATGCATACAAGCTTAAGGTACCTGCATGAGGTTTAGTATCTGACAATGCTCAGATGTTTACAGCTATCAGAAGCCAAAGTAAGTTAGAAAAATGTTTATTTCAGGTATCAGAAATACAAAAACAAATAGATATGGTTCTGTCTAAGAACCACTGATTCACACATGAAATCCTTGTGCATTCAGTCTACGGAGCAGGATTTTTTCCCTGAATCTGCTCTACCTCCTCCTAGTCTTTAAAACAAGAAACTGAGAACTGATGATGGTTTTCCATCTCATTACACATGCAGGTATTAGAGAGCCTAAGGACACGTGGCCTCTCCACAAAAAAAAGTTGCAAATTTGCTGCAGTGAATGGCAGGGGTCAGATCTCAGAAGTCTTGCTCGATGTTCTCCTTGTTGGCCTCCCCATGCTGCTGTTTAATTTGTAAGATTTCGTTTTCTAGTTGCACAATCGTTCGCTCAATCTCATAGTTTTTACTGACCAGAGACACCCACCTGGAACAGAACATATAAAAACCCAGAGTTTAAATACCAATTAAGACTGTTCAGAGCAATAACTGTTTCTATAATTAAAGGAAGGTAGCTGCACCTTTGGATCAATCCATTAGATACAAACAAGGAAGTAGTTCCTCAATATCTGATAAACTTCAGCCACTACATATGACCAATTTAAACAGACTAAGTGATGGAACGTTCATTCTATTTACTTGATGTTAAACCACAATGTACAAAACCTGACGCATTCAGATTCCTGACAGTTAGAAAACTAAGAGTTTTAGAAATAAAGTAAGTTCTGTAGGTGATTTCAAATTGCTAATGTGTCCTCTGCCCTCCCCATTCAGTCACTGCTTCAAGCAGCCACACTTGAATTACCCAGTTAAACAACTACACCTCTACCCCGATATAACGCGACCTGATATAACGCAGTAAAGCAGTGCTCTGGGGGGCGAGGCAGCGGACTCCAGCGGATCAAAGCAAGTTCGATATAATGCAGTTTCACCTATAATGCGGTAAGATTTTTTGGCTCCCGAAGACAGCGTTATATCGGGGTAGAGGTGTATTACCTGCAGCCAGTGTTACTGATAAAAGATGCGCAAGGTGATGCCAATCCTGTGAAGGCATCTAACTGGGTCACCAAAAGCCTGTCATAGGCTATCCTCTCCGAGGGAGAAAAAAAACCCATGCAGAATGTGTATCTGGGGAAGAATTAGATTAAGAGAAGGAGATTTTAGACACTTACGTTGACTCCATCTCTCGTAGCTTAGACCCAGCTGTGAGCTGCATGTTCTTTCGCTGCCAGTTGAGATCTTGAATGTTTTTCCTGGGAGAAAATGTTAATTGTTTAACCACACAATTGCATTCACTTTTTCTGCTGCGCTGGAAGTTTAACATTTGCTGTTGTGCTTGAAATGCAGCCCAACTCCCTTACTCAGCTACTGGAAAGGATCCTGGATACCCAAATGCACAGCACCAGAAGCATGAAGCTCAGTCATAGGCATACATATAAACTAAACCTAAGTATCAAGTCTAAAGAGAAAGCGGACTGTGGACATAAAATTCTGTAAAATGAAACTCAAACATGCTAGTAGGGCAGGAAAAGCAAAGAGTGTCGGAGTGTCTGAGCTCAGAATTCTGTTTTGTCCACTCTGAGAAAAATCAGGATGCTTAAACTAAACTGCACCATTCTCATGAAGCCAACAATGATATCTTTGGATGGAAGTGGCTCCAGACAGAGGCTGGGAAGAGCTGGATACACAGAGACCATTTAGATTTTGTATTAAATACAATTAGAACACTGATGAGGTTCTTGCTTTTGTCAGTCTCAATACTCAAACTGCATATCCAAGTTTGTTCTGGAACATTTCCCAAACTCCAGCAAAGAGCCCTATCACCCCTGCTTCCCACACTCGCTGTATCTCAGAAACGAATCCTAAATTGCCCAAGAAAAACAGGCAGTGGTGAGAAATGGCATGCTAGGCAACTTCGCCCTTGCCTCTGACAAGGATCCACACAGTGTTTCATGAGATTGTCACCTTCAGACTGGACTACTGTAATTTGCTGTATCGGAGTCTGAAGGTATAATCCATGAAAAAGCTCCTGCTTGTACGGAATGCACCAGTCCATCTCAGCAGGATGAGCTGCCATGATCAGGTCACCCCTGTTCCTTACACCCTCCACTGGTGACCAATCTGCATTTGCTGTCTATTCAAGGCTGTAGCCCTGATCAAAGCAATCAACAAGCCAAACCTCACACTAGCCACCACATAGACCTGTCAAAACTATTGGAATCCTCTGGACAAAAATAACTCCAAGCAGTCGGAGCCCATTACCAGTAGCTGTTCTTCAAGGAGGATCCACTACTGCTGGGTAGGGGTCCAGGCAGAAACAGTTTGTATGGATTGGAAACAGGTGGAATTGTAGTGAGTTTGTCCAAAAATGGTGGACTAATTCACCACCTGCTGCTTCAGCACAAAACCAAAAGAAATATGACCAGGTCCTCTTCTCTACAACCCTGGCAGCAGCCTAGGGCAGGGCAGGGGTGATAGGGCTGAGTGGAGGCCTTTCTATACCTGTTATTGGGGAATTACCTTTAGAGTCCCTTCCAAGTTTGAACACAAGGATGAGAAAGGGCAGCACTTACCTCAATTTCTGTAGTTCTTTCTGAGCTTGTTCGATCATATGAACCAGGTGTCTAATAAGCAAAGATGAAAAGTGTAAAAACAGGAGAACACATGGAATTTATCAGCTCACTCAGCGCTATACAATCAATAGAGGGAAGCAAGGAAAAACAAAGATTGGTGTGTCATTTATTTCTCCAAAATGATATAAACAACATGATGGTCATACTCCCCACCCAGGCCAAGATGTCTGATATTTGCACCTCACCTTGAAGAGGCACACTATCTTATACAATCATTTTACAGTAAACCTGCATGATTTGGGTTGACCTGCTGCTGGGGAACAATTAAACACATAGGCCCTAAGCTGAAAAATGCACCTCAAAATGCAACAGGCAAAATTACTGACAAAGCTTTTTATTGGTTTACAAGCGTGATGCTAAACTTTGAGCAAAAAGTCCCTTGGAAACCTGTATTTGGAAAGATAAGAATATGCTCAAATTGGGGCACATTATTCCCCATAATTTTCCTACTCAAATAAGAAAAATAAAGATTAATGAATAATTTAGGACACACACATATTGAACTATAATATCCAAAGATGAAAAATTGCTGAATGTTAAAAAAAGTTGACATTTTGTTAGTTTAATGTTAATAGTTTATGACCATGTATAGAGAACGAGCTGGATAGACCAGTGTAACACTTATGCTAAGGCTTTGGCCTAGTCTTTGCTTGACATAAGTCTTGCCAATTTCTCTCTTAGGAGGACTTGCTTAAATGATGTTCACAGCTGATAGGACATTTTATTTTGTTCACAGACTGTATTGTGTTGGAGGACACAGACAAGAAAAAGTTAGTCAGTACAATAAAATACACAAAACGTCATGCTAAAAAGTCCCCGGATTGGGAAAAGCAGGAGTAAGGTGAGACGAAGATAATGTGGACAACATAAGTTACATACATTAAAGTTTGTGCATGTGTATTGTATGTGTTATGTAAGACACAGTGCTTAATGTTGATTGGAATGCATATGTGATGTTGAAAATTATTAAAAAATACAAAGTGAACAAGGACTGAAGTTGGAGAGTATCTTCCAGAGATTGAGATGACCATCATGAAGTGGAGAAGAGCTTCCTGGTCTCCTGGAACTCAGTAACTTGGGACCCTACCTGTTCCATTTTATCTGTTTGTTATCTGTCACATAAATATGATCAGAAACTAGAAGTGACAATATTTGTACATTTTCAGATAGAATCAAAGACAAAACGTGACTAAGCATAAATTGGGTGGACTCATGCTTCAGTTTCCCACCTTACACTTCAGTTAAGGACACAAACATCTACCAGGAATTCTCCAACCTCTTTCATTCTGTAGAACTCAGAGCTTCTCTCAAACATCTCTGCAAATGCCTCAATCCTGCCTCTGCCTAGGTTTTACTCCATTCTGCAAACCACCCAGGAAGGGCTCCACAAATTAGTTTGAGAACCACTGAGGAAAGCAGATTCTGGCTGGTTCCCTTGATAGTCACTCAAGACAGATTTCATTGTAAGGGCTAAAACCCTGTCCCCCTCCTCCAATCTGCCCTCTAGTAAAACTAAACTTCTTCTGCAGAAAGGGAGGAGCAAGATCTGGGGACCCTGAACAGATGGACACAAAACCGGCACATGTTGCAGCTGTCTTCTGTTGGGCTCCCTGGGCCCCACTGTATTTGGAACAGTGGGAGAGGCTGGAATATGGGATGTGACTGTTAGGTGCATGGCTCCACTGGATCATTCTCCAGCACAGAGAGGGTTGTGGCAGCAGCAGGGCTACTGCAGCAGGGCTACTGCAGCCATTTCTGTGGTCTCAATACGAAGGTGGAGAGAGTTCCCTTCCACCATCATCAGCATACAGTCTGATCAGATGAACTCTACCATGGTTACAGGACAGGTTCTGAAGTTGTGAGAGACATTTCAATAAAATTTGGTGATTATTCTGAAGAAGTTATATGGAAAACACCTGGAGAACTGAAAATTGACACCACTTTTGTCCAATATTTTCAGAAGAAAAGAAGGAACTGCTTACTCGTTATACACTTTCCAAGCATTGCAGCCATGCTGAGACATTAACTCCAGATTCTCAATCCGAACAGCCTGATGCTCCAGCTGAGCCATTGAGTTATTAACACATTCTTGCCATGCTGTGATATCATTCTTCTGACCAGAGGATGGAGCAGGCAGCTCATACCTGAAATAAAGCCAACCAGAAAAATGTGTCTCTAAACACGTCTCAACTACAATTAAGGTCATTGCATTTAGACCTTCTAGAACCAATTTTGCTCAGAGGCACAAACACTGACCTAGTGTCAAACCTAATGCAGAGAAAGCCATCATCTCAGAACTAGATAGAGAAAATAGAGGAAGGAATCTTGTTGTCCACTTTTATTTAGTAAGAAACAATGCAACGTGCAGCTACTTGTCAAAATAAATGTAATGAGTGAAATACAGCATGTTACTGCTAGGAAAAAAAACAGTAGGTTCCCATTTCAAACTGTCAGTATATTTAACAGAGCTGGGCTGACCTACACAACAGGAAAGGTTATCTGCTGAAACTTAAGGGTGTTCAGCCAATCGTGTGTCTCGGCTGGATCTCTCTCCACTCTGGCAATCCTGAGTTTCCAGTAAAGAGGAGTTGAAGCTATTTGAACTTGCCAAGAAGTCTAAGGCTCCATGGCTGTATCATCTAAAAAAAGATGTGATTTTGGCTTCTCTGTCCCTCCTGTTAGAAAAGGTGACGATGTGTTTTAAAGAAAGGTAGCCCTAATTAAAGCTGCTACATTTTCAAAAAACCAAAGCATTATTAAAAGCAGCTGCACAAATAAGGACAGATCTACACTCAAAATACTGCTTTGGGGCAGCTGCACCGATACAGCTGCGCCACTGCAGCACTTAAGTGAAGACGCTCCTATGCCAACAGGAGAGCTTTTCCCCTAGTTAATCCATCTCCCCAACAGGCAGTAGCTGTATCAATAGGAGAATCTCTCCCGTCGACCTGGCGCTGTCAACACAGGGGATTAGGTAGGTATAACCATGCCGCTAACGGGTGTGGATTTTTCACACCACTGGCCTGAGAGACTTAGTTATACCGATATGGGTTTGTACTGAAGACCTGGCCTAAGAATCGTGCATTACACTGCTTCCGTCAGCAAGAGCACGCCTGCCAGGGTCTGGAACGGTTCCATCCAGACCAGGCCTTTCCCACTCGGCTCATAGCAGTCACTTGTGCGGACTCTCACTCACCTTTTCATGCTGAGGAGCTCTATGGGCTGCCGGGCTGCCAGGCGCTCAAACTCATTCCGCATAATTTCAGTCTGTTGGTGCAGAGCAGACAGTTACCCACAGCCAAGTAGGGGAAAGGAGAGACCCAGAGTGCTCCCACCCCCGAGGGCAGGAGAGACTGAAGCCCTGCCACGCAGTGACTGATGGTGGCAGTTCTCTTTGCGCCCCAGCCCCACAGTGAGGGCACAGTTGGCCTCATGCTGCAGCAGCCTCCTGGCAGGAGCCTGTAACCAGGAGACTTCAGGGCTTGGCTCTGGCTACCCACGGCACCTCCCTGGCTCACCTCAAAGGCGCTGTAGTCAGGTGTGGGCAGGTAGCTGAGGTAATTCTTAGTGGGCCGGTAGCGTCGCGTCTCCTCCTCCACCAGGGCGGCAGCCTAGAGAGAAAGAGCGCAGAGTGGAGCAG
>NW_020665277.1:4409230-4428381 GCF_002925995.2 Terrapene triunguis
CGGCAGTGTACCCCAGGGGGCGGGGCCCAGCACTCACCGCCTCTCGTACGCCTGGCGCCTCGTAGCCCTGGTCGAAGTAGGGCAGCGCATCCACCGCTACCTCCCCAGCCACCAGCCCCGGGCCCGACATGGCAGCAATGACCGCGCGCTCCGCCGCGCCTGCGCGGTGGCCCCACGCCACTACCCTCGGCGCGCAGGCGCAGAGACACGCGCTCCGTCGCTGCCCAACGCGCACGCGCAACCTGCGGCGCCTCATCCCGCCACTTCCCGCGTGGCCACGCCCCTGGCACGTGGTGTCTCCTCCGAGGCCGGGAGTTGAGGAGCCGCCCTCGGGGCGGTGGGGGGGGCGTTGCTGCCCCAGTTCCCAGCCCTCCCTCAGCGAGGGGCTGCGGACAGCTGAGGGAGCCCCGCAGGCCCCACCCTGAGGGCTTTAGCCCCAGGAGGGAGCAGTGGGGAAAGGCCACATTCACATGGGTCCCTGGGTGCAGCCACCGCCATTGCTTTACCCACCCCCCCCTCACACTGGCCGGAGGCTGAGGCAGGATCACTGACAAGATGCAGGGGGCTGTAGCCTCCATTTAGAACCAGCCTCCCTGCTATAGCTCCTGCATGCTGGGCTCACCCTGGGCTCGCCCTTACCCACAAGGCCACAGTAACAA
This sequence comes from Terrapene triunguis, assembly GCF_002925995.2. Classification (NCBI taxonomy): domain Eukaryota; kingdom Metazoa; phylum Chordata; order Testudines; family Emydidae; genus Terrapene; species Terrapene triunguis. The sequence continues at coordinate 4,409,890 of NW_020665277.1, forward strand.
GTCAACATGGGCCCCAAAGGCAGTTGGTTTAATAGGTTTTAGGTATTGTCACATTTTGGAAGGGAACACTTAAGCTCAGATTTAATAAAAAAGGAGCTTGTCCGATAACTAGTTCTGAGCAATTAAAACTTTTGGTTTTCTTTAAAACAGAATTGGAAAAAAAAGTGAGTGAACACATCTAAAGTTTCTTGTCAAAATAAATAGCAGCCAGGCATGGGAGATGCTTGAAGCCTCTGCTTCAGCTCTGAACTCCACTACCAGGCTTTATAGGGACCTCTCCTATTCAGCCATGCACACTAACTTATCTCAAGTCCTGGCTTCTTGTGGAGGAGAAAAAGGCTCTAGCCTCCAGCCAGCTTATAAGGCAGCTGTTTTCAGATGTAGACAAACTTCTCCTGAGGAAGATCAGCTTGTTCTGTTTTTAATCCTGTATCAGGAACTGATCACTACTATGTGGCTATGTCAAACTAGTTCATGAATGCCATGTGCCAGCTCCTCCACCCAGAGCTAGTACTTTCTCAGAGCCCTTAAGTTGACGCACCAGAGAAGACTTTTCACTTCACTCTTGGAGTTACTGTATATTACACACACTCAGCATTCAGTCAGTCTGTTTCAGTTACATGTAAACATCTGTTTATGGGACAGAACTCCATCAGAAACCAGTCTCGAGCGGCAGCCAGTGGCCCACAAAGACCCAGAGAATGGTTTGATTAATTGGTTAAACATAATAGGGCAACAGCATTAATTACTTTGTATAAATAACTGGCATAAATATATAAAATAAACCCAGGCAGCTACTGTAAACTGTTCAAACCATCATGAGATTGAATTACTATCACCCACTGTATCTATTCTTCCCCCACAATGAGGAATCCACATTTCTCAACAGCAGAGAACGAAGATAGCTGTGTTTTGAGAGGGTGAAGAAAGGAAGAAATGTCATTTGTCCAACTTTTTAATTCCATGATAAAGGAACAAAGCAGCTAGAGAGAAAGTTTAGAGGAAGAAAGGATTTTAAAAACAAATCCTTTTTTAAGAAGATCTGGCTCAGCATCTGCATCCTTGAGCTACTTTCCTGTCATCTGCACCCATTCAACATTAAACAGTTGATTTTAATGCCAACATTTAAAGAATTAATAGGGCTCCCTAGGCAGAGATGCCATTTTATCACAAAAAATTGCAGTTCCGTTTTGTGGAAGTCACCCAGACCAAACTTATAGCAGTTAAGTGTATGTAATAAGGTAAAGGACAAGCATATTCCATGTGTCTGTGTGCAGGGTGCGGAGCACTGGGCAGTATGAAATCAGAATATAGGACAAATCAGCAGAAAATAAGCTGACATTTTCACTTGGTTTTCAAAAAAGTAAAGCTTTGTGATAAACAGCTAGGAAGTACAAATTACATTGAATGAGAAGCTATTTCTGAGTTCAGACCAACCAACCAAGAATATGGCTAGGTGCTATCAAAACCATACACCATGCATATGGCAGTGCACTCGAAGGAAGACGGCAAAAGGGAACTGAACAGAAGCCAGAGCAATCTTTCCAGCTCCTGAGGCAGCCCTGTGAACCCTCTGTGTGCGCCAGTATTTGCACAGCCCATTCCGTGGACCCAGCATGACCAACAGCCCTGTCTCATGATTACATTAGCTTAGTCCTTAAATGCTGAATTGGTTTTAACCAAACAAAAAAAACTTTTCCTAAAGAATGGCTCATCAGGCCAAGCAGCAAAAATATGGAGTCTGAAGCTTCACAAAGAGAAAAAGCTCCCCTTTAAAATTCCCCATCAGTGGGGATGAGGTGATTAGCGTATCCAGCATCAAGTTCTCCAGCTGCATCCATTTCCAGTTGCCTCCACAACACTCCAGTGAAACCAGGCATAGGAAGCTGATGGATTGTACTCATTTTTTGTTTCCATTTTCTCCCCGTATTTGAGCTTTCCATGGACTGAGCTGCATCTCAGTAAGTACATCTGACACAATTTGGACAAGGCGGCAGCATTTGTATGCAAAACTCCTTTGTGTCCCAGTGATGACTACATCCCTCTTCATCAGTGTTTCAGCACCCGTGTTTTCACTTCCTTTGAAGAAATTTCATTTTACTTCCTACAGAGAAAAGGACAAGACAAATTAGAATCTGAAAAGGCTCCAGAATCAGAAGTTAATTAAACAGAATGTCTTAAATTTCAAAGCCATGTAAACCGTCTTGGCCAACAGAATCACAGTTTGAGATGGAAATGACTTAAGGCTCTTTAGTTAATTCTCAGCCAATGCAGGATTGTTCCCAAATGCTTCATTCATCTGGCCCTGTTTTATGTCTTCAGGTATGGGGCTAACACCATTCATTTTAGCCAAAGATTTCTCAACATGCATGTTGAGAAGTACCAAGTGGCACTGACAGGGGATAGATTTGTAAAGAAATTAATTGCAGCTCATTTTGAGTATTCTGGGGAATTAGCAGCACCCGAGAAAAGTAAAAGACTATGCAAGGTAGAAAATGTGCTCCCCTTTTGGCCACATTCTACCTGCTCAGTGGACACCTTTATATGCAGTCTCAACAACTGACCTGGCCAACAACAAAACCAAACATTTACCCAGACTGCGAAGAATTTTGTTCATCCCGCTTGGTTCAGTCTCCGGAATGGTCTCCAAATACTCCAAGGCACGGACCTCAAACAGGCCTAGGGAAGAAAAATATCATTTAGCCACTTGAGATGCAATGTGCAAAGAAATGGAACAAGCCACACCACTGATAACAAAAAGCATAAGCTATTCGAGCCCCATCTTGCAGGCACAAACTTTTGCAGGTCTCACCTTTGACCCCACTCTTACGGAGTTCCCGATCCTGTATGAACCCTGCAAACATCTGTGTTTCCATGAACAGGTCCAGGAAATGGCGCACATTGCGGGAGGTGTGGGACTTTCGAAATGGCTCTCGCTGGAACACCCGCTCTCCTTTCTCTGTGACATTCATGTGCAAGGAATAATGTCCTACAATCTCCACAAAGAACTGTACAAAGGCCTCAGAGACCAGGGAGTTCAGAGTTACATCACCTACCAAGAGGACACAAAAATCATTATTTCACACTGCAGCAGTCTCCTGGGAGAATATCTCCTTCACTCCTCCTAAAAGCCCAGCAGAATAACAGCCATCCTTCTGGCTGAATAGGGCTAGATGGGTCACCACTATTGTGATGGGTGGTAACATATAGGAATTGCACCAGACACACAAATTGGTATCAGAACTTAATTTGAGTGATTGCTTAGTACACACCTGCTGATGAACTTGCCTGGAATGATTCACTGCTTTGCAAAACACTTTTGAGATAAGCAAGTTTAAAAGCTACTGTATAAAACTCTGATTCTGCACATAATGTGTCAGACTATACTCTGAAGTGCAGAAACTCTCTTCTCCGTTTAATGAAGAAGAGGACCCTATTGATGTGCCTTGAGTATAAGGATTACACAAACTCAAAAATACCTCCAAGAACAGGCGCTGTCTCACGTGGATCAGGCAAATCTAGGGCACTGCATTTCTCATTCTCCCTTTTTATAATCCACCCAAATAGAAAAGCTTCTCAGTGAGATCACATGGAAATAACTTGTTAGCATGTGGCCCCAGCCACTTTCCACCATTTATCTTTAATTTGCATGTTTTCTCATCTCGGCCAGAGAAAATCTTTCAGGCTTCCATATAGTGCAAACACTTTGATACAATCACCTTGTGCGTAAATCTGCTCCTGGGACAAAATTTCATTTCGTTCCTCCAAAATCTGTACAAGCGCGGCCTGGAGTTTATGAGGTAGGATCTCATCCTCGTCTGATACCTAGACAAAGAGAGATGGCTCTTATGGCACATGTATTACATCTCACATCAAGACAGACTGTCCACGTCGAACAGAGAAAGGGATGCTGGTGACATGCTAGTTTAAGTGATCATATCGGAGTTACTCTATGGAATGGTGTCCACATGAATTGACAGCATAGAATGTGTGCCTTGTGGCCACAGAAATGAAAACATGACAAGCAAATATAAACATTTAAACCAGATTCTTAAAGCAGCTAAATTCAAATTCCCATATTACAGATACTCAATACAAAACGAGACTTTCACGTCTGACACACCCAGTATGCAGATCCAAACTCTGAACATGCCCATGATAAAACACCAAACAAAATTTATTGTGGAGAAAGAGCAAATTAAAAGGTCAGTCTTGGTGAGGCACTGATCCTTTAATACCTGTGTCTATCAGACTCCATGTGCTGGCTGCAATGCAAAGTAGAACAGTGAGTCAAAGAGAGAATTCTCAATGGGGAAAAAGGCAATAAGATCATATCAGTACCATAATGGAAATGGAACTGCTTCAGCAAGGACATTTATAGTCTCTGTAGAACTTTATAAGACTAAGTCAAAGAAAAAATGGGCAATATTGTCCTGTGAACCAAGTATAACAGATCAGGAAAGTTACTTAAACCTCTCTGCCTCAGTTTCCCCTTCTTTTGGGGATAATACAGAGTTGCCTCCGGGGTGTCAAAATGCTTAGCCAAATTTGTATGGCACTAAAGTGTGAAGTGCTAGTGAAGTGATATTATTTGAAAAGGAACTATAATCAAGTGGAATATTAAATCATCCAGCATTCTAAAATTAACAAACAGCTGAGAGAATGCACTATGACCACTAGTCCCAAATAACATAATGCTTTATTTCTACCTAGGGAATTGTTACACACACGCTAAACAATACTCTAACATGTATATACAGCAACTCTCATTTGAGGATCTCAAAGCATTTTTCAAACAATAGAGAATATTTGAGACTAGCATAAAATCAAGTGAGCAGTGGTGTTTTTTCAAAAAAACCAAATCTAGGAAACGAACTGACTAGACAATAAGGATAGAAACCTTGTGGAGAACAAATGCCCAGAATAGAAGGGAGGCAGGAAAATTGTGCCCTTGGGAAACAATTAAATATCTAGGCCCTAAACGGAATAAAGCACCTCAAAATGCAACTGGCAAAATTACTGACAAGGCTTTTTAATGACTTAAAAGTGTGATGCTAAACTATGAGCAAAAAGTCCCCTGAAAACTCATGCTTGGAAAAAACATAAGAATATGTTGATATTAAGATCATGTTGTTCCCCATAACTTTCCTACTCAAGTAAAAAGTAAAGGTTATGTTAATGAATAATTTAGGATGATTCATATATACTTAATTGTAATATTCAACTATGAAGAAAATTGCTGAATGGGTTACATAAAGAAAATAAAGGGTTACATTTTGTTAGTTTAATGCTGATGTACTGTTAATGATTTATAACAGAATGGAAAACAAAAAAAAATTATGAAAGTTTGGGTAAATGTATAACTGGCTATATATAATGTTAATTGAAGGAAAGCTAATGAAACTGTAATGTGTAAAAGATATAAGAAACCAAGTGAATGAAGGCTCAAGCTGGAGAACACCAGTCCAGAAATTGAGATGACCATCATGAAGTGTAAAAGAGCTTCCTGGTACCCTGGAAATCAGTAGCTTGGGCTCCTACCTGTTCTGTCTTTTCTGTTGACTATCTGTTTTTTATACATATATATGATAAAAAATTAGAACTGACAATATTGTGTTTGAAAATTTATAAAGGGAAAAACTGATTAAGCCTAAATTGAGTGGACTCGTGCCTCAGTTTCCAACCAACCATCTCATTCCACATCAGAATCTGAGCTGCCTTACCTTGAACGGAAGGCCAGAGTGAGGTCAAAGCAACACGGAAGACTAGTGTTCTTACTCCACATAGAGAAAGCACTTACAGATATTTGGGCCAGTCCTAAGCATAAGCCAAATAAGTAGTACCTTGATTGAGGGTCATGTATGCCATGCAAACTCTGGAACTTGCAGGCCAGTACCATCTCCCTCTAACAGAGAATCAGAAGGAAGGCACCACTTTGTCCTATCCTTGGAGCCCTGCAGATCTAGGTCTGTTTGGGCTGGTACTTGGTTGGGTTTCTTGCACATATTTATCCTGTGATGCCCTATGGAGTGACCCTTTGCCCTACATGCTGGGCAGCCATCAGAAAGGTTATTTCACTCACCTGTTGCAGAAAGCTGTCAGCACAAAGATCAACAATCAGTACCTAGGGAAAGAGGAGCAGACACATTAACCATTATTATGCCTAGCTGAACTATGCAGCTATAGAGAGAAAAGCACCAGTCACAGCACCACGCAAGCCACACATTTTACACAAACGTATCCAGCCTTTCAAATCAGTGAAAATTAAGGAATTTAGAAAATAAAAGCCTGTGGAACATCGATAAGTGGCTAGCAAGTCACCGACAGATTCTGTGTGCATCATATTAGGGAGAATTTAGTATGTTTGCAAAATAAAACAATCCACAGAATTCCTCCCACATGGTTGGCAGGCCAGCAGCATCTGAACTACCCCTTGCATTTCCTCTGTAACATCCCCAAGTCTCACCTCTTCTATGGGCAGGTCCTGCAGCTGCGGTAAGGAGCAAGAAAGAATGCCAATAAGGAATGGGGTTGGAGAGCAGACAATATCGATCATGGATGCTGGTAGAACAGGAATGTAGGTGTGTTGCCAGGTGAAGGGGTAAAGTGTTGCTACCACAGCATGGCCACATTTAGACAAGGTGCTAGAGGGAGAGAAAAACCACCTAATGAATTGTCAGCACATTAAATGGTCAGATCCCAGCTACAGAGTTAAGTGGCAAGTGCCCAGTCCTCAGGGAAAACGTAATTCATTCACACCAGAACTGAGAAGGAGCCTAAGGTCTCCATTTACACTGTCACTTAGTCACACCCTGATCTTCAAAGGGAGCTGGGAACAGCAGCAGCACACAGCTGACAAAGTCAGTCTTGTTAGGTCACATGCTAAATGCTCCCTTGTCTCCTTTTGAAGTGCACCATTCAGACTCCGCTTCTGATCTAGCTTTTAACAGGTTTGCAGTTAAAACTCAGGTTAAATTTTCACATGCAGAATTAAAACAGTCTTGACTGACTGTCCATGGGGCCCAGGGCAGCCTGAAGATCCTACATCCACATGCCTAGAGCCTTGGGCAACTTGTGCACTCTTAAGCTCTTAGCACACACAGGACCCCAGGAAGCTCTTAAAAGGCAATTGTTTCAAAGAAATATAAAACATTAATTTGTTCAGGAAAAAGGGCACAGAAGCAGAAGGAAACATTGAACTTCGTAAAGCAAGATGTGTGACTCATTTCTCACCTCAGATTGTCCGCAACAAAGATCACCCTCCTTTCCAGCAGGAGAGAGGCACACACCTGGATCAGGTGGCAGACGCTAAGGCACTTAAACAAGCGCTCGAAATCCACGTGTTCCAGCCGGGAATCCAACGGACGGCAGAGTTCAATTAACTGAAAACAGAGCAGAGATGCAAGGAGTCACAGAGATGCACAGCGAGACTGCAATGTAGAGACAGACCTGGGAATTTGGAAATGTGTCTGAAAACGAAACAATGGATGCTCTACAAAAAGTGGGATGCAAAGCTCACAAGTGTCATATGCTCCGTCTCACCCTTGGAGAGTGGTGCAAGGTACTGAGCTCTCCCCTTCTCTATAAAAGTCTCAAGAGTCATTTCTATTGTAGTTTAACATTCTTGGCAGCATAGGTGTCTCCAGTGACTTGTGTGGAGATTAAGAAACAATCCTCACTTTGAGAAATCTACAGCCAGCACTGCACAACACAACAGCAAACTGGTCAAGCATCACTATACCAGGCACACACGGTCACCTTATACAGACAGCAACCCAGATCTGCAGCCAAGTCCTGGTTTCACAGTTACCTCATTTCCTGCTCCTGGCAGGAAGCTCTTCACAGTGATTGTGCGTCCGGGAGCAGGAAAAGGGGCCTCCATGACACTGCGCATGAATGGGTACACCAAGGCTGGGGACATCTCTCGCCTCTTCTCTACCTCATCCAGAATCTGCAGGAAAACAACCTCTGGTGAGGACTAGGGGTGAAATATATCCCTAGATGCATGACCACAAACTGCAGCTCCAATAATCAGGGCTCTAATCCAGATTTACACCTTGACTCGCACCTTGGGGAGGGCTCCTGCACAGATGTGTCACATAGGGACACCAAAAGGCAAATAGAGAGTGGACAATGTTAAAAATCAGCTGGTGATACCATGAATGGAAGCAAGGAACGGGCTCTGTGGGCCCCAGCGTGGTCAATAAATCTCATTACATTGCTGAGAACTCCCATCATAGGAGGGACATGCCCACTTCAGGAATAAAACTACTGTTGGAATTTAATGGGCTGATTTCCAGCAGTGTCAAGTACCTTCAGCTCCCACTGACTTCAGTTTTGAGACATCCCTTTTACCCCTCTTCAGAATCTCTTCAGAATATCAGATTCCTCCCAGACAAGCATATAGTGGTCACAGATATTTAGTTACAGAGCTGTGAAACCAGTCAGAATAGAATCACTGACATGGCGGCTAACTGATATTTGCACACCCCATGGGCATGTAAGTAGGAATGAGGAGATGACATGAAGAGAAGAGACACTAAGGCTTGGCATTAGGAACCTTTTCCTGAGATTGAAGTGGATTTGGCTGTGGAATGGTCTCCCAAGTGCTAGAGTCATTTAAACTGGGCTAGACAAAGCACTCGATAACATGCAGCAGGGAACCAACCTGCCCTGGGTCAAGGTTACTATTGTCAGATGCACAAGGCTATTCGAGGCTGTACTGCAGCAGCTCAGCTGTTTCCTGGAGCTCTCAAACAGTCAGAAAGGCATTTTGAGAGGCACCAGTCTGACTCCGATGCGACAGGTTTTAGCGCGTGGCGTGGGGTAGGCTGCTCACTCACCTTGGAGAAGAGGTTGAAGCAGCCCAGGCGGCTCACCATGCAGTACACCTCTGGGAGCCGCTTCCCTTTCCCTTCTGGCTACAAGGCAAGGGGAATGCAGAGAGTTACACCTGGAGCAGAGCAAGGGAAGCAAGGCAGCGAATGCCCATGCCAGCGCTTGAGTGATATTCAGCCCATGTGACTGGATTTCACACCGAGTGCTTTTCGCTACAAATCCCTCTGCACTCAATTAGAAACGCAAAGGGAATAAGGAGTCCCAAGAACTGTCTCTTGCGCGCACACACACACACACACACACACACTTCATTCTAGGCATTGTGTGCCATGGGGTATGGACAACACCACACACCTTCCCTCTGCACTGCTGCTCTACCCTCTGTCAGAGGGCTGGTAACCCCAGAACCGGCATTAAGAGCAATGCAGCTCACACCTAGCCAACAAACTGCTGCTGATCTAGGTCCTAGCTGGACCGCAAAACCCTCCACCTCCATCAGTGTGGACTCTCTCTATGGCAGCATGTCTCACAAACAGCGGCTTACCAAGAGCTTCTTGCAGTAACCGAACCAGCGGCTGCCATCCTCGCCTGTCAGCACGAAGGAAAAGGTTTCACTGGGGAGCCCAAGAACAGTCAGAGTCAGACTCACCATGCAATTCACTGACGGTGGAGGAGGGGGACTCACAGGGGAGCAGGTCAGTCGGGGGCTGACGTAATGTGGAACAAGTGCAACACCCCACACCCCATCTGCAGCCCTTTGATCTCAATGTGGGAGACCTAGAGAGCTGCTCCCTGGCTTCGGATTCCTTCCCTCCCACACATAGGGGGACAGGATGCCTGTAGGCTGCAGAAGATTCCTCATCAGGATGCTGTCTCCAAGCTCCTCCACTCTGCCGAGCACTAATAGCAGCAGCCAACGCGGGCAGGAACTAACCCCGAGACAGTGCTGCAGACTCTGCATGGGGTGGAGGGGACCACCCCTGCACCTCATCCTCCCCTAACACTCTAGATTATGGGATCAAAACCTCCAGCAAGTTCTCCTTCCCTTGGCCTCTCTCCCATTTCATCCTGATTCAGCTACAGCCACCTGGGCTTTGCCAGAGTGGCTGGCAGATGCCTACGCACCCAGCACTGGCACCACGTCTCTCAGTTACTTCAGTGGGAACCCAGAAACCAGTATCTATTCACAACACAAGCCTTTACCTTTTGAGCTCTGATGTTGGAAGCCAGGCTTTGGGATCTGGAAAGCAGAACTTGGGGATGACCTTTAGCCTCTCCTCGGTATCCTTTGACTGCCTGAAGGGGTGCTCGGGCTGGGAAAGGTAACACATGGCTGTTATACAGGGCAGCTCTCCCAGGATCACAGAGAACAATGGCGGCAGCATTCACTGTACTAGGCATAGTCTCCACCCTGCAGCAGGGGCTTGTGTGCATCAACCCCCAAAAGCCTGATGTAGGGACTGCAGGAGAATATACTCTGGCTACACCAAATTCCCAGCTTCCTCGTATACTGCTCCACGCAGCTCAAAGCACAGAGCCCCGGTTCAGCCTTGACAACAGATTCAGCCCAGGTCTCTTACTGGTCTGGTACATACTTCTGTATCATTGAACAGTGCTGATGCTCAGCTCCCCAAAGAGAAAAGCTAATTCCTGGTCCCACGTTTCCAACAGAACAGACTTTTTGCTACATCCTGTGCCTAATAGGTTTAGCTGAGGATATAGCTTAGCCGCATTTCCCAGCTTATAATGTAATAAAGCTGGGAGAGCTCCCCCTAGTGATCACTGCAGGGTGAGACTGTCCCATTCAGTCCTCTTGAGAGGAGATGCCATGATACTAACCCGAACAGAAATACCTTCTCAAGGTTACACTTGTGTGTCTGTAATAGGCTGAGATCCCAGCTTGCACAGTAAGGAGAGTACATCCCTTCTATGGTCTGTTACAAAGGGAGGGAAGGGAGCAAGGTTTCGGGCATCATTAAGAGATGAGAAGGGCACAAATTCTTTGACATCAGGTACTGCAGTTACCTCCACTCAGCCAGAGTCAAAGTCTCTCAGAGAGAACAGGAGCACCTCCACCTTCAGAACTGCTCAGGAAGGACAGAGTGGGATTCATTTAGTGCTTCCCTGTGGGACCACTGACTCAGCTGCATTTAGAGTAAGGGATTCAACCATTTATGGGAAACAGACAGAAAACCATATGGTCTTTTCCAAGGAATGCAAGTCATATTTGGGAGTCACGCTTTCAATCACTACACAGTTCAATGGGAACTTCAACATCACTTCAAGTGTCACAAGATGAGACAGGTTAGAAAGGTAGCATGGCTGGTCTCCAAAAGATGCCCATTGCACAGGAGTTCTGCTGGCCCCAGACAGCCCATGGAAGAGGGGGACAGGCAGATTACTTGGGAGCAATGCTATTTTGAGAGTCAAGACTCATCTGTAATCACAGCACCCAAGGTATAATCAGTGCTCCCTAATTACTGGTATGATATTTCCTCATGAATCCCAGCATGAAAGACCCTCCTGTGTAATTCTGGTTACATTCAACAAAATATTCTAAATCAGGCAAAGAGTAAACAGACATTGAGAAAATCATTAGTTTTGTCAGTATCATTATAAAACCAGGCCAACAGCCATGTGGTGCAGACTGGAATTGATCCACTGAGGAGGTGCAGTAGGGAAGGAAGATGCTCTGCCCCTCCCCAAAGGCTCTGATGGTCACAGGGAGGAAGAACTCACTCAAACCACATTTTCACTGCCTTTCAATATTGGGAGTTTATCAGCTCCGCTCATTTTCATCCTGTTGAACAGACTGATCTCTGGGACTGGCAGTGTTCCTTTCCGTGTTTTGTGAGTCACCGAGTCCATTTAACCATAATCCTCTCAACAGCATGTCAAACACTTGGAGCTCTGGACACAGTAGGTTCCCTTGCAGCCCCCGTTACCCTCCCATAATGGTGAAATGACTGCACCCCCTACAGAAAGGGCACACTAATTCCCAACAATAACTTTTTTCTTTTTGCAAGAACCAGGGAGACTTCTTTTCTGGAAACTTTGAAAATCCACAGTATCTTGTGGTGCACTGCTGAGGCAGCCCACAGGAGAGGAGAGGAAATGCAACTGTAGAGCCAAAGCTGGACTGACCTCATCCTGGCTGCAGTTGATACACAGACAAGGAGGGATGTGTTGACTCATGCCGCATAGGAAACAGTGACTAGATTCCATGGGGTTTCATTCTTTTTCCCCCAAATATCAAGATGAAAAGCCGCATAAAGCAAACTGAACAAAACCGAGACCAACTATGCCAGCTACAGAGCCATAAGCAAACTCATTGACTACAGCAAGGCTTTCATTCTGCATGTTCAGACCCAAATGCATAGCAAAGGGCAGCCTCAGAGATCCCTCACACTAGCCCTGGTGTGACCAGAACTGCAAGGAGTGAGAAGGGTGATAAATGTGAGATCTATAGGGAGGTGAATTGTAGTTTGCTCCACGGTCCTACACTGAATGGAGTTTTCAGATGTTATTGTCTGCCTAGGCTTTGAGAAGGTCCCTGTCACTGGTATCTGAGCACCTTCCACAAGAAGTAAAAACAAATAATCTCTTCCAGCCCTGCCATCATGGAGTGGGGAGAACAGTTCTCATTTCATAAAAGGGCTCAGCAGCATCCTTTTCAGTTCAAATGACTTCAGAGGAAACCCAAACCCCTCCTGGGCTTGATTCTCTGAGCACTAAGCAATTGCAAGAGAAAAGAGTATTACCATGTGCTTCTACTCCCTGCCAATCCCACCCACAATACCAGATTCTAGGGGTGATTGTCCCACTAACACTAGGTTCTTCGTGGGTTTCTGACACATCCAGGACACTGGATCGGTATCAGAGCACTCTGTGGAAATGCGTCTCAAGCCCCATGTGCTGGGAAGTGGAATACAGCCTGCCACAACACAAACCCAGCTGTATCCATATTACAAAAGGAACTTGGTAAATTACTGTTTCTAGTGCAGCAGAGGACAGGCCCAAGTTAACTGCTGCCTGGGCACTTTAGGGCTCTGCACAGCAGCTTTACCCCTTCTCATGTGAAAGCCAGAACAGGTTTAATAACTGCTCCAAGTGACACACGGTCTAACTACATGCTGGACCCTGCTGTTCTCCTGGCTCTAGCACCACACTCAAAAGGAGGAAAGGAACGGCTGCCTGCATGTACAGGATTTAAAGCAGCAAGGTTAACAACTGGAGTAAAACTGTCTCTTCGGACCAGCATTTAGATCACTTTCTACCAGCACCCTTCAGGAGACCAGAGAGAAGAGAAAAAACTCCTCACCTTCTGAGAGGCTCCAGAGCAAACAACGGGTTCAAACACTGCAGGCTCAGTAAGAATCAAGGATTGGTCGTGCCACTCCCTCTTTGTGCGTAGCAGGGCAAGTGTCACAGGAGAGGACATTTTCCCCATGAAAATCTTGAAGTAATATGCATTTTAGTATGGCCAAATGTCAAGTCATACCTCTGGGAACAAAGAAGGCAGGCCATACTTACAGACTGGGGGACTCTCTCCTGGGAACCAGCACAGGCTGGCTGCGCATTGTGAAAAGGACTTGGGGGTTATGGTGAATAATCAGCTGAACATGAGCTCTCAGTGCGACACCATGGCCAAAAGGGCTAATAGGATTCTTGGATGTAAAAAAAACCAGGAAAATCTTGAATAGAAGTCTAGAGAGGTTATTTTACCTCTGTATTTGGCACTGGTGTGACCGCTGCTGGAATATTGTGTCCAGTTCTGGTGCCCACAGCTCAAGGAGGATGCTGATCAATTGGAGAAGGTTCGGAGAAGAGCCAGGAGAATAATTAAAAGATTGGAAAGTATGCCGTATAATGAAAGAGTCAAGGACCTCAACCTACTTAGCTTAAAGAGCTTACATGACTTGTTCAGTCTGCAAGTATCTACCCGGGTAACAAATTCAATAATAGAGGGCTAACAGACAAAGGTATAACAAGAACCAATGGCCTCAATTTGAAGCTAGACAAATTCAGACTTGAAATTAGGTGCAAAATTTTAACAATGAGAGTAATTAACCATTGGAACAATTTACCAAGGACTGTGGTAGTGGATTCTCATCTCTGGAATTTTTAAATTAAAATTGGATTTTTTTATTTTTTTAAAGAGATGTGCTGTAGTTCAAACAGGAGTTAATTCAGGGAAGGCCTGGGGCCTGTGCTACACAGGAGGTCAGACCAGATGATCACAATGGTCCCTTTCTGGTCATATAAATGATGAAGAAATTCGCCCTTTCCAGGAGAAGTGTATCTATCTATGGTCCCGTTAATATAGTGCCCCAAGCATCCCACAGTCTTTACTGTGTTTTCCTCCTAACACCCCTGTGAGGTCGGGAAGTGCTGTCACCGGGGCAATGAGAGACAGAGGATGGGTGACCTACTCAGAGTGTCTGTGGCAGAGCCAGAAGTTGAACCCAGGTGGTTAGAACCCTAACTACTGGACATCCTGGCTCTGCTCATCTGCACAGAGCCAGGGAGGAGGGAAATGCTGGGAGGGAAAAATAATTCAGCAGATAAAGTGAAGCTGATGGGACTGGGCATCTGCGCGGCACCCACCTTGCTGGGGAACTGCTGTATGACCTGTGGGGTGTACGTCGTCTCCGACTGCTTCTTCTGCAGGGACACCACCACAAAAAGCTCGAACAGCTGCTGCTCCTGGAATTCAATCAGATCCCGCTCCAGGGTCTGATAGTGCGGGTTCCTCTTGGAGGTCAACTGTACTTGCAGCAGGCGTTTGTGGTGACCTGAGAGATAAGGACCAATTCAGTGACAGGAGGCTGGGGCTGTAACAGTGATCATCTGAGGCTCTCAAAGTGTTTAAACAAGGGGAAGTCTCATTATTGGCATTTCACAAGTGAAGAGGTGAAGGGACTTGCCCAAGGTCACACGGCAGGTGAGTGGCAGAGCTGGAATGGACGTCAGGTGCCAACACTGAGCCTAGTGCCTCTTTCCCAGAGCAGGACACCCCAGCTCAGCTCCCACAAGCACAAAGCACTCAGAGACACGCAGTAATGTCCCCAGCCCCTTTGCCTGGTGGATTTTATCAGCAGCTCAACACCTTCAACTCCCCTATAGGCTGGCTTTTTGTCACGTCCCAGAGACTCCCCCCTAACCTCTAGCAGCACGGAGGAACTCATGTGTCTGAGTGCTAACAAGGCTGCTGATGGGGAAGACGGTGAGAGGGGCCTCGTTCTGTCAATGGGGCGTGTGTGTGGGTGGGTGGGGGGGTAATCTCCATAATGCTGCCACACTTCAGGCAATTACAGCATAAGAGTGGCAACTTCAGCAGCAAGGGAATTCAAAACGGAGGCAGAATCCATCGCCTCCCCTCCACCCCATCCAGCCTGTCCCGCGCAGCATCACAGACTCTCCCTACAAGACACATGGGAAACGCTGGCATAGCCAGGGGGCTGCAAAGGGTCTGTGACACATGCTCTGTGGGTTTGTACTATCCGGCCAGACTCACTCGGTGACTCATTTGCTCTATTTTAAGACAGCCTACCACCTCCCCCCCACAACACAGAGGGATGGAGTTTTGCCATCAGCCCCAAATTATGGGCTTTTGTACGTCATCTACAGGAAGGAAACATTTAAAGCAATCCAACTGGTTCCTTGTCACTATCACATTAACAGGCATGCTAGACAGATTCATCTGTAGTAAGTTCAGGGCTGCAGGCAAATTTTTTACTATTTAATTTCCCAACTCTGGGAAGTGGAAGCTCAGATCCCTTCTGTGCCAACTAGAGCAGATTAGTCAGCACTGAACGCCTAGATCTGAGCCTGTAGTTCTGGTTGTCCCGCCAGTGTTTACATGAAGCCAAGGAACCAAACTATCTACTTCTCGCTGACTCCCTTCCATGCAGGGCATTTCACAGCATGGCAAACGTGAACGGAGAAAAGGGGTATGGTGCTCAGTTCTGAGCACCAGAGACGATCCACGGGGGTGAGTTACTCCAAGACACGCATTTTACTTAGAGGAGGGAGTGACCCCAGGGTGACTGGCAGCGGAGTGACACAGCCCAAGAGGCTGAGAGACCTAGCACATGGGGCTCGACATGCAGATTCAGTCCCCTCCAGATCCTTTCATCTCACTGTCACAAGAGGCTGGCTTGACACAAGAGTAGCAGCTTCCTACATTATCTACAGGAGGCACAAAAACCTCAGGAGTGGCTAATCCCATATAGCCCTGCCAGCATTAATTATGCTATGGCAATAGGACCAGCCCCAGTGACTCACTCACTCACTTTTCGGCAGATTCTCCGTCTCACTTTCATTCCCGCTGGTTTCACCTGAAACAAGAAACAAGGCTTCCATAAAAATCGTAGTTGCCATGGTAACGGGGGGGGGACACCCATGGCTGCAGAAGGGGCCGCATCCGAGACCTCCCTTAAGTCTACACCATGTAGGGCTGCTCGTTAGCCATCTTGTTCATTACAGAAGTCTCAGCAAAAGCAGCCCTTCGCTAGTAATAGAAATCCCAAAGAACATCAGAGATGAAGTCAGATCCACCACTTCCAGGGAGATATTGACCAGGAATGGAGATTCCGAGTAGGTATTTAAGCCCTCTAGGTGAGTTAGCAACACTCTGGGGCTGGAAACGGTTTGTATTCTTTATTTAAAGTTGTTAGGAAACCAAAGCAGCTTTGGAACCCAAGTCTCTCTCCCCAGAGGGCCACCTGAAAGCAGCATGAGAGAGCAACAGATGACCTCATGACAAATAGCTTTAACACCTCAGCATGGAGCTACCCCAGCGCTGAAGACTCAGACACAGAAAGGGATCTTCCCTATGGAACACTATCAAACTTGGATTAAAGAGATGTACAGGGCTTGATTTGCAGAGGTGCTGAACACCCAACAACTCTCACCGGAGTCAGTGCAAGATGCAGGAGCTCAGCACCTGTGAAAAAATCAAACCGCTGTGGTAAAGTTTGCTCATTCTCTGATGCAGTATGAAGCCCCCATTGTGCTGACAGGACTGTGGCGTGTTGTGAATTAGACATGTCCATTGTCATGTCACAAGTGTGCTATGTAATGAAGAGAATGGTGCAGGTCGTCTCCAGACCTTTTGCTGGTGGAGCTTCTTTCCCTGTATAAGCGAGTAACTTCACTTTCTTCTTCCCACGTTTAGACTCAAAGATCTCCTGTATTTTTAACACAAGCTGGAATCCAAAGAGAAAGCAATCGTTAATACAGGCCATATGCACATGAGAGGAGGTGGCAAGTGGCAGCGAGGCTGCAAAGCACATAGAAGACCTTCAGCAGATGCAACCACATTCAGGAAAGGCTTTGCAGAACCCTTGCTAAAGAGATATGGTCACAATGCTGTTAACACAACTCCCTGGATACTGGGCATTCTACAGGTCTAACAGGACTGGGAATAATTACTATAAGAGTCAGTTAGAGACATACAGAGCACCATGGAGAAGGAAGGAAACAAGCAGCACTTGTGCTCTAGCAGCAGACTACTTGCTTTATATTTGGCTTATCAAGCAGGCTGCACAGGCAGCAGGGACTAGGCTACAGGGAGGTCTGAGGCTATGAACAAGACAAACCAACCATAAAGGAACTTGCAGTAGCATCCTATAGGATTTGCCTCCAGAAAGCCTTCTGCAAAGGATCCAGAACTCTGTGCAACTGCAGGTACCCCAATCCTTTCTGAGCCCAGCCAGAGCTCCTCAACGTAGCTTGGCCTAGTTTCCTTGGATTGTACAGAATGCACTGACAATTTGAGACCCCAGTATGTTTTCTAAAGCACAGAGTCCTCTACTTTCTGTGTGTGTAACACCACAACAGACACGGGAACTGCCCCAAGACATTTCCTTAGCTGAACGGTTCTAAAAACCCAAGCATTTGTATTTTCTATACAGACGCCCCACGGGTTACACAAACCCGACTTACACAAATCCGCACTTACGGAAAAAGTTCCGTAAGCTAGAACTAGGAGGGTGTGTTTGTTTTGGGGTTTTTTGGGGGGCATAATTGTCAGGTATAGGTTTCCAACTTATGCAAAATTCAAGTTACGCAAGGCGTTCCGGAACAGAATGCTTGCGCAAGTCAGGGAACGTCTGTACTCTAGCATGCCCAGAGGGGACAGAATGCTGTGTCTGCCTCACAGGGGCCCGGGTGGGCCCAGTCTACAGGAAGAAGAAACTTGAACATTACCACTGCCGTACGTGGGCTAAGCAAAGAAGAGAGAAAGGCACCAGCATTCTAACATGCAGGGCAGAAGCGGCTGGATTTCTGTTGATTCGATTGGTTTTTAAAGCCTTTGCTAATACCAAACCTGCAAGGATTTCTGAAATGGGCACCACTGGCGCTGAAGGTGTTAAAAGGCATCTCCACTGCCATCCTAAGGCACTGTGTGCCCCAAGACGCAGGCAGGACGGGAGGGAGCTCCTTGTTGCTACGCGTTGGAGCCTGCTGGTATTTCTGATTCAGGAGTGGGGTGATTTATTTTTTTAAACACAGTGGGGAGGTCAAGTTCTCTCTTGCCCCAGTGTTAAGAATCCATACATGCTCCCAGCAAAGGTAGTAGGGTGGGGCCCACTTATTTCCACACACACACACACACACACACACACACACACACACACACACACACAC
>NW_020665277.1:4428391-4459939 GCF_002925995.2 Terrapene triunguis
CACACACACACACACACACACACACACACACACACACACACACACACTAAAAAAAGATAGTCACCAACAGAACCTGTTCTCCAGCTCAAACCCTCATCCCCCATCTTAGTGAACTAGGCCGATTTTCAGGCTTGCCTCGTTTTCTGATCTGCTTCTGGTTTTCTGGGGCAGTGACAGACACGTTCTGTTAATGCAGTGAGACTGCAGAGAGACACCATTCAGAGGAGCTGCTGTTTCACTTGAAGGCTTCCTTCCCTCTGTTACTCTCACCTAGAGGTTTTCTGTTATTGCTCCTAATTTTGCAGATTTCAGTCACCAGTGAGAGATGCTGGGAGCACTCAAAGCCGCAAGTTTCTTTTATTGCTTGAGAAAGAATTGGCCTTTTGGGACTGAAATTCTTTTCTTGCCTTTTCTGAGTCTCTCTTGCAATCCCGGCTGAATCCTTTGAGTGCCAGGAGAATAACGTAGGCTTCCTGCATGTAAATTGCTCCCAGATTTTTGGAACAGGTTTGGGTTTTTGGGAAGGATTCCCTTCCCACTTCACCCCAGAAAAAGGTTACTTGCTATCATGGCATTTTCATAGTTTTTGACACCATGCTCCCTACTGCCAGGCAGGGTGTTTATAATAATCTTTGTATGCACAAAAAGGGGTATTACTAATTAACATTTCTATAGACTTCACAGGCAGCTCACTTCACCTCACAGTCCTCTGCCAAGTAGGTAAATATTATACCAATTTACAGAGGAACTAACTGATGCCTAAGACTTTCCCAGGGCCACACAGCAGGTTTTTGTCAGCTAGAATTAGAACTCAGGAGTCCCATGCTCAAACCACTAATCAATGGTGCCTCACCACAGTAGCTACGATATTCCCGCCATCCAATGCGCTAGGTTTTGTTATTGTAGCATTGATCAGGAGAGCTGGATATTGAGTTGGGTTTAGGGGTTTTTAATTAATACAAACATTTGGAAACATTCCAAGCAGATACAGGCAGGAATTGTAGCAAAGTTTGACTTCTTCAACATGACAGTGGAATTAAATCCCTTTCATGTCTCTGCCCTCAGAGGTGTGTGTCCCTTACTCACGCAGAAGGGAGCGGCAGGAAGAACGATACCCAAGTGTTATGAAACAGGCTCATTCCTAATGAGCTATTCAGCAGCTTTTAACATGGAACAGCTGCCAAGGTTCTTTTATTAACATTAGATCAGGAAAATAGACCAACGGTCCAAATAACTGAGCAACAAGCCCCCACAAGAAAGCCAGGGTCGCTCCAGGCCTTGCCAACCAAACAGAGTAAGCGCTTACACCGAAAGAGCTAATCAACAGATATGTCCATTCCATTAAACTGAGTCACGCTCACTTGTACAAAAAGACTCCCCATGGTTATTCTCCGGTTCCTGACCGCTACACTTGTTGGTCCTACACTGTAAGTTCCTCAGAGCCAGGAATGTCCTCCCTGCATGCCTGGAAAGTGCGCAGCACACAGCGGGCGCTACCACAGGTAAATAGTAGATCTAATGCCACGAAACGCTCAGCACATGCCTATCCTGGAAAGCAATGACCCAGTCAAACCCCACAGTGCTCCCTGGGACCCAAGGCTGGGAGAAAGTCACACCCCCCTCCTGCTCTGCACAGACATGCCAATGCGCCAATTCATCTATGTCGGAGGGCAGCTATCGTGGGGTTTGCAGACTCATGCTATCAGGAGGACGGTTACCAAACCAGACTGGGAGTCAGGACTCATGGGTTCTATTCCCCACTCTACCACCTGTGAGAGCCTAACGTGATCCTAGGCAAGCCACATCCCTTCCCTGTGTCCACCTGGAGAGCAGATATAAGCCCTGATCTGCAGGGGTCCAGGACCATTGCAAAGCATTTGAAGGTGCTAGAGAAGGTGAAGTGTTAGGCCACGTCTACACTACCCGCCGGATTGGCGGGTAGTAATCGATCTATTGGGGATCGATTTATCGCGTCTCATCTAGACACGATAAATCGATCCCCAAATTGATGCCCGTACTCCACCTTGGCAGGAGGAGTAAGCAGGGTCAACGGGGGGGCTGTGGTGGTCGACTTGCCGCCGTGAGGACGGCCAGGTAAGTCGAACTAAGATACTTCGACTTCAGCTACGCAAATAGCGTAGCTGAAGTTGCGTATCTTAGATCGATCCCCGCCCCCCCCCCAGTGTAGACCAGCCCTTAGGGTCACAAATGCCACGCAAGAAGCAGGGATTCACACACAAGCAGAAAGCGCAAGTCTCACCTGGGGAAGGTTCTTCCTTTTCCTACCAACAGCCTCCCCTGCTCGGAACAGCTTCCACTCTGTAAGCGTAACGGGCAGGGTCGTGTCCTTCCCACGGAGGCATGCACGGGCAGCTTTCAGCTCCAGTGTCTTGCGATGGAGGAAGGTAGGCTTGGGAGGGAGCTGGAAACGGATAGGACAAGACACACAAGGTGTAAAGGAAGCTTTGGAGTTAAACATCTTGTTTGCCTGGTTCCAAAGGGGCTCACAGCAGGGTGCCCCACTCAGTTCCTGGGAAGCAGCCCCAGAGGGTGTCACAAGCAATCCCCTCTGACATACGAACGCATATATCGCAGCAGCTCCTGAGCCCCCTCCAGCTGCAAAGAGGGCACAGGGCCTGGAGGTTAGTGGGTATGTCAGCAGGGAAGGAACCTGGAGACTCCCACAGTGCCACAGAGGCCTAATGGGGAGGAGAGATCTAACGCTGCCTGTCACAGGCAAGGTGAAGTTGTTAAAGGGACAGATCTGCCCTGCCCCGCAGGCCTTCTTAATGTCTAAAGTCCTCTGAGGATGGGAAGTGCCCACCATTAATATGTAGCTTGTAGGGAAAATGAGATCCGTAACTCACACAGCATCTCAGCTCCCACCCCTCTGTTCCTGCCCCACACGCTCAGCGCTGACCCGGCATTTCATTCACAAACAGCTCAAGCTGCCCAGGCCTGAACGTGGGATGCAGCGTGCGACAACGACTCAGCAGGGACACGTGTTATTCATGCTGGAAACAGGAAGCACTGTGGATCCCTCTGCCTGTGACCTCGGAGTCACAGCTGTTTATTGCTGATGTACATAATTTTCAACAATAAAAACCAGGGGCGACCGAAGACATTTGAAGGTGTAACTCCAGGTGCGTGGAGAGGAGGGGCATGAGAGAGGGAAACTCACCTTCCTTCTAGAGGCCCTGCAGCTGCCCACCTCACCTCAGAGCCAGGCGCTTCGGCCCAAGGAATATTTTATTTTTCCATGCACTAAATTTCCCTTACGCACCCAGGTGAGAGTGTCCAGCCCTGGGTATTGACAGCCACCTGACCACAGATAGTAATTCCAGTTTTGTAGCTGAGCTCTCTGAGACAGATGCTTTTCAGATCCCAGCCCTGGGCCCTCTGGAGTCAGGACAAGCTGGGTGTGCCCTGTGGACTTGAACACAGCCAGCCTGGGACTCACTCTCACCTTGGGAGGCTTGAAGGCATTCTTTGGGGGTGGTAACTTCCAGGCTGACGGGACCCTCCACAATGGTAAAGGCAACACTTTGATATCTTCATACAGATTCTCCTTAGCAGGATCTGGAGAGAACAACAGGTAAGAGACTCATGAAGTGGGGGGGGGGGAGGGGGGAGGGGGGTTTAAAATGCCCCTTGTGGTCACCAAGAAATGGAACCAAGCAGTGCTAATGCCTGTAATACAGTCTGCTGGGAGTGCCAGGGCAGTAGGTTTGGAGATGGACTATCCCACAACGATGCTGCAAGATGGCCCCGGGGCTCCCAAAGCCCTTCCAACTCCAGTATCAGTGGGTGTGGGGATCCTGCGTAGGGACCCCACTAAATCCCAGCGACCTGCTGCTGCAGTACCACAGCCATCAGCACCTCCAGACAGCAGCCAATTCCTTCCACAAGTGTTTATATACAGCACCCCGTGGCATCGATGGGAAAGCTTAATCCAGCTCCACTCTGTCCTATTCCAGGTGCCACTAAAGAAAGCCTGCTTGTGGTTAGCCCTGCCTCCATCCCACCCAGCGATCAGACACGGGGAAATCCAAACACTTCCAGACCTGAACAGGCTCCTCCCCACCCCTGCTAACATCCCCGTCAGAGCACAGACACGTACAGATAATGTCCTCGTAGATGTTGTCCTCTGACTGTGTGTAGAAGAGTCTAGATCCCGAGCTGCTATTCAGCTCCTCCTGGAGCTTCTGGGAGCTGGTGGCTGCCATCCGACTGCGGAAGCCCTGGATGTCTTCAAACTCAAAGGATTTCCTGAAAGCAGACCGGCACGTTTTCTAGTGGTTTCTTCTCAAGAGGGACATAAGTCGCAAAGGTTAGGAGCAAGCGAGGCCCTGCCCGCTGAACTCACCAGCCCCCACCTCCCCGGATAGGCCTAAAAACTGGCCAGCCCCCCAACGCCAGGCCAGTGACTTACTGGTTTCCAGCCAATCCAATCATGTTTGTTTCCCCTGAAGAGCTTGTAGGCCTGATAAATGAGGCGGGTGGCTTTGGACTATCTGGGCCTGGGAACTGCACTCCCAGCTGGTACCTGCCCAGAGACTCCAGTGCTGAAGCCCTGTCCAGGTAGCGCAGCCAAGGACAGGAACCCGGTGTGCTGCTATCTGGACGAAGGGATCCTGCACTGCCCTCTTCCTACCTCCCTGGTGGTGCAATCCCCAGCACTCTGACCTGGGGAGCAGGGCAGGGGGCTGCAACTGACATTGGGGGTTCTGGTTAAAGACACATGGACTGGAAACAGGGTCTGTCCCAAAGGACTCTCTCTTTCCTGGAAGATGCCTAGTCATTCTGCAAACTAATTCCCACACTTGGCTTCCTTTGGGGGGTTTAGCTCTGACAAACAACATATCTGCATCCTGGGCAGGCACAAGTGGGCAGAATTCAGTTTTTATTTTTAATAGTTTTGACAGATAACATTTATTTTAAGCTTTTTTCTACATTTGTATCAATTTAAATTGTCATAGTTGTGGGAAATTATGGGGGCAGGGGGCAGACAATTACTTAATGACAGCAGGCATTGAGATTCAGAAAGAGAAAGCATTATAACTTTAAAACACAAATTGTCAATATCAGATGTCAAAATATACCAAGCAAACATCCTGAAATCAAACTAACAAGTCCTCAAGCAGCACTTCCCTACTTTGCTTCTCTGTACATTTCGGTTATCATCGATGGCCACTCTCTTTCCGGAGCTTGTGTGTTACTAGTGACATGAACATTTATTGACATTTACTGATATCAATCTCATCTTGCCAAGCCTAAGGATGAATTGTATGGGGCTTTGTTCCAAAGCCAGTCCGGGTCAGTCATCAAAGCATTAAGGGAGACACAGGCCATTAAAAACCCCAGAGTTTTTGCAGCACATTTAATACTATGGAAAGCGTTGGAGGATCCAAGAGCACCAGCTCCCTGCCCCGCCACACAATGCTTACCCAGAGATGGCTACACCTCAGCGTCTCCTACGTCTGTAGAACTAGCAGAGAGCTAACACAAATGATATGTTGAGTTACTTGTCTGTAACTCTCAGACCCGTATCCAAGTGGGCAGCCCAGTCCAGCCTGCTGCCCCAGTGGTTATCTGAGATTAATGGCCTCAAACTCCAGGCAACTAAAAGATCAATCATCTGGAGTCACGTAGCAACAGTGCTCCTCACTGGAGAAGATAGTAGCCCATGATCCATGGGAAGTATCCCAAAGCACAGGGCAGGCAGCAGCACCCCAGCTTTGCCAAGGGTCTGGACACCACAGCTAAGTCAAGTTTCAGGGTTCTGGGGTGAGGTTTGTTTGGGGCAGTACTAGGGACCAGGCAATCTGTGCACAGGAGTCACTGCACTGCACAGGGTGGGGAGGGGGTATTTTAGCCAGGACATACCCATCTCCTTACTCTTCTAAAGAAGGGCCAATGGCAGAGCTATCATCACTACCGTGGATTTTAAGGTCTCGCCTGAAAGTGCAATTCATGTGAGGCCTTTAGAAACAAAATAATTCTCATGGGTCACTCAGTGACCTGGTTTGGGCCAGGGACTTGCTCAGCAGAGGCTGAGGAGGCAGGTGCTCAGTGCATAAGAACATAAGAATGGCCATACTGGGTCAGACCAAAGGTCCATCCAGCCCAGTATCCTGTCTACCGACAGTGGCCAATGCCAGGTGCCCCAGAGGGAGTGAACCTAACAGGTAATGATCAAGTGATCTCTCTCCTGCCATCCATCACCACCCTCTGACAAACAGAGGCTAGGGACACCATTCCTTACCCATCCTGGCTAATAGCCATTAATGGACTTAATCTCCATGAATTTATCTAGTTCTCTTTTAAACCCTGTTATAGTCCTAGCCTTCACAACCTCCGCAGGCAAGGAGTTCCACAGGTTGACTTTGTATACAAGAGCAAATAAGAATTAAGCCACCTACCTCTTGGATCTCCCTCTGATTTTCCCGTTTGCCTCTCTCTGCTCGGGCTCGTGGGAGGAGCCTACTGGGGAATCCTTACACTGGCCTTCCAGTGGCTTTTCTCTACCGCAGCTGGTTTGGTCCCTTTCTGACAGATAGCGGAAAGTCCTGCGGGGCTTCGGGGGAGGGATGGCAGCAGGCCTTGTCTCCTGTCCCTCGGCCTCCGAATAAATGTTTTTGAAGCTCCTCTCCATCACATTGAGGGGCTCCACTCCCTCAGCATGTAGTTCTCGCTCTGTCGAGCCACAGCTCTCTCTTTTCCTTTTCAGCTCCAATGCCATCGCTAGGACCTTGTCAGGAGGAACAGCTTCTATGTTCTTCCACAACCCTCGTGAGGTGTAGAAGTTCCCTGGTGGCAGCGTCTGCTCTGGGTCCAGGAGGCCTCCCCGCCAGTCTCCATTCTCCTCAACCCGGGAAATCGGGCAGCATGTGCGCACTTTGGGCCTGAGGATCTCTGAGGTACCGCAATCACCATCTCTCTCACTGTCACCCTCGCTCGGAGAATGGTTCCTGCCCTTTTCCCTGAAGTCCAGGCCCAAGCTCTTTGAGTTTGCTAGCCCTGCCTTTCCGTCATTCCCACAGCCCCATGGCTTGGCCTTCGGTAGAGCCTCACAGCCATGGTCGTACTGTACCCCAAAGTCCTTCGGCTGCTGTCTGTCCTCGCTGCAGCCCCCTCTAGTCTTCCCTTCCCACTGGGAGATCTTCTGTTTGATGTTCCGGCAATGGCTGCGGGAAAGCGTTTGCACAGCACACCGAGAAAAGCCACCATCCGGGGTCCCTGTTGGGTGCATGGCAGGAGCCTGAATCCTCACAAACGCCCCATCGCAGGCACCTCCTAGTCCCTCCTGTGCCACACACACGGTGAGAGGGTTCGGAGTCCCAGCGCACCTGCTAGGCTCCAGTCAGGGAGCAGAACACAGACAATCCCTTTGGACACCAGCCCTGCGAGCAACAAGTCCTAATTCAGCCCTGGGCGGGGCGGGGGGCAAGAGAGAGAGAGAGAGAGAGAGAGAGAGAGAATGAACACATCCATCAGTCCGGCTCCGAGGCAGAAAGTACCCACTCACCCCAACAGAGAAGCATTTAGCGGCAAACATGAGAGCACAGTCGTAATTGTTCTCCTAGGGCTGACCCTCCTCACTAAGTGCTCAAGACTGGTCTCCCCACACCTCAACCCACTCCTGAAAATGCCTTCCCCCAAAAAACCACAGAGATTTAAACACCTGCTGTAGGAAGTGCCAGGCTCCCTGATTTTCCCCACCAACATCGGGCACGGCAAGGGGGGAGGAGACGACGGACTGGCTGCTCCCACTGCTTGGGAAACAGGCTGGTGATTTGCGGGTCTCTGAGCTCTCTCTGGGCATTGCCCATGGTTGCTAGCACAGGTGCAGCACTCCTGAAAACAACACCGGCAGGAGCTCCAGAGTGGACCCGGTGCAGCATTTTCACGACCCCGTCGTCTAACCCTGCTCGGAGCAGGTCTGCGCAATACAGTAGCCAAGGTGCCAACAGCATCTTGTGTGTGCTGGAGCTCCCGCCGGGGGAGCCACAGTGGTGAGGGGACGTGCTGAGACAGAGCTCAGCGCAGGCATAGTGCAAGGGGCCTTCCAGCTCCAGTCCGCAGTGAGCCAGCGACATCCCCGATCGGAGGCTGCTACTGTTTGACACAGGAAAGCTAAAAGGCTCATTGCATCGACTGCAGTCCGGCCCAGGGATTGGCAACACTAACTCTCCCTCTGGATGTGCTCCGTCTGCCCCACAGCCGGGCAGGAACCTGTTCGACGTTCCACCTGCCCACACCTGACCTAGATCAGCCACCGGGGAGACTCTAGGTCTCAGGGAAGTGGCAAAGTGGCTCACGGTGTCTTTTGGGGGGAGTGAGAAGCAGCAGCCGCTCCGGATGCAGTGCTGTGCTGGTCAGTCACACCCTGCTCTGTCCAACAACCCCTTAGCACGGTGTATCTGCTCAGGGACCCAGAGCATAGGCCATTCAGAGACCATCACCTCCAGGCTCTAGCTGGGTGACGTTGTTCAGGACAGAAATCCTGACCACAGACATAAGTGAAGTTGGCCTGGGTGGTTCTGGCCACCGTCTGACAGCAGGAAAAGCAGATGGGCTGCCGTGCAGGGGAAGGGCTGCAAGCCAGGCTGGGCTGTACATACCCAGCACTCAGGTCTGGGCAGAACGGCTGCAGCTTCAGTGCCTGTGAAGATCTCATCAGCCTTGTGCCCACATCTGCCTTTTACCCTGCAGAGAGGGGTTTGGCCCAAATCCTCACCCATCCCTTCTCCTATGAGCCAGAGCACAACTTAGAGAGGAGTCTCTAAGACAGCAGGTGAAGCTGATCCGTCTGCCTGCCCAGGTATTTACCCTCTGCCTAGCCCGGTGGGACGTGAGCCCCTGAACTATTTGAATATGAAAACCTAACTCGGTGCTAATCCAGTGCAAGGGCAGGCTGGCTCCTGGGGGCTATGTGTGCAGCACTGCCACACTGATCGAGGTACCTGCTGAGCCCCCAGCGCGTAGCTCTCCACAGAGTGACGAGGCCAAACACCCCTCGGCAGCACCTCTGTCCCTGCTGCATAAATGGGAAGCTTGACCCAGAGAAGTGGAGAGACCTGAACAAGGCCACAGCAAGCGCAAGTGTCAGAGACCCTGGCTCAGGCTTGTGCTCAGGTCACAGCCCACGGGACAAAGTCCCCTTGCTCAGTGGCGGAGCGCGATGCTAAGCAGCACTGGAAGCTGCTGTTTCTGATCTCATCAGCACCATCTGCGGTGACTTTCCAAGTCGCTATGAAACCCACCTGGTCCTCACGGACTCAGCGCCTGTAAAAACTGGCAGAACTGCAGACAGGAAGGGCATTAAGTCAGCGAGAAGCCGATCATAAACCTGCCTGCCCCGTTATCTCGCTACCCCTGCAAGCCGCCCGCTGCCCTCGCGAGGAACAGGCTCTGTGCCCCAGCGCGTTCAGCCAAGAGCCAGGTTTACACGGCGTGCATTGGGCAGATCAGCTCTCAGGAGGGCATCCTACATCACCACACCACTCAAACTACTGGCAAAGCTAGTTGCCACAAGTCACTGGCGCCTGGGATTTGCAGAAATGCACTGAAGGGAGAAGGCCTGGGTTTTGCGCCAAGCAGAGGCTACTGACCCTCCCTTTGCAGGAGGAACAGGCTGTGCCTGCTGCATGGTGAAGAAAGCGGGCGTCCCGCAGTTGGTGCTAGATGCGGGAGAAACGCACTGGCCAAGGCAGCTCACTGTTAGAACTAGCAAAACCGGCTCCTTTTTAGCCATGACAGCACACGGTTTCCCAGGCAGGGACTGAAGCGAGAGACTCAGCATCTGCACAGATGCATAGTGGAACTTACCTCTTTGCAGAGGTCCTGAAGTCCCAGCCGCTCCCTGCTGCACTCACACACAGCCAGCACCCGAGTGGAGCTCCCTTCTTCCAGCTGAGGGGCAGCTGCACCTAGCAGAGGCTGATGCTGCCCATCTCCAGGGATGACAGTACTGGCTGTCGCCTTCTCCCGCACTCTCCTGATGGGGAGAAAACAGCATGTGGCTTCAGCAAACACATGACCAAGCCAACTCCCAATCCCGAGCAAGGCGGCAGCCTCCCGCTTGCAATGCATGACCGGCACCGGGTAACCCCACTGTGCTGGGGGTCTGTGCTAACCCCACCGAGCAGCCTGCTCCAGCCTCAATGCTCCACACACAGAAATCTCAGCGCTCAGATGCCCGGGCTGAACCTAGGAAAGTTACAGCACCCAGCTCCCAACAGGAGTGGGAGCCCATGCAGCAGACAGCTCTTACACAGACCCTGCCATTCGGAGTACACTCAGCCAAGCGAGTGGAACAAGCATTCCCCCAGTCCCTGCCAGCAGACCCCTCTGCCCATCTGGGCTGTGCTCATTGTACAGCATGGCGGCCCTACTGCAGCACAGGCGCTCTCCCCTCCCTGGCATCAGCAGGCCAGGAGCGAAGACTCGACAGGCAGCGCCTCCTGCAGCCGCAGGGTGACAGCGAGATGCAAAAGGAGGTGGAGGCAGGGGAGTAGCAAATAACGGAAACCTCATCACCTGCCCCCTGCCCAAGGCGTCAAGGGCTGGACGAGAGCCCAGCGTGCTGCAGTGCAAACTAAGGCTTTCTAGGCACAACCACCGCTCACCACTGTACCTACGTAAGCCCCAAACACACACAGCCATCCCCCCGGCACTGACACCATGGTACCATGCGGCCCAGCTGCCCCAGCCAGCAGCCCTTCCCTGGCCTGGCCACTTGCAGCCAGAGCCCTGGCAGGAGCCCTCCCCCGCAGCACCACGCGGGAGCCTCCTCTCAGCCGAGACCCCACGCAGCAGCTATAAATAAGCTTTGTCTCCAAACATCCTGAGCCAGGAGCCATCCTTCCTCAACCCGTCTGCGCAGCTCGATTAGCAGGCAGGAAAGTGCCCCTCCCCTCAGTGGCCATGGCTGCCACACCGCGATAACAGCCCTCGCTTCCCAGGCACAGAAAGCCAACCCTCAGGCCACCGGGAGCGGACACCCAGGGCCTGGGGTCAGAAGACAGGGAAGGTCATAGCAGTAAGACACTGGGGCTGGGGAAAAAACTTCGCCAAAATAGCCCCTTACTCCCTGCTCCTGCCCCTGGACACCACACCATGAACCCAGCCAAATGTAGGGAGTAGACACCTACGAGCCGGGAACCAGCTGGGCCAGTGGCAGGGCAGGCCAGGGCAGCAGTAATAGGAGTGCAGGGAGAAGCAGAGGAGAGAGGCTGTTGAAAGCAGGGACCTCACTCAGAACAACCAGCAGGAGCAATCACACATGCCCAGAAGGCTCAGGGCTGCTGGGGATGGAGGCTGGAGAATGAGAATCCAGCACCCTATCCAGTGGCTGATTAGGGAAAGCGATGCTCTCAGCCACACACGAGCCAGAACCCAGCGCAGCCATCCCCAGATCCCGAGGAAGAGATTCTGCTCCATCGGGGTCTGATACCTGCTGTGCTCCAGGGTGGAGTGCAGGGCGGGGGGGGGGGGGGGGGGGGAGCCCCCCATGCAGCACGATTCACAGGCAGGGCTGGAGAGGGGAGCAGCTGAAATCACTCCTGTTATCAGAGCTCCCAAAACACAGGCCCGAGAGCCACTCTGGCGCAGGGAACAATGGGTCATTCACAGGACAGAGCGCTCTGCGGGCTAACGCTCTGCATCCCTCTGCCCACATGCCCCTAGTAACAGCTCCACAAGGGGCCTGGCAGCAGGGTACACGAGGGCTCAGTTATTCCCCTGGAGCAGTGTCGGTTTTCACTTCCTGCCAGCCATTTTGTGCCCCACAAGGAGGGAGCAGCGTGGCCTGGAGACGCCTGGTCTGGAGGGCAAAGGGCCACAAACTGCAGTACACATCACACTACACAACAGGCCAGCCTGGGTCTGTCCCCAGCACCTACATCAGGCCCTCTTCCCAAGAGGGTCGTGTCTGCTGTCAGGAAGCGTGAGCAGTTACATCTGCCCCTCCACATCTCATTGGCTGGGGAAGCTATAGAAAGGCGGGAGGCACAGATCACAGGTATTTAACACTCTGGGGCTCAGTGAAGGAGCCTGCGTCCCCACAGTTACGCTGGAAACCGCCTCAGGCCCTCCCTAGCACACCTAGATGCACAGTTACCCAGGGCTCAGTAACTCAGCGGCAGAAGACTAGCCCAGCCAGGTCTCACTGTACAGTCCCACTAGGATCCATTCCCCAGCCAGTTAGCTTTTGCATTCAAAATACTGCAGCATTTATGTCAAGCTGAAGGAATTCACAGGCAAGTTCTCATGAAACACCAGGAAGGCTGCGACACAAGCCATCAAGCTGAGACAGCACCACAATGCCTGAAAGCACTGGACACCCCACAGCTGTGGGTACCAAGGCCCATAGTTTGGCCTGCACAAGGCATTCTCCAGCTGCCATCAGAATCCAGGCACTAACCAGAGAGTTGTGCGTGAGCACACAACCCTGGTACCCAGCCCCACCTCAGAACCAGCCTGATAAGGCTTGAGTTGCTCACCAAGGTTTGAACAGCCCACCCAAGTGATGAGAGGCAGAAGGGAAACAGGCGTGGGGGTGAGCGTCTGTGCCTTTGTTAAGAAAAGGGGTTTTCTAGTGGGTTCTCTGATTCTCCCCTTTTACAGCTGCTAAAGTCTGTGAGCGAATGTAAGGGACACGAGACCCAACACAAAGTGTGCTTATCACGTAGCAGAACCAGCAGGCCCAGTTCTTTCAGCATCACAAACCCATTTCCTTCCTGCCAAGGACACAGTTAACAAATCAAACTGCTTCATGGGTCTCCTCCTCTGGGCACAAACCTGCCCTCACCATCCGGCTTGAGTCAGGGAACCCCAAGAACCCAGTAAGCACAAAGGACACAGCAAAAATCCATCCACAGTTTTTACAGCAGCAAAATTTCTGTTCGGCTCCCAAGGATTTCAGCACAACCGACCATCACCTAACGATTTACAACAGCAAAGAGGAGAGAGTGCTCCAGGGAAGGGGAATAAGGCCACACAGGCAAAAGGCAAAGCCACATGGGCCAGCAGGTCAGCAACAAGTAGGGCTCAGGGCAGCTCAAATCCCGAGGAAAGAGCGTCTAACCAAGAACTATCACGAGAGGTGCACAGCTCTGGCCATTTATCATGAATCTCACTAATCTATTTGGGGATTTTTAAAAAGACTATTTGGTACTCGGGTGATTATGTGACAATCCCAGCCCCTAAGTTCCTAGCCCTCCTGGTTGTGGAGAAAAGCTTGATAACATGACCTCTGATGGCTCAAACACCCGACCCAACTCTGATTTTTTCAGTCTCGTGATTTTAAAATCACCCTCAAGATTTTTTTTGAGGCCCTACTCACGATTTTTCAAATGCTTGGGGTTGGCAAAACTGGTACACTTACCAGGCAACGCCTGCATGCCCAGGCCTTTCCCGACCACACGCTTTACATGGCATTTGCAGGAGAGCGGAGGAAGAAGCCCTTGGGAGAAGTATTTGATTAAGCAGAAACAGCAACTCACCAGCAAGCTTTCACCGCTCTGCAGTGCTGGCTGCCCACTGCGTGGCACATCTGCTCAAATGAAGTTCTCTACTCCTGTCTCCTCATTGCCAGCTGAATACCCGCACAACATTCATCCGAGGGTGTACCAACAGAGCGTGCCAGCTCAGGCAGACTATGCTCAGAACGGTCTTGGTTTATAGATGCTCCTGGGCTCAAGGCATAAAGCAGACAGCAAATGTCTTCTCCTCTTCAACTGAGCAAGGGTCTAACTCTCAAAACAAGGCATCCAGTTCACAGCCACTTCTCTACTGAGAGAAAAGCACCAACCTCAAACTTCTCCTAAAAGAAGCTGCACAGCTTTGACTGGAGTCCTGGAACCCAAAGTCTCTAAGGTGTCTCACTGGTCCTTGAGTAATTACAATTAGAGCCAGATACAATTAACAACAATTAATTTCTATTCCACCTCTGAAACAACCTGATGGAAGGTGAGCTAAAGGAACTAGCCAACATCACCTCTCCTTTGGGTCTAGTCAGCCAGGCGCAGCACTGAACAGGTATTTGTCAAATACACACACACCCCCACACCCCCGTTTGGAAGAATGGAATGCAGCATTTAACCTGCATGGGCTTGCGAGACAGGTAGCTGCTCTCAAAGAAGAGGGATTTGATGAAAGCTGCTCCAGAGGGTGAAGCACATGAGCCCAGGAAACTATATAGACTTTGCCCTCAGGAGGAGTCACAGAAGTTGCTCCGAAGCAGGTTGGGATGGTCTGACCTCTAAGTGAAAGAAAGTTGCCTATTTCTGTGAGATCCAATCAAACTGCGAACACAAAATCTCTGCAAAACCTGACCCAAGGGACCTTTACAGCACAACTCGAGGGACTAGGGACAAACTGAAATCGCCCATGTCTTTTAACTGCGTCGCATCTGACAGCATCTTGTGAGGCTTCTCTGCAGAAACTCTGATCTCTAAAGTTTTCCAGCTTGCAAGGGGTTGTAAATCGGATCAGCAAATTTCTAATCCTAAAAACCAAGCAGGTACTTCCAGACCCTTTCACACAGACACCGGCAAGTTACTCAGGGACTCCTGCAGGACCAAAGTAGTTAGACTTGGGAAGGATGAGTCTCTGCTATTCCAGACCTCTTCCCTATTGTACATTCTCTAGTGCTTCTAACAAAACCTGGGCTTCCTACACATGAGAAAGTTCTTCACCCCTCATCCCGTTGCTCATTCTCTGCACGTTCCGAACTGTGCCTCTGAGCAGGGAGCACTTCATGCAGGGAGCATTCAACTACAAGCTATTTTAGTTAAATTTACACTTTAAAAAAAAATTAAATGATTGCTGCACCTCAACATGGCTCTCTCCAAACTGCATCCAGAAGGCTCAATAATCTCGTTTTCCTGTGTTCCCAAAAGTAGCCAAACACCCACCCCCACCCCACACCATTAATGGTGATAATACTTGCAAGTGCCTTGCATCTGAAGGCACTAAGCAGAGATTCTAAATCAATATAATTTTATTTGAAAATGTTCTCATCTAGAAACATTTAAAATCTTTCTGTACCTAGGAAGATTTGCCAACAGCATTGCCCATTTCTTGAAAAAAGGAGACCCTCTCAAGATGCAGTTCTCAGATTCAACGTCTAGAGGAAGTTTCCAAATCTTGGCCGAAAGTTGAAGCATGAGGCGTTTTAACACTACATGGCAGGGAATGCTATCTTTTTTCCAGTACTGAGAGCCAGAGAGCATTCTAAGCATTTTCCATCCAAAGAATCCCAACAGGATTCAATTTCCTGAAACCATATGTTCCAAAAGAGAACGCTGCCAACATTATTCAGGAACAAAATACTCTTCATTGTTGAGCCCACCCAACGCAGGTGCTGCTGGCCCTGTGCTAACCCTCATACTGCAGTCACAAAATCTCAAGCAATTAGCAAAACAAAGGCATTAACATGTATGCGGCATCTCCTATTACAAGGCTGCAAAGCAGACACCAGGACCCACACAGATTAATTCCTCGTGACTGTCAGCTTTCCAAGCCAATCCCGTTTCAAAATGCTTCTCACTTGTGAATTGCTCAAGAGGTGACAAGTCTTCCTGCCACAAGGGTGGGGGGGGAGGCCTTCAAGTCTCTTGCATTCTGGGAAAGCAGCCAAGCAAATAGTGGAGAGAGGTGGTTAGTAAAGATATTTATTACTCACTGCGAAGGCACAAACAAGGATACATCTCAGAGCCACTTTTACTCTGCTCAGATGCAAATCCTATGCTTTTCTGAGCAAAACTCTGCCCCGTTCTGGAAGTGGAAAAGTCTGGGCAGTATCAGATAATAAACAACACTCCAGGAATGCTGTGTTCGGTCATTCAGCTCAGCAGAAACCACCTCTATTAGGAACTGGAAGCTGCCACCGGGCTAGCAGCAGAGCTGAGCTCCAGAGCGCCACAGGGTAGGTCTGCACCCGGGCTGGGATGCTCGCTGCCATGTAGACATACCCACTGAGACCCCAGAGGCAGGCACAGAGCACATAGGCTGGATCACCACCAGTGTGAGCATAAATGATGTTCGACACTTTATTTTAACCAGAATGAACGAGCTAAGGAAAAAATGCCTCCCCTTTCGCTGGGTTCTGAGCCATTCGGCATTAGGCAGGAAGTGCAGCGTTGCCAACTCACCAGATTTTATACTTGGTGTTTTTTCCAAAAGGCCCAGTTCTGCACGTCTCAATCTCGGGGTTTGTTTTTTAAGTCTCTAGCTGTTGTGGATGCAGAGGGAAGATCTCTAAAGGCTCAAACACCAGAAGGCAAACAAACAGAGCCCAACATTCGTTATTTTTTAAAATAACATGATCGCTGCAGGGCCTGACTCATGATTCCTGAATGTCCAGGGTCAGCAACACTAGAAGGGCAGCAAACCACCCAGCTCTGAAGCAGGATTTCAGCCAAGCCCGGTGGCTGTTTGCCTGAGGGCCCTGCAGTTTCACACCAAGGTGCAGGCGAGCTCAGCAGAGGCACTGCAGGCTGAATGGAGGGATAAGATCAAAGATCAGCGTAACCTGAGGTAGTTCCTTGATGCAGAACCGACACCAGTCAGGAAACGCATATTCCACAGCAGACAAAAAAGGGATGCCGGGGCCACTCCCTGCTGGGGCCTTTATTGTCTTTTGCCGCATTAGCAGAGT
The DNA here is from genome assembly GCF_002925995.2 of Terrapene triunguis. NCBI lineage: Eukaryota > Metazoa > Chordata > Testudines > Emydidae > Terrapene > Terrapene triunguis. Next base: position 4,445,058 of record NW_020665277.1, read on the forward strand.
TTGCATTGACTGGAGAAACCAGACCTTTTGGCCTCTGTTTCACTCCCCCCTGCTCCTGGGCCTCACCCAGATGCCTGTGCCCCCAGGGTCAGGTTCACTGCAATCTCCCAACAGACCAGGCAGAGCCTCCTGGGCTTGCTGGAGCCAGGGTCTCTCCCCCTCCCAGACTGGGGCTGCACCGCGGGAGTGTGGCAGGGGAAGGCACAGGCCCACACGGCCGTGGAAGCTGGCACCGGTGGCAGGTCTGACGGGGAGGAAGCTGCCCTCCCCTCTCCCACAGACAGGGCGACTGGTAAGGGCCACCTGGCAGCACTCACGGGAAAGGGGCTCAGCTGCCCCTCAGGTCTCCGCTGCCTGTGATGGACAGGACTGGCAGGCAGCAGAACAGCCTGGGCTATCAGCCAGGAGGGAGGCAGGGCTCCCAAGTGTCCACTGGAGTCTCCTCCCCACTGCACGGTACTGGGCAGCTCCTGGGCTGCTCACTGCAGGAGCATCAGGCAGCCTCCTCCAGGCAGCTGCAGCATCCCTAGAGTCAGCTGCACACGGAAGTGGCACACATGGCAACAAGCACTAACCTCACAGGAGAGTGGAGGGTACCAGGAGCCCAGTTTCCACGAGCAATTGGGAAACAGGGTAGCCGAAATCCTTGCTTCAGTCTCAACTCCTCAGGGACAGGTGCCGTACTCGCCCCAGGGGCGCACGCGGCTCCGAGCACTGTCAGCACCGCACACCACAGCCGAGCGTGAAGAGCTCCATCTAGGCGAGGGGGACCATAGCGTACCTTCCTGTTGCTCTGGCTGCAGGAGAGTCCAAGAGCTCAGATCCCCACTCCAGCCCGAGTGCTCCAGGGACAGCAGAAAGTGCTGAGCAGAGCACTCAGAACTACAGCCCTGGCAATGGGCCGTGCTGCAGCTGCTTTCAGCATCCCCATTCCCTGGGACAAACACAGCTAGGAGCTGAGCAGAAACATTAGGCAAGAATGGAGCAGCTAACTCCATGTCATGCTCCTAGCCCAGCCTGCCACTACCTCTGCCCTTGCTGGCACAGCCCAAGCCACCAGCTTTTGTGGAGCTGCTCGATCTACACCCCAACCGTTCTAGGGGCCAGGACTGTCTCGTGCCCATACTCCCACAGGAGGAGCACCTGATTCGAGAAGCTCCAGGAAGGAGTCACCTCTGTCACCCCCTGTGGCCAGTCCTCTTTGCAGCTTTCCAGGGCAAGCTCGAGATAAGGCTCTTGGTCGGCTGGGAATGGAGGGCTCCACTTCGGTCAGCGAGTTAGTTTACAATCTTCAGGTACCACGCGTCCTTCTGCCACCAATTCCAGAGATCCACGTCCCAAGACAATGCACTGCCCGGCTTCCCTGGGATCTGGACTGTGTCCAACCCTCTGCTTGGGGGAGACAATTCCTATTGGTCCTACTGGCCTTGAGAGCAAACAAAAGCCAGGCGGAGCAGATGGAAAACAAACATCCTGAGAGTGGGCACTTACCCGTCCAGCCACAGGAAGCGGGAAAGCAAAAGCCAGAGATGGCACTCGGGACAAATCAGTGGGCGGAAATGCCGCATCCCAGCTGGCTCCACACCTCCTCTCTCAGCACTACTGCACTTTGCTTCCTGAGATGAACCTTCAGGTTACGAGCAGCAGCAGCTAACTGAATAACCTCCCTTGCCCAGCACCGGGTCAGACCAATGGTCCATCTAGCCCAGTGTCCTGTCTCTGATAGTGACCAACACCAGAGGCTTCAGAGGGAATGAACAGAACAGGGCACGTTATCAAGTGACACATCCCCTGTTGTCTAGTCCCAGCTTCTGGCAGTCAGAGGTTTAGGGACACCCAGAGCGTGGGGTTGCATCTCTGACCATCTTAGCTAATTACCAGTGATGGACCTATCCTCCATGAACTCAAATGGCCCCTTCTGCTGGTCAGTAATGTCACAAGTGGGGAGCGATCACTGCTGTCTCTCCGTTTCTAAGCAGTTCACTACCCCATTGCAGTCGGAAGACACACGCCGCTCTGAGAAGTGTGATCCCCTCTGAGACCCCAGCTCCTTCCCTTCACAACTGCAAAGCATATTTCCCTGTTCATGTCTCTGCATTTCTAGAGCATCACAGCCTCAAAGCACTCAGAAACATTAACTAATCCACTCTCAGCCAGGCAGGCCTGTATTACCCCATTTTACAGAGTCAGTGACTCACCGAAGGCCAGAGAGGGACTCGCCAATCCCCAGCCCCTACCAGAGAACTGACCTGCAGAGTGGCCCCGCAGGTAGGGTGACCAGATGTCCCGATTTTATAGGGACAGTCCCGATTTTTGGGTCTTTTTCTTATATAGGCTCCTATTACCCCCCACCCCCGTCCCGATTTTTCACACTTGCTGTCTGGTCACCCTACCCGCAGGAAGCCCTGGGAGCGATGGGCTATGGCACACTGGACTCCTGGCCTTATTCCATCAGCAAGACAGTTTTGTTGTGTCAGCCACAACCCGCCCGGTCTCTGCACCTCCCGATCATAAGAACATAAGAATGGCCATATTGGGTCAGACCAAAGGTCCATCCAGCCCAGTATCCTGTCTGGAGACAGTGACCAATGCCAGGTGCCCCAGAGAGAGTGAACCTAACAGGTAATGATCACATGATCTCTCTCCTGCCATCCATCTCCACCCTCTGACAAACAGAGGCTAGGGACACCCTTCCTTACCCATCCTGGCTAATAGCCATTAATGGACTTAACCTCTATTAATTTATCCAGTTCCCTTTTAAACCCTGTTATAGTACTAGCCTTCACAATCTCCTCGTCAGTGACCACAGGGGCGGCCTAGAGCTGGATTCCGAATGGCACTGAAATGGCTCTCCAGGTCCACGACATGCTCTCAGCAGCACAGGGCCTATGGCCAGAGACCAGCTCAGCTAGTGGCACCGATGTGGACAGAACCATGATCGCCAAGTGCATCATCCCAAATACATACAGTAACCGCAGCTTCCCATTTGGGGAGCCCAGGAATCCCCTGAAACCTGAGACACCCTGACAGGGATGGCCCATGCAGCTCTTTCCCCTCTAGCTAGGCTGTGCCTTCCTTTGCGGTGGCAGATGGGACAGCGGACAATGCAAACACCATTGTTCAGATATAAACAGATGCAGGGGCTGCCCTTCCTGGCCAGCCTCCTGCCTGCCCATCACCCCCCTCCTCCCCTCCCTGGAGCCGAGAATGAGCTGTGGCAGGAGCTCTCGCTGTTAGCAGGGGCTCACAGAATCCCAGCGAGGTGGTGCATGTTCAGATGGGCTGTGATCATTTTCAACTAGCAGCAGAGGAAGGGCCTACACAGCAACTCGCACCCTGGGCCAGGCACAAGGGGTGCAGGGCCTACGAGCCGCACATCCGAGCGCACAGCATGAGCGACAGCAGACACAGTGCAAGGGCTGACAGCCTGTCCGTGCCAGGGAGAAGAGCACGCGCATTTCATCCTCAGCTTAATGGGAAACTGGGGGAGCCTCCTACACACAAGTGCCAGATGAGTGGGCGGGGGGGAGAAGGAGTGAGGGAGAGAAACATACAGCCATAAACTGGCTATGCAGAGAGATACAGACACAGCTTTGCCCATCACATTACATGCCACTTGCAAGGGAAGAGACACTGCCCGTGCCAGCTTCATTTCTCCATGCAGGTGAAGGAGGGTCTGACTGGCAGAGGGCATAGTCTTGTATTTCTCACCCCTGCAAAGGTTTCTTTAACAAGCTGGTTTGTTTTTTTAAACCCTACATCTTGGTTCGCATCCCCTCTGGTTTTGCCCATCAAGGAGCTGATCCCTGCGAATCAAGAGGAGCCTGGATTGCTAGTCAGGCAGTTTTGTGCCCCTCTTTAACCCAAACTCCTGAGAAAGGGTGGGCAAAAAGCTCTGAACGATTCATCAGCCCCAGTCCACAGCCCAGGGCCCAGAAAACTCCTCCTCCCAAGGAGCCTCCAGCAAAAACACAGCAGACAAGACTTGCTGTCCCTGTAGCTCCTTAGGTAAAACCAAGCAGGTTTTAAATAACCTTTCGGACCATCTTCATGGGTCAGAGTGGAACAACAGGCATGAGCCCAGCGATGCCTGCTCTCCTTCACCTTCCAGAGGTGACAAATGTTCAACTTTACCTAAAAATTGCAAAGCCTGCCCATAAATAGTCTTCCGGCGTAGAGATCCTCCCTAGCTCGGAGCCTGGCGAGATGCGGACACAAGGGAGAGTGACTCACCTAGGACAGCTGCTGGGCTTGAGCAGGTTTCTGCTTATTCCCTCTGCTCCTCCCCAGGGCTCATCTGCTGTAGATTCCCCGGCCCTCTGCCCCAGCCCGGCCTAGAGAGGCTGGTTACTCTGCCGGCTGCTCAAGTGCTTCAAATAAAACAGAAATACGAGGAATTCTCATTACAGCCAGACCTGTGTGAATGAGCCTTCTAGGAACTCAGCCAGACACCGCGAGATGGCGAGTCAGAGCTCTGCAGCCTGAGCACCAGCACACACGACTGACCCCCTGCCCTCCATCTCCTACTACTCCACACATTGTGTGGGGAGGGCTTGGGGCGGGAGGGCAGAGGTAGGCTGCTGAATACCAGCCTGGCAGGCAGGTATGTGCCTTGCCTTCCCTGCCGTGCACCCGGCTGTATGTTTTACCGGCAAAAGGAGGAGACGGGTCATGGTGAAGTGCAGGGGTGAGAGGAACCAATTGCCAGGTGTCTGACACCTGGCCCCCCTCTCTATTAGGGCCCAACCCAAACCCTGTTAAAGTCAACAGGAGTCCTTCCACTGAATTCAACAGGCTTTGGATCACATCTCCAGTCCCTACAGACGTTCAAAGCGGTGACGTACAAGGTACCGCATCTCCAGTCTGACCCTGAGCAGAGAACCCCACGGGGATGCTGCACAGCTCCCGGAAGAGCAGTCTGCAGGCTCTGCCTTTCCTCTCCATGATGTACAACCCAACGAACTGTCTGTGCAGCCAGTCACACTCAGCTCCACTGGTCAGGGAGCAGCTCAGAGTTGTCAGCACTGGGATTCACGTGATCTGTACCGCCCTGTGTGGAGCTGGGGTGGGGATAGAGTCCCTGAGCCCCTCACTCTCAACCACAGCAAGTTTAGGGCCTGCGGATGGGAGGGCCCAGGTATTCTATGGTCTGGAGATAAAATTCTGAAGACAGAGTCACTTGTATCCATGCTTAGGGAGCAGCAGACAGGCAGCTTCACTCCGCAGTTTACCGCTAACGTGCCCGCTGAACCAAGACAGCCCCAGCTCCGCAGAGAGACCAGTGCTGCACTCTGGCTCCTCACGCTCCTCTGGCACCCACGGGCAATACACAGTGAACTCGCTTAGACCTGCAGTGGAATCCCAGGTGACACCTTCCCTCCCTCTGGCCAGTGCAGATCTGGGTTCCAGCTCCGGCAGAGAATCCAGGCCTCTCAGCTGACCGAGAACTGGCAGCAGTGGAAGAGGGGAAACTGACTGACTGGGGAAACAATCATTCTTCACCTGAACCCCAGCCGGCTCTTACTGCACGGCTGACCAGGGTGGCATGCACAGGGTGTGGGGCAGTCACAGGAGGCCCCGGACACCCCTCACACAGACCTGCCCACACCTCGGCTTTGCTCTCAGCTGCAAGTGCTACTGGCTCTCCCAAGTGGATGCGCTGAAGCCAGAAGAGACTTTGCTCCCAGACTGACACCTAGGAGGAGACGACATCAGCTCGGGGAGCAAGGTAAGTGCAGGGTGGCTTGCAGCAGGTCTGGGGAGCGAGTAGAGGAGGAGGTGCACTTTGTGATGGCATTTACATGCAACAGGGCAGCTACAACTGAGGGCCCCAGCAAGCAGGGATTTTATACTTACCTCCTGGCCACTGAGGAAGGTGTTCAACAGTAAAACACAAAATCACCGCTGATAAAATTCACAGATGACACAAAGATTGACAGTGTGGTCGATAACGAGGAGGACAGGCTGCCATACAGAGCCACCCAGATCGCTTGGTAAGCTGGACCACCGACAACACACATTTAATACAGTCAAATACAAAGTGATACATCCAGGAAAGCAGGCCACACCTGCCGAACGAGGGAGTATCCTGGAAATAAACAGCTCTGAAAAGGATCCAGTCTCAGAACGGACACTCAATGAGAGTTCCCCGTGCGATGCTGTGGCCAAAAAAGGCTAACGCAATCTTTGGACTGGCGGAGCAAGTAGGTGTAGGAATAGGGAGGTGATTTCACCTCTGAATATGGCACTGATGAGACTGATACAGGTATATGGCATCCAGCACTGGTGTCCCCATTTCTAAAAGGATGTTGAAAAACTGAAGAGGGTCCAGAAAACAGCCTCAAAAATTATTCAAGGCTGGAAAAAATGCCTGACAGCGAGGGACATAAAGAGTTCCATCTGTTTAGCTTATCAGAAAGAATACTGAGAGGTAACTTGGTCACCATGTGTCAGTACCTACATGGGGAAAAGTCCCAGGTACTAAGGGACTCTAAGGGAGAAAGGCCGAATAAAAGCTAACAGCTGGACATTATTCAAATTGGAAATAAGGCCCCAGTTTTTAACATGGAGGGTGATCAACCACCGGAACAAGCTCCTCAGGGACATGGTGGATTCTCCATCTCTTAACGTCTTCAGCCCCAGACTGGCTGCCTTTCCGGAAGAGATGCTTTAGCCAAACACAAGTTATTAGGCTCTATACAGGGGTAACTGGGTGAAATTTAATGGCTTGTGTTACACAGGAGGTCAAACTGGATGATCTAATGGTTTCTTCGGGCCCTGAACTCTACGAATCTGACTCCAAACAGATGGAATTCCATGTGTTCCTGAGCTGTGAAGAATTGTTTCCACTGCAGCCATGTCACGGCACCAGCCTTGGGAGCCAAACACTGAGGGCCACCAGGAGAATAGGCTGCAAGCTCACACTGCATTTGGGGGAATCAGCGTGTCAGGGGTTACCGCAGCAGAGTTTAGCACAGTTAGGAGATTAAGGGGTTTGAAAGCCATTCAGTATGTGCCCCTGTCCTAACTTCAGCACTGACAAGAGACCAGCGTGAATCCTCTCTTCAGAGGGCTTGCAAACAGCTGGTTGGTTACTTCAATAGCACGCGCTGAAACAAGGGATTTTGCACTTTGCAGCCTTTCCCACCCCAGAGAGCAGAACTCAGTTGGGGCCGGGGACCCACAACTGTGGCTTGTCAATATCTACCAATGGCATTTACACATGGTTTAAAAATCACAAGCAATTCAGGGCAGCTACACAGCTGGTGCATGTTCAGTGCCCAGCAGAAAAGGGTTTTCCCCTCAAGGGCCTCTGGGCACCACCGTAATGACACAGCCACCACAATAGCTATGGACTAATCCCTACCCTTGGGGAACAGCAGTGCGACTGGTGTACACAGCACAATTAATTCCCTGGCAGAAAGCTGCACCGACACTCTGTTAGGGCCGTAAATGAGATTGTTATAACGTCACTGGGACAAAACCCAAACAAGCCTGAGAGCTGAAAAACGAAGCTTCAATATCCCTACTCCATGGTTCTCAGCTCCTCTTCGCTCCCGCCACACCCCAGCCTGAACCCCCTCTGGAAACACAAGGCCCCCCCTCTTCCCTGGCTTAATTTAGTGGAGGATGAGAACACTTTGATAACCTCATAGTACTACTAGCCAACTCCAACAGGCCAAGCATTTTCTGGATTCAGATGCCAGAGCTGGAAAACATCACTAGGTTGGGAGACGTCCAGGGTTGTGAGTTCAATCCTTGAGGGGGTCATTTAGGGATCTGGGGCAAAAATCTGTTTGGGGATTGGTCCTGCTTTGAGCAGGGGGTGGGACTAGATGACCTCCTGAGGTCCCTTCCAACCCGGATAGTCTATGATTCTGTGAAGTGAGACTGGGAAGCTTTATTAGCTCATCCAGCCCTTCCCACAGGTCCAGTTCAGGCTTGTTCCCTTTCGTAGGTTTCCTGGAGAGGTGTCCAGCCTGGTTCTGAATATCCCAAGGAAAGGGGTTTCCCACCGCCCCCGGGACACACCTCTCCCCCTGCTAACACAGACTCACTGGCAGGGAGCCCCGATATTCAGCTTTGAATTTCCCTTTCCCAGCCCCCTCTCATTGCCAGTTCAGCTCCTTGTACCACCCTCAAGGATTCCTCTGGCTCCTGGATGCGCACACCCTCCGCCCGTCCCAGCCCACTTCCCCATTACTCACCTGTTGCACAAGCGCCAAGCCAGGCATGTTGCGCTCAGCATTTCCCCACCAACACACCCCTCTAGCCCCGACCATCCTGCGGCTCTTTTCTGAGCTCACGCCTATCTCTTGTTGGTGAGGGGGGTGCACAGAGATGAGCACAGCACCCCAGGGCAGCAACAGCCATCTTGCAGGGAGCAGGTCTTCCTGCTCCAGGATGACACGCAGTCGTGTTGTGCTGCATCTCACTCATCAGCTGCCCCTCTCCACCCCAGAGCCTCTCTTCCTCACCTCTGTCAGCTGGGAGATCCCCAAGCTGAAGCTGCAACTCCCCACCCACATCTCCTTTCTCTTCACAACCCTTTACTCTGTCCCTGGCCTCATGGCTGTCCACAGCACCTGCCATTTATCATGAACACGCTGCTCACTACATCTTCTTGACCCTCAAAGATGCCACAGAATCTCACTCCCATCCCCAGCTCGAAGCAGAACCTTCTGCTCCCTCCACCCCAGCAGGACTAACCCAGCCCATTATGAGCACCCCTAAGATTAGGGTCCCTGCTGTCCCATGAGTCCCGTTTACTGTCAGGACACTTTCGTACACCAAACCTGCCCTTCCTAGCTGCCGCACTAGTCCTTCGCTTCACCATGGCAAGCAGCCCCTCCTGCTCCCCGCCTCATTACTCCCACCCTCCCTGACTGCCATTCCAGCTAACACCTCGGCACTGTCTCCGAAGAGGTGGCTGTGACTCTAAGGGGATTAATACCTAACAGTTCAGGAATGGAACAGAAACCACAACTTGCCAGCAACACAGCCACTGGAGGGCCAGTTCACGGAGCCGCTACCTCAGCTTTTCAGAATCCAGCCACAAAAGTCTTCCCGGTTAATGTTACCAGCACATACACAGTTAACGCAACGATCTGATTTGCCATGGCACCCAATCCTGACTCATCTCACACACAGAGATTTAGAGTGTCAGAGCGAGCAGAGGGTTTGCAATGACCAAAACCAAGAATCCATATGGACCACCTGCCCAGAACTGCTGAGAAGCTGCCACAACTTCACCTTGCACCACTGCAGTATCTCAGGAGCAGCTTCCCCAAAACCCTTCGCCCTGATCTCACTCCAGTCTCCTGCCATGAAATAGGGAAGGGAAAAGATTCTGCACGAATAGTGACCCACAGTATGAAAATCAAACTTAGCAGACATCTGCTTTCTGCAAACACAGGATGACAATCTCCTGGGCAGGGCATGTCACATGGGCCAGGGGAAAAATTCAAGGACTGAGACAAAACAGAAGAGAAAAAACAAGAGCAGAAACAGTTCTCACCTGTGGGATGATATGGGCAGGTTTAAACTAATCCATCATACCCCAAGAGAGGCCAGTAGTGAGGATCACACGCAAGCGTTTGTTCCGTGTGCTGTTCCTCTACCCCCGTACCGCAGCATACCACACAGAGCCTGGATGGAGCAGCAGCCCCTTCAGCGTGCATCAGCAAGATGGAACATGCCAGCAGCCAGCTTGCCAAGCCTGGAAAAGCCAAACAATGACTGCATGTTTCTCGTTTTGAGACTCATCGGCATGAGACACCAGCATCCACTGCGCCATGAAAGTCTCAGGAGCACTTTTGCTTCTGCCAAAGCCGACTCCTAGGGCTGGTTAGCATACCAGGGCTCAGGAAAGGGGCTGACCACTCCATCTTCCACAAGGCAGAGGGCAAACAGCTGGGGCTGGCAGGAGCAGAGAACTGCTACACTGAGCATGTGGTGAGGTAGGGACTCAGCCAGCTGCCTTCCCCACACCATCACAGGGCACAGACACTATCCCCAGTCCCTGGTCCCTATGGGAGCCACTGCCCTGTTCTGCTCCCTCACCGTCATCCACCTACTAGCTGAAAGGCAAGGCAAGAAACGGAGATGCCATCAGTTAGATCGGAGTCACAAGGCTGCAACATGGCATCTCCTGGCAGCAATGGATCTGCACCCCAGCCTCTCGCTCCAGAGATGGACATGACCCATACCGCCAAGAGAGGCCGGCACCTTGGCCCCCGGCCACTCGCAGCTGTTAACCCCACAGACGTGGGTCCTTGAGGGGACATGGGGGAGGTAGCAACACCACCTTTGATCTGGGTGAAATTGAGAAGCGAAAGCTCCCAATGTACTGAGACTGTCACCGAGCGGAGGGGCCCCACGCCGGCTGGTCACTAGGTCTGTGCCACGTGCTAGGGGAGCTAAGACAGGCACTAGAATACCACCGCTCGGAGCTTCGTATGCTGCTGCTCCCCTTGTTCACACAGCCCTGGGGGAGGATCAGCGAGGCCGGTGCATTCCCCTCCCCAGGGTCAGCAGAAGGCAGCGTTCAAGTTCAGCCAGTAACCCAGGCATTAGCACCCCCTTGGGATAGGCAGGAAGTGAATATGCAGAAACCATGGAGCCAAAGCAGCTATAACAAGGAGTCTACAGGCCCGTCTGCCTTGACGCTGCCCCAGACCCACCCCAGGAAACATCCACAGGCACAGACACTGGGGTGGCAAAATACTACAACCCCCCAGCCACTGGTGACGCCAAAAATACAAGGTACAAAGTCAATTCCAAGCCCCAAAGAGGGTCTCAAAATCTTGTCATCCTAGGAACTGACAAGACTGGCCCAGACCATGCTTTGCCCCAGTGCCCAACTGAGGATGCTCCAGAGGAAGGGCTGAGACAGCCTGTAACGAATAATTACAGAATAACCTGCCAGGAGTGGCACTTTCCGCCTGTCCCAGGCACTTAGCAGCTGCGTTCTGTACGGAGTATTCCATATGGTGACCGCCCACCGCATTTAATGCTCCCCGTTATATAACAAAGGGCCAGATTGCCACAGCTGGGTCCTAAACAAACATACTTACAGTCAGCCTGCTGGGTGGGCTGGTTTTTCTTTTTCCCCAGACACATTTAAAGAAAAGAAGCCCAGATCTTTCAGCGAGAACTACAGCACTCCTGCGCCCTCGGATCCCGTCCTAACGCTAATGTCCAATGCCCCACACATCTACCAAGAATTAACTGCCTATGCTCCCAGCCCGCCCCACAAGGTGGGACAGTGTTCGCGGGGGTCAGTATAAAACAATCTGTGTTTGTGCAGTGCCCAGACTCTGATCCTGACTGGGGCCTCTGGACGTCACCACATGACAAAGAGGTGGTTTTTGAGGAGAAACTGAGGCTCACAGAAGGGACGTGACCTGCCCAAGGTCACACAGGCAACCAGGAATAGGACCCAGGAGTCCTGACTCCCAACACCCTGCTCTAACTACAGGCCTTTCATTTGGCTTCACATCCTTGAACCTGGGCCCCAGACTTTACCCTACGGGCATCTTGGAAGTCACCCATCTTCTCCTCACTCCTTCCCGACGCTCCCAAAAAACAGCCCATGTGTGGTGAACCGTTCCCTCAGAGGAGGTGAGAAACAGGAAACCTCAGCCATTCAGCAGGGCAAACCCATCACTCACAAGGCATAAGTACGTACCTGTTTGGACACGTTCAGTTTAACACACCGTCTCGTTATACCAGTTTCTTCCTCAGATAAGCTACTAGCAACACAATCCTCCCAGAATAAGAGAGAAACCAGCTGACCAGGCATCACCCTGAGCGCAAATAAGGTGCCACTAAACCCATGAGCCAGCTGCACTTACAAAGGACATTTCACTGCTATTTGTACAAACCATTTCAACAGTGCTTCTTCCAGGAAGGCAAGAGCCGGTCATTCCAGTCCAGGTTGTCCCGGCACCCCACCCCGATGCTAACCCACACCCATCACCAGGGTCTCTCGCCCTGAGCCACGATTGCATTCTCTTTGCAAAAGACGGCAAGCATTGAACAGGCCAAGAAGTAATCCAATGCAGTCCTGAGATCTCTCCTCCGGAGCAGCCAAGTCCAGTGCAACCCGAGACTAGGGCTTCCACCTGCAGAGCCATCTGCCATCTGGGCCCGTGCTCGGTGGGCTGGGACACAGTGCAAGGCCCGGCTCGGAACTCCCGGCAGAGCCCGGCTCGGAACTCCCGGCAGAGCCCGGCTGCCATTGCATCAACTTGGTCTCTTCTGGGAAAACCCAGAATTTTCCCCTGTGCTTCTTTCCCCCTTGGCTGAGGGAGTTTGCACAGGAGAATTCTGCACATACCTTCTGCAGCTCCCAGGGTTTCCCCTGCTGGGGGGGTTTAACAGCCAGGGCTCTCACAGGCACGGGCTCTCCTTAGGAGGAAGTGACTGAGGGCACTAGCCAGGGACTCTGGAGACATGCTTTCACTTTCCTGCTCTACCACAGACTCCCTGAGGGACCCTGGGCAAGTCACTTGGCCTCTCGCTACGCGATGGGGATAACAGCCCTGCCCTGCCTCACTGCTGTTGTGAGGAAAAGTACATTGCAGGCCAAGACACTCGGATATTATGGTAAAGAGACCCAGTCAGCGTCAGGACAGAGACCGCGAGGCCTGCGTAAAAATAAAAGTAAAGACAAAGCAGTGGCAAATGTGACTCTGCAGGCTCCAGGACAGCAAGAACTTCTCCAACTGATAAAGTCAGGAAGACACTTCCCCAATGGGCAGGTTTTTCTAAAATTGTCCACTATGGAGTTTCTTGCACCTTCCTCTGAAGCAGCCAATTCTGGTCCCTGTCAGACACAGGAGACTGGATTAGGAGGCACCATGGGCTGATCCAGTCTGCTAGTTCCCATGTTCCTAACATCGTTCAGCATAAGACAAGACATTAACAAAGCGTTAGACTCATCTCCAGTGGGCACCACAGCCTCTGTTTGCAGAATGCACTTCCCCAGAACAGTCAAGTTTCCCTTTCCCCACAGTGCTGCAAGTCCAACCTGCTAAAATAGCATTTTGCCTCCATTAAATGGTGTTAAAGAAACAGCAGCCTAGTGTTCAGGGGCACCTCTACCTCAGGGAAGCATGGAGTCAGACTGCAGCAGGCACACACAAAAAACTTTTCCTTCGGGATCACACCAGGTTGTTGAGACACCATTTAAAAACCTTATTCAACATTTTCCCTTTGTTTCTGTATTAGAAAACGCTCTATTGTCATCCCCTCCAAAACACAATGGAAGGTCACGAGACAACATTACTACATTTCCTGGTTTGGCTGTGAAAACTTCAAAACACTGAAAACAAAAAAAAAAAATCTACAATTGAGGCACTTTGATTCCTCTCCATGCCATGCCTGTTCTGAACAGCAGAGCCTGCACAGATGTTTAATGTGAAGAGCTGTCTACCCTTCCCTGCGCACAATCCCCAAAACGCTGTTCTCCCATCTTCTCCTAATCCATCGAGATAGACATTGCCACTGATAAATCTGCCATGTCTTTGCATTTAAGAAATTCTTTGGGAGACTCCAAGAGATTCTCCCATTGGCACATTCCTCTTGCTTTAAATGTTCATTCACTGGAATGAGAACATCAAAGGAATCAAGACTTAGTCTGGGATATTGATTTTACCAGATTAGGAAATGCCAAGGCAAAGCCAAAACCACTGATTCAGGGACGTACAGAATCCAGACCTTTACTCCTAATTCTACCACCTCAAAACTGAAACCTGAACAAAAAGGAACTGAATCTGAAAAGCTCATGCCCCATTAGTCAGAAATGGCAGCTGCTTCGCTGGCTGTCCATCTGCTTATTAAAAACCACACATGAAGCTGGCACAGTAACCGGGCATAGCACTCCTATGCAGAGCGCTATGTCTGGCTGCAAAGTCAGGACTCTGAGACCTGATTAAATGCCACACACGGTAAAGAAAGTCTCAGAACAACATAACAAATCCTGTTTAGCCCCTGCAAAGCACTGTCGCGCCACACATCCACGTACCTAGTGTGAGCCCATCACCAGGGTATCTGGACACTAGATGACCATTAACTCTCCCAATTCCCAGATCAGCTGGGAAAACAGAAGTCCAGCATTTGGGAGCTGCTGGCTACAGTCACAGTGCACAGGAGTGGGACCCTGCTCCAATAGGAAAGCAACTAAACCAGAGACTAACCTGGGACTGGTCTTGTTCCGAACTCTGGACACCCCTGTTGCAGTTCCCAAAGAGCTCCACGCTCCCTGACTGGCAGCACGTAACTCACGCCAGCGCATCAAACCCAAAGCATGCACAGGCTGCGACCCGAAGAGTCTGGTTGCTCAGTCCCATCTGTCTGCCCCCCACCTCCGGCCAGCGCTCTCCCGCTGAGAGGGACAGGAACCAGGGGTGACTCACTCCCAGAGTGAGGGAGGAGGATTTGTTTAGCCTGGTTCCACCCCCACCCCACCGCGTAAGCAGCCCTGTAATTATAACTCAATGGGAAGGGGAGACAGCGTCCCTCCCACAGGCATCTCTGCTGCCCAGTGCGGGAGCCACAGATACTTGGGGGATGAAGTGGGATTCTCCAGTCACAGGCTCTGTAAAGCCCAACAGACCTGCCAGCATCTCTAGTGCCGAGAGACAGCATGGTCCAGTGGGCAGGGCCTGGGCTCCAGGGCCAGCACCGCCACCGACCTCTGCCGCACCGCAGTGCTCAGCCCCAGGACACGGGGCACTAAGATGCTACTGATTTTTGTCTAGTTTATTTAGGTTGTCAGGCAAGAGAGGTTTTTGTGTCTGCGCAGCGCCCGGCACCACGGGGATCTTCTAGGTCACCCTGGGTCCGCGCAGCGCCCGGCGCCACGGGGACCCCAGTCA
>NW_020665277.1:4459949-4485364 GCF_002925995.2 Terrapene triunguis
CCCCAGTCACCCTGGGTCCGCGCAGCGCCCGGCGCCACGGGGACCCCCCCACTCCGGGTCACCCCGTGTCCGCGCAGTGCCCATCACAAGGGCCCCGGTCCCCGCAACAGAGGCCACCCAGGCCGGGGTCTCACCTGCTCCGCCGCTCCCCGCAAAATCCCCGGTCCGATCCCGCTCAGCGAGGCCCGCGGTCGTCTCTAGCTTCATACATTTGGGCAACATCCCATTGGGCAACGCAACAGTCACTCAGACACCTGGCCCCGCCCAAAGCTCCGCCTTTTAAAGGGACACGCACTCCATGGCTCGCAGGTTCGTGCCTTGGCACCCGCTGCCTTGACCCGCCGCTGGGGGGCGGATCGGGGTCCGTCAGCCTGAGCCACGGCCCTGACCTGCCCCCCAGGAAGACAGACCCCCACCTCCGACGTGACCCCCAGGGAGACGCCTCTCACTCCCCATCCTGCCTCCCCGGGAGACCCCACCTGTCCTGCCCCAGGAGCACCCCCTTCTATGCCGACACCGAGCTGGGGAGGGCCTCTGAGTCATGGTACTGCCACGTTCCCTATGTCACAAGCCCCCACAGTGCTAGCGTGCCCCTGGGGCGGGCACCCCGCCCATCTCAGGGATTGCCACACAAATGAAAATTCATCCCCAAAACGGGGGGAAGTGACGCCTTCACTGGAGTTCAGGGCTGCAATTGGGGAGCACGACCTGACCAGTGCCATGTGAGTTAGGTGACCAGTCACAGGCGATAGTGAATCGTGGGTGCAAGCGGTTCCCACACACCCATTGGCTGGTGACGACTCACCCAAGCTCTATGGCGGGATCCCCTTTGCCAGCCGGGGAGTGGAGGACACTCCTGACAAATCCTGAGCAGAGACCTGACAGCGCAGCCAGGGGTAACAGGCCTTTGGAAATGGGGCCCTCATCCCGAAGGGCTGTACCTCAGCCTGAGCTTCCTGACCCCTGAACACAGCGAGGCTATGGGGCCCTCAACATCCAGGCCCGAAACGTGTGGCCCCACGTGCCTCTGGAGCCCTAGTTTACATAACAGCTCCCGTCTACCCCAGACTGCCTGCCACTTTCCAGCTCCGTCACTCTCTTGGGCATGCAGGAAGCGGTGCCACCCTCTGGAGTTTTGGCGCCTGGCACCTTGGGGACAATCTGGCCATTGCCAAGGGTAAAGCAAGGATTGGGAAAGGCTGGAACTTCAGGCAAAGCTCATTGTGACGCACCCTGCCTGTGACCTCATTACTCCCACCTGGAGCGATACACACCCGTCACGCCTTGCCATCTGTTCATGCAGGCTCAGGTGCTAGGAAGCCCCAGCTCCTGCTGCATACTACAAGGTGCTGTGTCAGTGCTACAGGCTGTAGGTGCCAAAGATGAGCTCAGCAGGCGTGTGCCTATCTGTGTTGTGCGGCCTCTCCCAGCAACCACACAGCCCTCCCAAAGCCTCTTCACACTTACTCGCATTGGTTCACACCGAGGTATCAGAATTCAGCAGCTGAAGAGCCAGCGACTGGGATGATCCTGCCTCAGGCCCCAAAAGCGTAATAGGAAATCCCATTAGGAAGGACTGGCTGGGACCCCCTCTGTGAGACAAAAGGGAAGGTGGGGGTTGCTGACAGCCCTGGGAGCTAGCACAGCTACTCAGTATAACACAATACAGACTAGTACATGATATAATTAAATACCCTATTGCCATCTAACAGCTTCTGACACTATCCATACACTCTCCGTTTATTTCTCTGGAGGGAAAATCAAATTCCACCCCACAGTCCAGTACAACAAACTAAGTCCTGAAGACAGGGCCCAGGACTACTCCAGCCATGCCGGCAGTGTTCTGTGGGGTTCAGAGGCAGGAGCTGTGGCATTTACTTGTGGGTGCTTGAAACTTGCAGATGTTTTAATTTTGTGTTTTGGGCCCCTGCCCTTGCATGTAAATGCAGGGCTGTTGTGTTTGCTACAGCAGTGTAATTGCAGCGAAAAGCCACTAGATGGCAACATTTAGGCATTCATTCCAAAGGACAGGCTAGTTGTACAGTACTGTGATTCCCTTCTCGTCACTGTACATTTATTAATGGCACAAATATTTAATCGTAGGCTTTGACTCTCATAGGACAGTAAATCATTACTAAGACCAACTTCCACTTACAAAGCACGTTTTCATCTATGAGGCTCTCAAGGCACTTTCCAAACGATTCATACACGAGTCACTTCCCCATCATAGAAAAAAAGCTGTCATGTCTAAGCAACCCTGCAAGGCTGCACAGTTTAGGACCGTAAGTGAAGAAACATACTCTGGCTGTGCAGTGCCCATCACAAGGGGAGCCTATGGGTCTACAAATAGTAATGATGATGAGATATGGCAGCAGGTCCGTATGTGCTTGATTATGTTCTAGCATTCGTTACATATCACTGATATGAACAGAGCAATTTCAGCCTTCAGCAACCTAGTGAAGGATTTATTTCCAGGCATGACCATCTTTGTTCTGTGTTTGTACAGCACCTAGCACAGTGGGGGACTGGTCCATGACCATGGCTCCTAGGTGCTACTGCAATAGAATAGTACGGGCTGAAGCAAGGCAACAACCAGCGCTTATACAATTCTGGCTGCAGTTTACCTTTTAATTGTATTTCTTGTCCCCACTCAATGCAGCCATAAGTCATGGCGATGTCATGATCAAAGTAAGAATCTAGCTAGCTAGATGAGACTAACAGAGAAAGGGCATTTGTGTACTGATGACAGCTGAGAGAGAAAACAGCAGCTGTTTAAACTATTGGTGGGGATGGCTCATAGATGGGATATTAGGCTATCTGCTAACAACAACTAGGGCTGAGGCTTACAAAGGGAAGGAAATAATTTAATCATTTTGCACTTAGGATGCTGAGTAACAGTTTCTGAACAAAAATGGACCAGTGGGAGCTAGGCCAGTTATTGGCTACCACCTGGGATTCACTGGCTACTCAATTTGTCTTTCAGTCCAGCAAGAGCAAATTTCTTCCTGTCACTGGCTCAGGACACCTCCAGCACATGCCCGTGTGTGTGCGAGAGAGTGGATGCCTGCCAGCTCCACCCTTCCCTGACTCCCATCCATGCAGGGCTGCCATTGCCTTCTGGGCTATTGCTTATATGGGCTCCAAGGGACAGAGATAGCATAGCCTTGATGTGGTCCTTGACCTGTGCCCCTCACTGTCAGCACTTGCCAAGAGGACAGGCAGCCTGAAGCTTTTCAGGGCTGATTCCCTCAGAATAGGCTTATCCACGCAATGCGGGCTGGTGCAGTATAGCCTGTCATAGGGCTGGGAGTTATTCCGCATACAGCATCGATATAGCACTTGTAGAAGTCTGGAGCTGAGTCATTTGCTTCTGATTTGTGAATATCTGAACAGGCAGAATTTGTGTTACCACCTCTGGTGATTTAATCGCCACTCACAATATCTGATTTTTTCGTAAAGCTCCAGCTCCTGGAGTCCTGTGATTAAGAGAGATTCTCACCTTTTGCTTGCAAAAAGTACATTTCCAGCCCTCATGGCTACAGAGAAATGCCTGAAAACATGACACCAAGTGACCCAGAAACCACACAGCAAAGAAAAAGAAGCCAACTTTATTATTTGTTAAAAATCTCATGATTTTCAGGGCCTGACTAGTGATTTTTGAACACCCAGGGCTAGTAACACCACAGAGAAAGGACATGATCTCCCAGTGCTGCCACCACAAGAAAGCAAAGTGCAGTCATGGGTGGGGCTCTGGGCTGCCCCAGGCCCTGACAGAGTGGAGGAGGCGTCAGGGTCCAGGCAGGTTTGGGGATCTACTCCATGATTTTCAGCCCCTCTGCGATGAGGTTGAGTTCATAGCACCAGGTTTCATAGCGATAGGCCATGCGGATCTGAGCTACATTTGTCTTCCAGATGTTGTTGCCTTGGGGCCCCTCCTCACGGTAATTCTCCCCCAGGAACTTGGTCTTCTCCTGGCAGAGACAAGGGAGCAGAATGAAAGGCACTGCATGGATCTATGCCCTCATCTCCTTCGGACAGCCTCCCGCTGCAGGATCCCAGCTGCCCATGCTGTGCACGGGTTAGCATTGGCAGGCTTCTGCAGTCTCCCAGAGAAGCTGCTTCTGTGTCTCAAATTCCCTTTAGCGCCAGGTCTGAGGTGTCACTCTCCGAACAGGCAGAGCCATCCCTCCAGCTCCCCCACCCACTCTGATGCACACATGGAGACAGCTGCAGGAAGGGACATCCTCACTGCCAGGCCACTGGCAAACTGCTGAGCAGATGGCCCCTCCCCCCAGGGAGATGTGGCAGACAGACAGACGTACCTCATGGGACAGACCACATTGCAAGACACTGTTCCTGGCAATCTCACACATGTCACAGGTGCTGAGTTTGAAGACTTGGGCAGCAATGGCGTATTCCTCCATCAGGGGCTCCTAGAGCAACACGAGCATCATATCGGGGGAGAGGAGTGTGCAGCGCCTGCTGCACAGCTCTGTGCCTGTCGGGGCGCAGCAGGCATTCCCATTACTCTGTTATGGCAGTGCCTAGGACCCTCTCCGAGCAGGGCCCCATTGTGCTGGGTGCTGTACAAATAGCTCCCATGTCCCCATACCGCAGTGCAATGGAAGGCCCCTGGGTGGTATTTCCATGCCCAGGCCTGCCCTGGCACCATACCTTGGTGTAGTGGAACTGCATGGGGTCGTCCGTGGAGAGAGAGACCATCAGGCCTTTCTGGTGGAAGTCCAGCAGCGGGTTTTTGGCGTATTCAAGGAAGAGGCTGTTGTTGCTGAGCGGGGACATAGCAATGGGGATTTGGGCAAGAAAGTACAGGTACTGCAGCACAGGACTCTGAAAGGAAGAGCGTGGCTGTCTTCAGGGCAGAGGTGGGGAGCAGGGCAGTGGCAGACGCTGCTGCTTCTCCACTACCTACAGCCCAACCCTTCCATGCCCTGGCAAAGAGAGCTGGGAGGCAGAGCTCACAGCTGCTTTCTGAGAAGGGGAGGGTCAGTCACCGTCCTATAAATCCACGGGGCGTAGATCTGGGCTTTGCCCTTGGCTTAAGCCAATCGTCTCCTCCATGGTCTGTGCACCCTGCAAGCACAGATTCCCACCTCCTCAGCATTTTCTCCAAGCAGACGGCCCAGAGCAGGCATGTCAGTGCTGGGGAACACGTGGTGCTCCAGGCAGGGGGCTGCGTTTGAGTGACATGGGACAGCATATTACAGTTCAGTGTGTAAGAGTCATGTGGGGTGGGGCTATGGCACCAGACTGGGGCTCAGGAGACCTAGGTTAAATTGCCAGCCCTGCCACACACACCTCCAGGGTGCCCTGGGCAAGTCACTTAATGTCTGCGTGCGGGGCCCCAGCCCTGCAGGGCCAGTGGGAGGGTGTGAAGCAAGAGCCACTGGCATTGGCTGTGAAGATAGGGCCTTGGCCAGACCATCCCCCTGCACCGCTGGAGCCATGCAGCTCATAAGAGCGTTGGTGGTGGTGGTGGGGGGAACAACATTAAGCGACTCTCCCCCACACTCACCTTCTTTAGGTTCAGGCCATGGGAGATATTATCTGCTGTCATGAAGGCTGCGAGCAGGTGGGTGATGGCCCCGGCTTCCCCGCAGTGGGGTCGGAACAGGAAGGTGTTCATGCCGCGTTCCCTATGTACAGACAGCAATACAGTAACCCGTGTCTGATGGAAACCTCTCCAAGCCAGGGGGTGCAGCAGCACCCCCAGCACCCCTAGTTCCAGCGCCTAAACATGGGGCTAATGCAGGGAGTGGGAGGGCATTGCTGGGTGGGAACTGAAGCTGAACTGGAAGCCCACTTCCAGGGAGGAACCCCCAGAGCCCAGCCAGACCCGCTCCCAGGGACAGGATCCCCAGAGCCCAGCCCCAGGCCTCAGTGTTTGCCCTTTATTCTCCCTAGTGCATTCAAACTGGGTGCAAGGAGACAGTCTCAGCTGAGCCCAGGTGTTTGCCACAATCACTCATGTCTCCCTGCTGTCAAGGAAGCTTCAGAAATGCCTGGCTCTGGGCTCCTCCACTGGGCAATCTCCACGATGGATGCACAGACCCCAGCAGAGCCGTCCTAGCACCACCTGCACAGTACAAACACAGGTCCCTCTCTGCTTCTGCTGGAGGCAACTCACAGCCAACATCCCCTCCCTCCATATGCGGCGCAATGCCTGTGTGACGCATGGCTAGAAAGGGTTAAACATCCTGCAAAATAAATAACCCTCAAAAGACACCATGGGGAGATAATATTTGTGTTTTTGTGTATTTACATATGTATGAGTAAGGTCCACAATGTAATCAGAAGTCCCTGTCTATGCTGTATTCTGAAAATTCAGAGGTCAAAAGAACATCCTATCGCTTAAATGAATTGTAAACACGGCATAGGTCTGTATTCATCTCTCTTTCAAATGTATAGCAAATAATCTGTGAATGATGGAGGAACAAGCAAATTGCCTTATATTAATTCTATAGCTAAGTACCAGTGATGGACCTCCTTCAAAGTCAGGCTAATCACCTTTTGAATTCCAACTTGTCAAAAGACATGAAATTGTATCAAAGATCCTTGGGTCTTGATTCTGTCATTTCAGATCTGCTTGGGCTTCATCAGGGGAAGTTTGAGTCGCAAGACTGAGGTCCCAGTTATGCTGGTATGCCCTGAATATGATCTTTGGATATTGGACTATAACCTATGAACTATTTCTGAAAGAGCTCTTTGCAACAACAAAGCTCACCATCTATGCGATTAATCTGAACATCAGTGAATTGAACTCATGTCTGTATGTATATTGATCTTTTAACCCTACTCTCTCTCTTTTGTTTTTGAATAAAGTTTAGTTTAGTTATTAAGAATTGTCTGTAGCATGTATTTGGCTAAGATCTGGAATATTCAATAACCTGGGAGGTAATGTGTCTGATCCTTTGGGATTGGTAGAACCTTTTATTTTATATGATGAAATAAGACTTAAAGACATTTTCATCATATTTGACGTGGGTACCCAGATGGAGGCCTGAGACTGGATTACTTTAAGGCAGTGGTTCTCAAACGTTTGTATTGGTGACCCCTTTCACATAGCAAGCCTCTCAGTGTGACCCCCCTAATAAATTAAAAACACTTTTTTATATATTTAACACTATTATAAATGCTGGAGGCAAAGCAGGGTTTGGGGTGGAGGCTGACAGCTTGCGACCCCCCACGTAATAACCTCGCGACCCCCTGAGGGATCCCGACCCCCAGTTTGAGAACCCCTGCTTGAAGGGAACTGTGTTGTTTGGACTTCCGAGTAACCGGTAAGGTAACAAAGAAGCTGTTTTATGCCGGCTTGATAAATCTAAGTATTGGAATATCCACCAGCTATATGGGGATTGTCTGCCCCATTCTTTGGAACTCACCCTAATTGAGTGACCACAGATGGCCCCCACAGCCCGTGAACCAGGTCCCCGCCAGAGGGCACCAGCAGCACATGTCCCCCGTGCGATGACCCACCTGCGGAGGTTGTTGAGCACCACGATGTTGGCGTACATGTAGTACAGGTAGTAGGTATACGACGGGTTCTTCTCATGGCTCCACTTGTCCGGCTTGGGGCTCTTGGTGGAAAACATGTGCCCACTGTGCTTGGACTCGTCGTCCACGCTATCAAAGCCGGTGATCTGCTGGCACGAGCAGACAGGAGTGGGTCAGCCCCACCGCCCTCCGCTGGCTCCTAGGGCTCTCCCAATTGGGGGGGTGTCTGTGAGCAAAGCCAGGCGTCACCTCCCTCCCCATGGGCTAAGCAACCTCGGACACCCATCTCCCCGACCCAGGACACACGGCACTGAGTGCCTGACACCGCCCTCACCCCAAGCACCACAGCACATGCAGTGCAGGAGGGGGCCCAGCTCCCCCAGCACATCCCCTGCCCACCCTGCCCAGAACCCCATGCAGAGCCTGGCACATGCAGCGCAGGAGGGGTGCCGGGCTCCACCCACTAGCCTGGGCCCCTCTTAAAGGCCCAGCACCAGGCAACTCGGAAAGGAGCTTGCTCGCTCATCTCACAGGCCTCCCTCTCCTGGCACCTCCCAACCCCAACCCATTTCTCTGGTTGGGGCCAGAGCAGGGAGGGTGGAAGGCTGACTTCCCCGACCTGTGGGGGAGGGCTCGATGCTAATGCCGAGCTTACCAGTGTGGCAGATAGTGGTGGGGTCTGAGCCCCAGAGGCACCACCCCTCCCGTCAGCGCTTCGTCAGGCCCAGGCCTCTCTGTACAGCACTCACGTGTCGCAGGAATACGCTCAGCTCCTTGTTGGCCTGAGGACTGACTGTCGCTTCAAACACAGGCACAAAAATATTCTCCAGCATCTTCCCAAAGTGGGGGAGGAAGTTCTTGGCCCTGAACACGTCGCTGGGGACAGAGACCAGGGTTAGCCTCCAGCAGGAGAGCCACACAGCCCCCAGAATGGACAGAACGCCTCCCCCCGAGGCCCTTCTACAGTCACCCCACAGCTGCCACATCAGTAAGTCAGGATGCTCCTGCTCCCGCCAGCCTTGCCCCGACACCCGGAATCTCACCCCATGGCACGTACTAAATCCTGGGCACTTGGATCATCCACTTCATGTTGGGGGAGTAGACCCTGTGCCTGTTGAACCAGCTGGCCAGCTTGGGCCACTCCTCTGGCGAGCGCCCATAGATGGACAGGCGGGGTTCCGCGTGCTGGTACCTGGCATCCTCCAAGTCAGAGCCAACTTCCTGCAGACGTAAGGGTGCAGGTGGTCACGTGTGCCTCACTCACTTGGCTGGAACTTGGCATACTGTGGGCATACAGGCTCCTTCCTGCTGCGTTGGGTTCCCCTTGTGTCCCCACACCCCCGGCTCACCTTGATGATGGTGGCAAAGTACTCGCCATCAATGGTGTTTTCTGTCTTCAGGTAGAGGTCACGGAGCTCACTGGCTCCCACCGGGTTGTACTTGTCATTAAACTTGTCAAAGCGCTGGAAGGTCTGGCGCCCCTGGGGTGCAAATCAGGGTCAGAGCCAAGGGCGGATAATGCTTCATGGACCTAACGGGGCGGGGTGCGATGGCCTAAGGCCTCGCTGGAGAGGAGAGGGTTAACCCCAATTCTAGAGAAGAGCATTGGCCACCCTGCCATGGGACAGAGCTGGTGCAGTATGTGCCTGGGGAGGGGTCCCGAGTGACAGAAGGCATGTGATGGAGTGCCCCTAGGAGAAGTAGGTGAGGGTGCCCATGGGGCATGTGGGGACATGGCCCTGCGGGAAGGCAGGCATGGGACGTCTTATAGCAAAGGCCAACAGACTCACAGCGTGAACATCCAGAGAATCCACCGTCAGGCCATAGGGGTGCATGTTGAGCTGCTGGAAGAGCTGCTTCAGGGTGAGTTTCTTGCCCTTGGCGTCATACACGACCCTCTCCGCATCCACACGGTACGACTTCTTGATGAAGCGCAGCAGGTGCTTCTGGTTCATGCAGGCCGCAGCATGAATGTGGGTGTCCACCTGCCAGGCAGAGGGGAGCCATCAGTCTAGCCAGGGCCCAGGTGGTGAGGAGGCAGGGCAGCCAGGCCCATAGAACGGAATGCTGCTGACACTGACTGCAGCCATGGCAAGTCGGCCCTGGCATCAGGGAGCACATCAGCCTGGATCCCAGTAAGCGATGGTGACCACCGGGGGCTAGCAGGGGGTACTCCCTGTGCCTGCACCCCAGCCACTCCTCCGCACGCTCCCACCTCCGGGGGTGACCCAGGGTCTGCTCAGGGGTCACAACAGCTTGTGCTCCCCCATAGAGAGGTGCGGGATGGGGAAAGCTGCCTGAGCACCACCTGCCCTATGGTGGAAGGCGTCAAGGCAGAGCCTGCATGCCCCTGGCTCAGCCCATCTGACAGGCCAGCAAGGTCTGTGCGTCTGTCCCAGGCCCTCACCTTCCTGCAGTTGTAAAAATCCCGATGAGGGTTGTTCTTCAGCTCCTTCAGCTCCTCCATCTCATTCAGCATCTCGTGCACACTGAACTTGGAGGAGAGGAACTTCAGGCGCCGATGAGCGTAGGTTTTCCTGACAGAGACAAAGGGTCAGAACCCAGGCGCGTTCAGGCCCAGCTGAGTGCATGGGACCTGGGGATGCTACAGGTGGTGCAAACAAGGGCACGGCTGCCACGCAGCTCACATATGTCATGACATTCCTGCTGTAATGACCTGAATCCTATAGCGCCAGCGGCTAGGGCAGTGGCAGCATCCTGCCAAACTCCTCCAGGCCAGGTTTCAGTCCCAGAGCGGGCCCAGTCATGAAGGCCTGCAGCAGGGCTGGGCTCCTCTGGGCACCAGGGGCCTGGCAGGTATTGCTGGGGGCCCGGCCAGCCCCTCTGACTGAAGTGGGAGCTGGTGTCCTGCCTGAGGGCTGCAAAGTTCTGCAGTGCACAGCCCCTGGCAGCGCTGGAGCACAGCCGGACTGGGGTCCCCTGACATCCCTCTGTGTGGCAGGGCGGGGGCCTGGCTGGGCACTTACATGGGTCCCTGTGCAATCAGGGCGAGGAGGAAGTTCATGTCATCGAGGAAGTCCTCGAGGTTGGGGTAGGGCAGGTCCTTGGGCTTCCCTCGTCTGGCAGCCGCTGCGTCGGCATAGACGTAGACCACACCGCCCTGCATGCAGACGCAGTAGCCCAGGTCCTCGGGCAGATTGTCCGACCGGAAAGGGTCCTCACCCTCCTTCACAGCGGGGGTGAACACTGTCCCGAAGGCAGAGTGCAGGTGAGCAATGGGCCTGGCAGGGCAGCCTTTGCCACACGGCTGTACTCCGGGGCTGAGGGCAGAGTCAGCGCCGGCCTGCGCATGAACACAGGTAGCCCACCCTGGAACCCAAGGCCAGGCCAATGGCTGCCCAGCATGGGGCCCAGACAGACACAGGCGGCTGCCGCCAACGGGCTCCTCTGGGGGCCCTTCCCTGCCCCAGTGCCTGGGCTGCTCCCTGCCTCTCTGGTGGTGGAGCCGGCATCCCAGCTCTCTGGCTGCTGAGTCTCTCCAGGCCCGCAAAGCCTGAGCAAGAGCACGGCTTGCCCAGAGACACAAATTATTGGCGGAGATCTGACAGCCCTGGAGGGATCTGGGGCACGGAAACGAACGAGTGTATGCGTGGCAGAGAGCTAGGGCATTCAGAGGGGCTCCACTCCCCCCACATCATGGGGTCAGTCTCTGCAGGAGACTGGTTCCAAGCTTGATAGGGTGAGGCTGCATTCCTGTAGCCTCAACAACAGGAGTCATTTCCTCCACATAGATGCAGGTTCAGCACCCCCGGCACTGCTACCGGGGACACCCCCTCGCCTGCACAGCCCTGGGCTCCCCAGCTGCTCTTCAAAGGCTTCCTGTTTGTGCTGGTTGTGAGTTACCCTGGAAGTCATGGCTGCTAGGTACCTGGGGCATGCCCATCCTCGGCTTGCCAAACCTCGCCTTCCATGTTGCGCAGATACTGGGACGGGGTCTTGGGGAACCTCTGAAACGATTTCTGCATGTATTTCTCCCGGATGCACAAAGCCCGGTAGAGGCCTCTGCAGACGACTTCAAAATCCTCAATTGTGACCTGCAAAAGTTCTTTGTTGAGGACAGTGGTGTGTGCAGCATGTGGGGGCCTGCTCTGGGCCTGTGGGAGCTCCCGGCCTTGCTGGGACGCGCAGACAGACACGCTCGCTGTGCACGTGCTGGAGAACAGCTGAATCAAGGCAAGGCCTGGGTTCCCCTGGAGCCCACCCCCACATGCCTGGCCCAAGCAGGAAGCCTGGCAGTCATTCTCCAAGCCCTGCCCTTTCAGCCTGGCTGACAGCGTTGTGTGCAGCTCAGAAAGGTGCTTGCTGAGGTAGAAGGAAAGCCCCAGAGGCCAGGACAAGCCATTAGGGGCACTGTCCTGGAGCGCAACTCCCAGCTGCTGTCTGACATCTCACTCTGAAGCTGCAGCCTAGGGTGCTGCAGGGGCTATTTTAGGAGCACAAGCTGGTCCCGCTTCAATTTCATCTGACCCAGCACATCATCAGCACATCTAATTTATTGCAGAAGGCAAATGTTGTGTGGGCAGCCCCGGGAGGTCAGGCCAGGTCGCTGGCGAGCGACAGGAGCAGGGGATTGCCACCCAGCAGCTGCAGTGGCTGGCTGGGACCACGGCTAGGGAGTGATGCTGGAGCGGCCGTCTCAGTGCACCGAGGAGTGTCTTGTAACCCACGCCATCCTGTAATGGCCCCTGCCTTTGCTGCTTGGCCCCAAACTGACCCAGGAGGGCGGGGCTGCACCTGCGCATGGTGGGGGCTGAGGTGAAAGGGGCCTCTCTGTGATTCTCCACAGGCAGAATGCATGCTGAGCATGGGCCCGGCAGTCACCGCACCAGGTGTGTGCATGCAATTCACACGGTGACAGACATAGCGCATGCACAGTCACAGCCTTGCATTTCTGCCCCCCTGCCCAGCCCTGACCTGGTGACTGGCTGGAGCACTATGCAGGGAGGTACTAAGGGGTCTCAGCAACTGCTCCATCTGCCCCCCTGCAGCATCTCTTCTTGAGGGGCCACAAGGGCCCTGTGCCTTCCCAGCCATCCCACAGAGAAGAGCCCATGAGTTTCTCTGACACATACATTGGCTTGGACCTTTGGGATCACTAGGGAATTAGCAGGGTGCTGCCATCTGCCCAGACTGAGCTGGGAGAAATGGCCTCTCCTATGCATTTAAACAAGGGGCACGCACGTGCACATTCCCAACTCCCTGGTGATAGCAGGGATTGAGGCAAGCAGCCAGGAGAGAGGAGGGCAGAGGGCGTGGAGGGGGAGACCGGGAGAGGAAATGGCGCTAAGACGTGGGAGGGAGCAAGGCACGCTGGCGCTTACCCCTGAGGCATAGTTCCCTGTGATCTGCACACGCTGGAAGTCAGGCACAGACTGGTACAGTGGCGAGGCAGCGATGAACTCCTCAATGGTGGATAGTTTGGTGGCAGAAGTTTCAGCAATGGGCAGAGCAAGTGCAATTGTCTTCAGGGAAATCCGCTTCTTCCTGCAGAGGACGGGGGGACCGCCTCAGCCTGGGCACTGGCAGCACCATGTGCCCTGCAGGCAAGGCAGGGCCCTGCCCAGCGCTAGGGGTCAAAGGACTATGCCCAGGTATTCAAAGGGAAATAGTGCAATTAGCAGCATGTCCTTTCCTGTCTCAGTGCAAACCCGGGCTGTCTGCACCGATAGAACAGTACAATCCAATGCCTCGGCCATCCGAGATGCTGTTTGTCTCCCTGGGTCAAGCCATGGCTGGCGAGAGACATATTCCAGCTCCTGTCCCAGGTGTGCCAAAAGGGGGGGGGGAGCAGAGGCTGCAGCAGAAGCTTTGGTCCCACAAACTTGGCTCTCCAGGAGTCAGAGCTCCGTGATGTTTCCAGCCATAGCAGGGTTTGCAACTTTTAATTTGACACTAATCCTAGATTATTGGCTGGAATAACTGGACGCTGTCTGAGTACTTGCATGGCCCTTGTCACCACAGTCTCTGAATGCCTCACAGTCACTAGTGGGGGTTGCCCCTCTGCCCCCTGGGCGGCAGGGTCGGGAAAGCTAAGTGACTGGCCCAAGGGCACACAGGGCATCTGTGGTGGAGCCTGGACCAGGCCCCTGGTCTCGAGGCCCAACCCAGCACTCATCTCTGGGGAGCAGTGGCTGAACGCACCAGCCTGTGAGCGATGCTCAGGCAGCATGATGAGGCCTGCAGCACAGAGCGACTGGACAGACAGTCTGGATGGATGGATGGCCGGAGTCAATCAGGGGAGTACCCACCTCTTACCACAGGGATTTGTTTGTGGGCCCAGCCCCTAAGACAACACTCCTGGGGCCACCAGACACCAGCACCCATGGAGGAGTGTGTGCTGGGGGCAGGTAATGTGATGAAACACCTGGAAACAAACAGCATGAGCTGCCCAGCAGGCTCTCCATGGCCATGGCCGGGGAACCTCTAGGCCAGACAGACAGTGGCCAGCCCAGGTTGTCCCAGAGAGTTCACTGAGATATTCCCAAGCCATAGTTAAAGTTTCCATCCTCGTCTCCTGGTATAAGGGCATGCAGGGGGCGGAGCTGGGGGCTAGCAGGGCCAGGGCAGGTGTCAGCGGTGGGAAGCTTTCAGCCTGTCCCTCCCCACAGTGCCCCAGGCCTACTGCCCCTCACCCAGCTCTCACCGCTTGTCAGCCGTGGCTGTGGTCTCCTGGTGGATCATGTGCTCCCTCATTTCATGGTGCAAGATGGGGCAGATTTCTTCCACATCAAAAGGTGAGATCTCGTGCCTGCTGTCCTCGTCCTTCACCTCAGAGGCAAAAACCTTCTCAGCGAAGGAGCGCATCGCCTCATCCGTCTCTGCAGGGAGAAGGTGCCCTGGTGACCTGGCCAGTCTGCGCCCAGCCACCCATGACCAGGCAGGACTCCTCCCACCCAGCAGGATGAGGTGCTCCAACCCCCATACCCATCTGGCAGAGCCAAATTCAGCTGTTAGCTACATCTTTGGTCCCTTCTGCTTGCACTTCATCTCCCAGCAGGACTGCGTGTCCCAGACACCCAGGACAGGGGAGCAAGGGAACAGCTGTTGTCTTGATGCTAATTTCTCAGGGCCTGTCATGGGCTAAGTGGGGCTGGAGACTTGTCCTGACTACAGTGACCAGATGTCCCGATTTTATAGGGACAGGCCCAATTTTGGGGGCTTTTTCGTATATAGGCACCTATTACCCCCACCTCCTGTCCCGATTTTTTACATTTGCTATCTGGTCACCCTAGTCCTGACTTCACCCAGCTCCATAGGCAATGCTTGCTTGGGCCGAGGGGAAGGTTGGGGCTGAGGGGGGAACAAGTCCACGGGCAGGGGACTGAGTGGGGGTGGACCCAGAAGGGGCAGGCATGTGGGAGAACACACAGGAGGGGAGTGAGAGTTAGCACAAGCCCCTTCCTGACTCCCCAGCTGGGTGCTGCTCTCCGCATGTCACTTACACACAGCATCCAAGGTAGGATGGAGGCAGTGATGAGGCTGAAGATGGACATAGAGCTACTCCCCAAGTGGTATATGGAACATGACAGGGGACTATACGCTCCTGAATGGTGTGGAGAAAGTGACTAGGGAAGTGTTATTTACCTCTTCATATAACTCATGAACCAGGGGTCACCCAATTAAATTATTAGGCAGCAGGTTTAAAACAACAATAAGGAATTACTTCTTCACACAATGCACAGTCAACCTGTGGAACTCATTGCCAGGGGCTGTTGTGAAATCCAAAAGAACAACTGGGTGCAAAAAAGAACTGGATGAGTTCATGGAGGCTAGGGTGATCAAGGGCTATTAGCTGAGATGGTCAGGGACTCAGCCTCATGCTCTGGGTGTCCTTAAGCCTCGGACTGCCAGAAGCTGGGACTGGATGACAGGGGATGGAGCATGTGATAGTTCCCCTGTTCTGTTCATAGCCTCTGGCACTGGCCACTGTCAGAGACAGGACACTGGGTTACATGGGCCACTGGGCTGACCCATTGTGGCTATTCTTATATTCACTTGACCCTGGGGGTAGGACTGGGAGAGCAGGAGTTTCCCTGCTGCTGCTCCAGGGACCTTGTCTAGCAGGTGGGACCCAACATTTGCTAAAGACAATCCAGCCTGAACTGGGAGAGCTGGTGCCTGTGCTCAGCGCCATGGACATGATTTGGTGGTGGCCCTACTCTGTGCCATTCAGGGCCTTCCACAAATGGGGGATGAATGGCGTTGGTGTTTGGCTGCCCCAGACACCTCAGTGCCATTCGGTTGCGCTCCACACTCTGGGGCGAGGCTGGGGCCGCTGGGGTTTCTGGCCTGTTTCGCCCCATGGGGCTGGGAGCACTAGGTAAGGGGACTGCTGGCCGCCCACTGGCACTTAGTAGGGTTTTTGGTTGGCCCTCGCCAGTGATTTATTTGTAATGGCGCAAAAGGGAGCACTGGCACCTCACCCAGTGCCAAAGGAAAGGGGCAGAGCCAATGAGAAATCAGGAGCCTGAGACTGACAGTCCCCTGGGCCAATGGGGAGAGGTCAGTGCTCCAGATCAGCCCGATTGACAGGGCAGACAGGCCAATGAGGGAGTCAGGAGCCGGGGTCCCATCCTCCGAGTGGGCTGGAGCTGCCCGAGGCAGCGCAGGGCCGAGCTAAGGGGAGAGCAGGGGCCGGAGCTGGGCCGGGGGCAGAGCCAGAAAGGAGCAGCCCAGAGAGCAGAGCTGGGCCGGGAGCAGAGCCGCGCCGGCCAGAGGGGCAGCCCGGGGAGCTGCGCTGGAGGCAGAGCCGCAGCCGCGCTGAGGCAGGAGCTGGGGCTGTCCAGAGCCGAGTGCGGTGAGCAGCTGGGGAGCGCGAGGGGGGACCCCAGGCAGAGGGCCCAGCGCAGGGAGAGGTCACCAGCCAAGGGGTCTCACAGGCCGGACTGGGAGGGGGCAACGCTGGGGGGAAGGGCCCTGCCACCTAGAGCCTGAGGGCGGCCCTGGGTTGCCAACTTTCTGACCAAACAAAACCGAACACCCTTGCCCCGCCCCTTCTCTGAGGCCCCGCCCCCCACACTCACTCACTCATTTTCACCAGGCTGGGGAGGGCCCTTTCTCAACCGGGTGTTCGGTTGAAAACCGGCAGCCCACCCGCAGCGTCCCTGCCTTATTTTGTTTGTTGGTTGCTGTTTAATCAATCGTGTTTGCTTTGAACTCTATGTAATGAGCAGTGGGTCGGGGACGTGGCCAGGGCAGAGAGAGCACCCCGCCGTGGGGACACCCTAGCCACTGTCCTAAGTGACCACAACGAGACTGGGGGTCCAGCCCCCCAGGGATCCTGGGCCCGGCCTTGTCGGGGTTACGAGGACTCTGCCCCATGGGAGGGAGGAAGGGGACCCTCAAGGGCAGGCAGGCTCCTGGGTAAAGGGAGTGGGAGCGAGGACTAAGATCCTTTAGCTAGCCAGTGCCACAAGGGTGGTGTCTGGGGTTGCCAACTCTCCAGGATTGCCCTGGAGTCTCCACAAATTAAAAATTATTTTTCCATTAAAGATTTTGTCTTGATGAAACCTCCAGGAACAGGGCAGGCCTTAAGTAAAATGGCACCCCGGGCGAACTAGCATTTTGGTGCCCCCCTTTGTCCCCGGCCCCCATGGACTCCCCGCCTGCACCCCCAACCCCTGCACTCCCCTGCTGCCTGCATCTCCAACCCCTGCCCCTCTCTTGCACCCGAACCCGTGCATTGTGCCCCCTTTGCCCCTAAGCCCTGAACCCCTCTCCTGCGCCCACGTGGGAAAACTGACCAGGATGCATGAAGCAGCTGGCATTACTGCTTGCTCTCCCCCCCTACCCCCAAATACTCCTCCTCCACGCAGCCGTGGGGGCTGTGAGAGGGAAGCAAGGACCGGCATCACGGCTCCCTGCATCCAGATCACTTTCCCCTCCCGGGCTGTGTAAGTGCTTGGTGTTGCTCCTCGCTCCCCCATTCCCAGCCCCTGGGGCAGGGCGCAGAGGAACATTGGGGGAAGTATCTGTGCATCTCTGCTTGTCCCCCACCCCGTTCCTCAGCCAGGAGGAAACAGGGAGAAATCTGGGCGCCCCTCCACGCGGCACTCCCGTCAGCCAGGAGCAAGTTCTGACTTTAAACCGGCAGTGCGCACCTCTATGCTGCTGCACGGCGCCCCCTTGCCCATGGAGCCCCCGGGCAGTTGCTTGGTGGCCCCGCCCCTAAGGCTTGCCCTGTCCAGGAATATGTCCAGCCAAAATTGGCAACCACATAGGCCAGGAAAGTTCCCCACGATAGCAGAACCATTCCTCCGCTTACATCTAGAAAGGGGCTTCCTTAAGCTACCAGATGCTATAGCAACAATGGAGCATGCAGAAACAGCCACCTGGGAGCCAAACCAATGAGCTCCTGTACCCCTCAAGGTGCAGCTCCAGAGATTGCTGGAAGGGAAAGGGGCCTGTGCATAACTATGCACAACTGACATGCCACCTAAAGCTGCAAGGCACTAGCAAGGACTCAGCCACTTCTGGGGGGTTGAAGCAGTGCCTGGCCTCCTGCACGGCCCCCTGCAGGGCACAGACACTTCAGAACAGCTCCAGAAAGTGAATGCTCCCTGGACCGAACCGCCCCACAGTGAGCCTGGGCAGCCCGTGAACGTGAGCTGAGCAGCCCATGAATGTGATGTATGGCAGGAGGGATGTGAACTGTGATGAGCAGAAGGCTGGAGGATGGCCTATGCTGGGGATATGCACATGCAGCACCACTTCATGGAAGCACAACGAGCAGGTGATGAGGTGCCAGGACTGGGCCACATCTGCACGACAGAAACAACTGAATTGGGGGAGTTCCTGCTCTGAACCCACAGCTTCTACCTGGACATGGCCTTAGGGAGGCAGCAGCATTTTATCCCCTGGCATTTGAATTTCAGCTCTAAGGTTCCACCCTTGAGAGAAGGCTGCTGAGGCAACCTTGTTCCCAGCAGCTGCAAGATCCTGGGGCAAAGAGGCTCATGCTCAACTCTGCATCCAGCAGCAGCGTCACTGCAAATTCAGGAGTTGTGTCCATTTCTCAGCAGTTCAGGTTTTGCTATAGAAGCAGCTCCAGATCTATGTGACACAAGGGCCAGGCAGTGGTAAATTGCCGTGAGCCTGAGGGATGCACTGAGTTGTCGTAGCTATTTGCAGTCTCGTAATCAGAATAAATGCAACTTCTGAACCACTACTCTGCTCATATCTTGCTGGCAGATGGGGACACTGGGTGTGTGAGTTTCCCAGCATTTGCAGATTATCAGTTTGTCCTCACCATGTCCACGGTAGAAGGGGAGGGTGCAAGGGGCTGCGCATTGTGGGCCCCTGACCTGGATAAAGGAGACTAAGGCTCCGGTCTTGGTCCCAGTCAAGTCTGTGGATTGACTGCAGTGAGAGCAGGAGGTGGCCAGAGAATGCTAGGTTAGCATGAGTCATACAGCAGAGAAGTGAGGTACTTGTTAGATTTGGGAGAAAACCGATTTTTTTCTCCCTTTAGTCCTGCTCGTTTCACAGAGAACGAGATATAACCCCAAGTTAGGGTGACCAGACAGCAAGTGTGAAAAATTGGGACAGGGGGTGGGGGGTAAGAGGACCCTATATAAGAAAAAGACCCCAAAATCGTGACTGTCCGTATAAAATCGGGACATCTGGTCACCGTACCCCAAGTTATGGAGGCCCAGCCTCTCCACTGGCCTGAGCTGCAGGCTCAAGGAGTTAAAGGTCAAGCTGGAACTTTACAAAACACCAACTGATGGGGGAGGGATAGCTCAGTGGTATGAGCATTGGCCTGCTAAACCTAGGGTTGTGAGTTCAATCCTTGAGGGGGCTACTTAGGGATCTGGGGCAAAATCAGTACTTGGTCCTGCTAGTGAAGGCAGGGGGCTGAACTCGATGACCTTTCAGGGTCCCTTCCAGTTCTATGAGATAGGTATATCTCCATATATTATATTAACTGTTAAGGAAACGTTTAATAACAAATAGCAGCTTTAGTGATTGTAAACAGCCAGACAGTCAAAACACATGGAAACCAATTCTACTTGTGGTCCAGGCTGGTTCCTGGCATGTATTGCTGGGAAATGGCTGCTTCTTGGATTGTTAACATATTGCCATGGTCATTTGTCTATTGGCTATTTCCAGTGCTAATTTGTCAGGTTCACACCCCAGCAGCCACACAAGAAAGGGCCAGTAATATTCATGTTTCTCTTCTGCTGTTGGAGGTCAAATAAAAACAAACAGAGATGATCAGCTCTCACAAGTCCCCAGATGCTTCTCCCTCCCATCAATATTAGCATTTGTGCAGAAAAATGTGCAGAATTATTTCAGTGGCAACTATTCTAAATTGTTCTGTTTGCACTAGACTAGTGCACTGTGTCACTTTGCAGTGATAGGAAATATCTCAGTTACACGTACAAATTCTGCTTTGACTGTTTTACAAGGTTGCCTTAATGCTACACCTGAAATAACTGTGTTGCAAACATCTCATTCCTATTTGGGGGCTGTTCAGCCATTACATGGAGCCTAAAATCTGCATCAACGACTTCAGCTCAGTTCTGTGCAAAAGCTCTATCTAAAAACCTGGTCCGGGATTTTCCTATGTCCATCTGAGGAGAGCAGCATTTGATAACAGGATCTGAGCAGGGTTAGATGGAGAAGAGCTGGGATCCTCCAAGGCAGCAGCTTTTGCTAATGGAGTCTATCCTCTGGCCAGCCAGAGATGGGACAGCTAGCACTCCATAATCGTCACTTAGCTCATGGCCTATTCAGAATTATATAAGAATAATTATTGAATACATTGACTCATCAAATAAGACCCAGGCAGCCTTGTCAGGTGTTTCCACACTCCTGCACTCAAGGGCAGGCAGCACAATCCAGCACAGGATGCCAGAGCACAGAGTTAGCAGAGACTCCTTTGGCTCCTAACAAGAAGCTGATGTTTTAGCGATTTGACTGGTCTGGGAATTGTTCTGGATCCACCAATGGGAGAAACAAAGGTGGTGAGAAACTCCCACAGCCTGTGCCTCAGCAAGGGGAGGGTAAAGAAATGAATATTGCTACAAGCTTGCGCTTTTGATTTGGTGTCTGAGAAACTCAGGTTTATAGCATCATGGAGATGTAGGGCTGGATGGGGCCTCAAGATGTCATCAAGTCCAGCCTCCTGCACTGTGGCAGGACCAAATAAACCTAGACAATCCCTGCCAGCTGTTTGTCCAACCTGTTCTTAAAAACCCTCAGCGATGGGGATTCCACAACCTCCCTTGGAAGCCTCTTCCAGAGCCCAATTATCCTTAGAATTAGAAAGTTTTTCCTAATATCTAACCCCCAATATCCCTTGCTGCAGATTAAACTTCTGGTCCTACCTTCAGTGGATATAAAGAACAGTTGATCACCATCCTCTTGGTAACAGCACTTAACATATTTGAAAACTGTTTTCAACCCCCTCCACCCCCCACGTCTTTTCTCAAGACTAAACATGCCCAGTTTTTTAACTTTCCCCCCGATCAGGTTTTCTAAACCTTTGATCATTTTTGTTGCTCGTCTCTGGACTCTCCAATTTGTCCACATCTTTCCTAAAGTGTGGCGCCCAGAACTGAACATAGTACCCTAGCTGAGGCCTCACCAGTGCTGAGTAGAGTGGGACAATTACCTCCCATGTCTTACACACAACACTCCTATTAATACATCTCAGAATGATATGCTGCTGGAGGAATAGCAGAAGGGGCAACTTTGATCATATGTGGTGGGAATGTTCTTTCACCAAATGTTTTTGGAGGCAGATGTTCCACCAGTCTTCCACTACTTTTCAAACATAGTTCACGCCAGGGCTTGCTTTCCTGGTTATGATTACAGTTAGGTATTGGGGAAATACCTGTCATTTATATTTAGCAAATTTCCAGCTATTATCTTTATTGAAAATAAATTGACAATAGGCATTTCGTTAGCTTTATACTCTCTAGAGCTCAATATAAAAAGTTGAGCTCAAGGAGTCTCTGCTAACTCTGTGCTCTGGCATCCTGTGCTGGATTGTGCTGCCTGCCCTTGAGTGCAGGAGTGTGGAAACACCTGATCTGGAATTCAAACTGTAGAGCAAACAAGTTCTATGGGCTGATTGTCATAGGGGCCTGACCCGCTGCCTTTGGTTGGCTGCTGCTTGCTGAACACTTCTGATTAGAGTGAACCTGGATCAGATGAATTCCTTGGCCAGTACTTCTTCCTTAATGACCTTTACCCCCTCCTACCAACTTCCTTTGGCTCCAGTCCTTCTCACATTGTACCTCTCTGACACACCTCAGACCTCTTTTATTCCACCTAATGTTTTCTTTGGTTCTAGGTAATTCTGGCTCACCGCCTGTCCCACTCACATTGGGATGAGATTAGTGAAGTTTACTCTCCTGTCATTGAGACTGGATGATGCATACCAGAGCCCCACCATCCCCTTTAGTC
The DNA here is from genome assembly GCF_002925995.2 of Terrapene triunguis. Lineage (NCBI taxonomy): Eukaryota > Metazoa > Chordata > Testudines > Emydidae > Terrapene > Terrapene triunguis. Next base: position 4,481,898 of record NW_020665277.1, read on the forward strand.
TGAATCATCTGGACTAATGATCTGTCACTAGTGCAGTCTGTAGAACTGAGCACAGATTGTGAGACCCACAAATCCACGTTGGGATCCCTGCACACATCCACAGTTATTGATGTACAATGTATACTATATAATCTATAATCACACTTCTCATATAATTTGCCAAGTCTCAGGGGATCCTAGTTATTGCCTTGCAGGTTCCATTCCCAGCTCTTTTCTTCTGTTTGCTCCCTCTTATCTGCCATGTTACAGGCTGCTCTGTTCTTGCCCAAGGCCAGGCAATGCCAGACACTTGTTTGACACAGTCAGTTTGAAGCTGGCTGCTGGGTGTGGTCACTCAGAGAGGATCCTTTCACTTTTCCCTGTCCCAAGCAATTGGGATTTGTGTCAGTACGCTAGGATGACCAGATGTCCCGATTTTATAGGGACAGTCCCGATATTCAGAGCTTTTTCTTATGTAAGTGCCTATTACCCCTCACCCCCATCCCGATTTTTCACACTTGCTATCTGGTCACCCTACAGTACGCTGAGCCATTTACCTAGCACAGCCTTAGAATCCAACAGCCTTACACACCTCGGTATACCTGTGATGCGGGCAGACCCAGCGTAGCACTTGGTAGGAAGGCTGGTCTGATGAATGCTGGAGGCTTGATGAGTGATGGAGGAGCAGGAAGGATGTTCAGTCCTGAGCTACTAAGTCAGCTCCTTACCTTTGCTGCAAACTCCCTTCACGTTTCTGCTCCACGTTCTCCCTAAGTCACAAATCATTTCTTGCTAGTTTAACGTGAGTAGAGCACCACAGCTTCACTCAGTGTCCAAATCCGCAGGAGCACATTGCTTCTCTACTTGCCAGACAGAGCAACAGGGAATCTCCAGTAGCCCCAATTCTTTTTGCCGACCCTCTCTCTCTTCAGATGCATTCATGATACATCCAGACATTTGGCTTCAGCTGGGGTGCTGGCATCAGTCACAGTTGCAAGTTGAGTGTTAGGACTGAACCCAATTTGCTTTAGCACCACTCTACATGCTCAGCAGGTCCTCGTTGTGGGGACCTGTCCACTGGCTTTGTCTTCTGCATGGTGGAATCCACTCACCTGGCCATTTAATTCAGTGCATTTATTTGCAGCCCTGTGTCTCCCTTATTTGGCTTATCACCCTGTACATCTTCTATGTGAAATCCTGGCTCCATTAAAATCCACCGCAAAACTCCCCTTGACTTCAGTGGGGCCAGGCTTTCACCTTGTGTCTGTGCCATCTACAATATAGCATGTAGCTGCCTCTTTATCCCCAAACAAAAAGCAAGAGACCCCCTTTAAGGTTTGACTGCTGCCATCTGCATCACCAGACATAATGGGCACATCAAGAGAGACTTTGCAGTTGACAAAGAGCACTCTCTGGCTGCTCACCTCATTGACTTTCTTTAGACCTACCTGCAACTTTCACTTGTGGCATCTTTGCTACAAGCTGTTGGAGCCCCGAGTAACTCGCTGCGGTGAGGGAGTGCGGGCGGCTGAGTGAAGCTGCACAACAGCCTAACACAAATGTTACTGCTCTATATCCCCCTGTAACCAGAGTCCCTTCTCTAAAAGGAGAGGAGGGATCAGATATGGAACTATTTAAAGTTGCAGCCAAGAGCAGTCTCGGTGAAACAGGTGACGCTGAAGGCCAGCATTAACTTTAGTGACCGTGAAGTACCAGAAAGCTAATGCAGAACTTAGAGTCTGTGCCACCAGGAGATAATTCCTGGAATTATTCATCATGCCCTTTTGACTTGGCAAATGTTGACATTATTCCCTGATATTATTTGACTTAGCAAATATTGGAATTAAAGAGCTGTTCCTGTTTAAAGAAACACCTGGAATGTGTACAGCACAGTATGCTGACATCATCACACTTCAGCTTCGGACTCAGCTGTGTGGGGAACTGTGCTGCCTGGGCAACAGGGGGAGCAGACAGCACTGGGTCTGTAACGGGCCCAGCTGCTGGCTTTGTTTTTATTTATTGGGGAAGGGGTTAAAAGAATCTGAATTAAAATTAGTACAGCTCAAAACACCCAGGGCTAAACTTGTCATAGTCACACAGCTTGTGATTGTGTAACAGAGAAGAAAACAGACTGACCAGTTCTCCCACGAGAAGACCTTATTTATTATTTGCATTACTGTGGCCCCTAGAGACATCAGCTGAGTTCAGGAGCCCATCGTGCTACACACTGTGCATACACATATGGCACTGCCCCAAGGAGCTTACAATCTAAACAGCTGGATAGTCTAAAGAAGTATTATCCACATTTTGCAGATGGGGAACTGAGACAGAGAGAAGAAATTATTTATCCAAGGTCACACAGGAAGCCTATAGTAGAAGTGTTGAGTCCAGTCCAGCACCTTCACAAATAATTTCCAAGTCACTCAAAGAACCTTTCAGGAACATTGTTCATTCAAGTTCTGTGGGTGTCACTGCTTCTCATGTTAATGCTCAGCTGGGTTATAATCAAGATACTCTCAGCGGTTCTCGGACTATATCACTGATTTTTACACTCTCCAGTTATCTTCCCTGATGGTACATTGGGACCTGCCCTTTGCCAAAGACTCTTGGCAAATGAGTTGCTTTACTTGCCTGCAAATGAGCGTGCAGCTGGCAATCAGGAGAATGGTGGGATGGTCCATCTCATGTTATGATTATTTATTTGTATTACCTTAGCACCTGGGAGCCCTCATCATGACCCAGACCCCATTGTCAATCAAGAGAGATTTCTGTGCCCTCTCCTCGGGCCTGGGCTTTATGATCTTGGTCTAAGACACTGTCAGATATAGAAGACTGCTGACTAGAGCCAGGGCTTGCACCGCTTCCTTCTATCCCTGCTCCTTTGATTAACCTTTATAAATAATAAAATCTGAGACTTGGTTCTAGGAACCCAGACCCTACATCACTGTCTGGATGATTCTTTTATTTAAATTCTATAAAACCACTGTCTCCTGCACATTATTACCCTATAAAGGCTACATTTGCTTATAATCTTTTTGGGTTGGATGTCAAGGTCAGAGGATTCACATCAGAAACCAAGAATGACTTTGAAGGCTGAAATTTCTTCTTTTTCCTATGATCTCTCGATCCTCTCATTGTTTTAAACTGAAAAGTCAGTTCAGCTGAGCTCCACTGATAGGGTCTGTGACATTGTGCAGTCTATATGGTTTTATAAAAACATGATAATAAGTGAATATAATGTAACTGGAATATGCTTCATGCAAAAGGTTTCTTGTAAGGTATCATTACAAAGCTTATAATCTACTGAGTGTGATCATCCTATTTGTATAAATGTACCACTCTTGTATCTAAAACTAGAAATATAAAATATAACTCTGAGGGCCTATTGTAATTATGCAAAGTGTGGGCCATTAATGGTGGTTTGGAATCTTGATGACTCCCATTAACAAGGACCATTGTCTGCAGATGGCTGTGTTTTACCTGTGAGT
>NW_020665277.1:4485764-4582788 GCF_002925995.2 Terrapene triunguis
ACTGAAGCATCTCTGAGGGTGAGATTATCTGTATTCAGTTTGATTAGACATAGATTTGCACATTTTATTTTATTTTGCTTGGTGACTTACTTTGTTCTGTCTGTTACTACTTGGAACCACTTAAATCCTACTGTCTGTATTTAATAAAATCACTTTTTACTTAGTAATTAACTCAGAGTATGTATTAATATCTGGGGGAGCAAACAAGTGTGCATATCTATCAGTGTTATAGAGGGCGAACAATTTATGAGTTTACCCTGCATAAGCTTTATACAGGGTAAAACGGATTTATTAGGGTTTAGACCCCATAGGGAGTTGGGCATCTGAGTGCTAAAGACAAGCACACTTCTGTGAACTGTTTTCAGGTAAACCTGCAGCTTTGGGGTAAGTAATTCAGACCCTGGGTCTGTGTTGGAGCAGATGGGAGTGTCTGGCTCAGCGAGACAGGGTGTTGGAGTCCTGAGCTAGCAGGGAAAATAGGAACGGGGTAGTCTTGGCACATCGGTTGGCAGCTCCCAAGGGGGTTTCTGTGATCCAACCCATCACAGGGTCATCTGCAGAAACATTAGTAGGGATGTGTTATGTGATACAATAATCAGAATTAAATCTTCATTAAGTTGAAACACTGAACATGAATGTGTGACCTTTCCACTTTTGTCCAGCTGTGAACTTTTTCAGCCTTTGGTCTGCATCACTGGTGAGCCATTTACTCTCACCCTTGAGCAGCCTGACCAGGCACAGGCCTCAGAAACCCAGCACTAAATTCCTACTAGTCTTGCTTGCTCCCGGCTGCTCCTCAGCACAGGCCTCCTTACAAGGGAGGAGGCTGAAACATTGTCCGACCGTAGGGCAGATCTAAGCTTTTAGCGACATCCTTCTCCCCAGTCTTGGTGTGTCTAGGTGCACCTGTTGCCAGATGAGGTGTCCAAATCCGGGCCCTTGGCTGACAGTTTTGTCAGGCAAGCCAAAAGGCAGCCTCACTTATCAGAGAAATATTACATTTCCATTAATTTCATAGCCACACCCCGGCTTGTGAATGATGTGATGAAATTCACGCAGTAGGTCCTCACCAGCACACTGGGCCAGTTATTAGCACTAATTCCCAGAGAGAGTTCCTCTCAGCCATTCGCTATTCATTGACCAGATTCCTCAGCTATGGGCTGAGCCTGATCAGTTAAATGGCCTTGCATCCCACCCTGCAACATAAGCCACTTAGATCCCAGGAGGAGGTCAGTAACAGTCAGAGGGACAGACCAGAGTCCTGCCAGAGTAAAGATTTCCCTATAGCACCAGAAATAAAATGCTGTTCTACGGTAAACTTCACCTAAACATTCCACATGGCTCTCTCAGCGTCTTATCAGCTTAATTTACACTAACAGCAATCCCTGATGCTTCACTGTTGTGTCATCTCTGATCAGATTGCAGCCCTCAGCTCCAAATTTTACAATAGTTGCCCCCATGGGAGCTGGGACTTGCTGTGTGATTGTCACATACTCCAGATTCTATTGTGCCTGTTTGGAGGGTGAGGAAAATAAGTACAAGTGATAGGCCTCATCCGACCTACTTATTTTTGGGGATATCAAATAACCATGCAGCTAAACTCGACTTTGGGTGACCTTGAAGGCTACAGGGCTGGCTGGAGTTAGCAGCAAAAACTGGCAGAAGTCCATTGCTCAGAAAGAACTGGAAACCAGCACACTCCTTAAATGCAGCGGCCACCACCTGGCAGGCGGGATTTCAGTCTGGTGCGAAGCAAAGGCCTGCACCAGAAGGCAGCATGGCACTTGATCCCACTTGAAAGAGGCAGCTTCCTCCATCCATGTCTTCACAGCCCACCTTGACTTTAACACTCTGCTAAGGTATAGCTCTCTCAGGAATTGCGGTGAACAGTAAGTGTATGGAGGGAGAGCAGTAGCCTCCAATCCTCCCACAAAGCTCACAAATGTGATTCCTAGAGACGGAAAAATAAATGTTTTAAGATAGTCTTCTTCTGCATGACCAGAGAGGTTTGGGGTGCATTTAGATGGGGAGCTCCTCAGAGTGGCTGTACAGAGCTGAGAACAGTCAACATTTAAATAATGGCCTAAGTTTCTTTGAAAATTGAACACCACACCAGCACTCTGGCAGTAGTGACAAATATGGCATAAAAACCTAATCAGGCAGAGTTCAGACTTGTCTCACTTGTCTGTGATACTGTGGTTTCAGTGATGCACGCTACTTGGTTTCATGCATAGAGGTCATATGCGTAGACATTGAAGTTACAAAAATTCAAATTGGAATTGAGGTAATTTTTTTTTTAAAACAGCAAAGATAATTAACTCCTGAAAAGATTCTCAATTCCCCATCAGTTGGACTCTTTAAAACAAGGTTGAATGACTTCCTAAAAGATACTCTAGTTCAACCACAAGTTATTGGGCTTGATGGTGTCACTTATGTAGCAGGCAAAATAAAGTCTCTTCACTGCCAGATTCACTGGGTGAAACTCTTTGTCCTGCAATATACAAGAGTCAGACTACATCACAATGGTTCCTTTCTAACATTAAAATCTATTAATCCGGATTGTTTAACATCAGTGTTCTTTTTATTCACTATCATTTCAAATTGTGAAGCGTTCTGTGACTACAAACTCCATAGTATTGTTCCTTTTTAACATATAAGTAACAGTCTAGATTCTGTGTCCACCACCAAATTGCAGCAACATGATGGCAAAGAGAAACATACTCGTGGTCTAATGGTCCTAAAAGAGCACTTGCAACCCACTGCATGCAGAAAACCTGATGCCATAGAATTTATTAACTCAAAGACTGAACAATTGCAAAAGCTATTACAGAACAAGAATTTAAGATGGAATTTTCCCCAGTACAACTGATTTTGCATCAGGGACACTGATCAGCAGAGAATGAACAGGAGGTATGCAAATATTTTTTTCACACTTGTAGGAAGTGTCCTGTTTCAGGATAGTGGCCACCAAGAATAGTATTGGTCCCTCGTAGCAGTTTCAGTCCCCTGTATAGCTCACAGATGTATGTGTGTGGCTACTGCTGATGCTGAGAGACAGTGATGACAATTTGAGGAATTGTTCAAGAAATCTACAATTCTTGCAGAGAAAGGATGGCCAGCATTGTCCAGTGAGCATGCTGCAGTAAAGGGTGGGTACCCTTCCCCAGTTAATGATCCCCAACACATAAATAACCAAAGATTTCACAGGTTTATTCTTTTAAAAAATAATTTTATAAGCAAAATAACTGACTTTAAATTTAAATCAATGAGAGTCTATTGAAAACGGAACATAAAGTAGCCCTTTGATCCAGGATACAGACTCACGACAGTTCCCATCTATCCTGCAGATTGCACATTACCATTTTCATCTGGGTTTGGCAGTCCAAAGGCATGTGGAGTGTCATGTGAATACAACTGAAACACCAAAGAGCCCAGAAATTACTTGAAACCAAATCTACCCTTTGTAAATACCTGAATTCTATTACAAACAACAGTAGAATGAACAGTGAAAATAATACATATTGAACTTTCTTAAACATCAGCAGAGTGGGGATGTTAAAGCAATATTGTGCTAGTCACCACTTTGCTATCTGGTTAAAGGGATACAAGGGCTGTCAGGATATAAAAATCATGTATTTAAAAAAAAAATCTTTCCTCTGTTACCATCACCTGAGATTATTAACCAATGATTACCTTTAAAAAATAATCTCATTTTCTTGGTCTCATTTATGCTGCTTGTGTCTTTGTTTCTCTCAGCTGAGACACTGAAAGTAGCATTGCGAGTTTCACTTCCAGGCTATTGTGCACTAACAGACAGGGGATGTTCACATTGGAAGACCTCTCTAAACTGAAAAAAGCAACAAAGAGTCCAGTGGCACCTTATAGACCAACAGATGTATTGGAGCATAAACTTTCGTGGGTGAATACCCACTTTGTCAGACGCATGTGACGTCAGACAAAGTGGGTATTCACCCACGAAAGCTTATGCTCCAATACGTCTGTTAGTCTATAAGGTGCCACAGGACTCTCTGTTGCTTTTTACAGATCCAGACTAACACGGCTACCCCTCTGATACTCTCTAAACTAACTTAAAAAAAATTACATTAAAATATTGTTTGTATTTGGATTTGTGGCCCCCTCACTTTCCAACTAGCCTTAAAAAATTCCTGGGTTTGAGTCCCACCCCCACTACACAGAACTCCTACAAGTGGCCGACGACACACTGACGGAGATTTGGCCACAGGTATGCATATGCAAACCCAATGTAAAATATGTTTTAAAAATCATAAATCAGGTTTTGTAGCTTGAAAAATCCCAGCAGACAAAAGCATTAACCAGCAAGATGAGTGCTGTGCTGCTTTCACGCTATATGCTTAGATTTTCCCCATTTAGCTCTCTCCCAAATCAACTCAAAACCAGCAAACACATTACACTCTGTAATGGATGTTGCGCATGAAGGATACAGCAACCTTATTCTGTTAGAATCAGTCAACTAGCTTGCAGTACCAGAAAGGATTTATGGAGAACAATCAGAACAGCAAACATACAGCTCAGCCATGAAACACTTGGAAGGTAAATATGTTTGCTGCGAGTTTTATTGAGATCACCCCATGGGGTAGCAACATACGCAAAGGAGGAGGGAGAATAGAAAGAAGAACAAGTGAGAGTGCATAAGGATGAGTCCAGTTTCATCATGACCACACACCTGGTTTAGATTTGACGTTTGTAGTAACAGAGCTATGGTGTCAGTGCTGATGCTAAGAGGAGTGAACCACTAGAAAGCCCTTAGATAGATCAGACTTATCCTGGCAGGAGATCACCACTGAGCGATATGGAGTATGAGAGCCCATGTACAATGGGCCCGATTCAAAGCCCAGTGAAATCAACGAGAGTCTTTCCATGGACTTTTCTGGGCTTTGGATCAGGACCTAGGAAATGACCTGATGTGACCCAGACAACAGAACCAAGGAGAACAAACAAAACAGAAGAGCCAGGAGAAGAGAAGAAGCCTTCCACCAACAGAGGGACACAGCTCAAGGGCCTGCTCTCATGCTGCAGAGGCAATGGTACAGAATGCAATACTAGGTAAGCGCTCAGCACACAGAGGAACTAGCTCCCAATGAGTCTGGGCTTGCACTCAACCATCTCATCTACAGTCTCTCCAATTTGCCTGCCCCAGACTTTTGCCCAAACATGCATTTCCCTGATCAAGCCTGTCACTCTAAGTCTCTGGACTGGGAGAGAATGAGCCTCCTACAGCAGGTTACCCTGAGTGAACGAGGGATGGATGTGCTCAGTTTGGCTTATGGTGCTCAGCTGAATAATAGATGAAGGCAGACATTCCTGAGGTGAGAAAAGCACCTGTCACAACACCACTTCAGGTGTTATAACACACAGGGAAGAGGGCTCTTGAGATCTTATGTACTCTGGTGTGGTGTGCCTGAGACCTGAGTGCACTGGGGGCTGTTAGAGTTAATGGCCTTTTTATGAAGGTGATTACAGTTAAATATAGCTAGGAGGTAAAGTACAGTCAGCTGCCTCACACTGGTCTTAGCCACAGTTTTTGAACCATTTTAACAATACTGGTTTAGGAATACATATAGTTAATATGTGCAACCCCTAGTGTGGATGCAGTTATACTGGAGCTTGTTATCGAATTTTAGAATCATAGATTAGAAGGAACCACAAGGGTCATCTAGTCTAGCCCCCTGCCAAGATGTTGGGTCTAAACCATTCAAGACAGATGGCTATCCAGCCTCTCTGAATACCTCCAGCGAAGGAGCTTCCACGACCTCCCTCGCCAGTCTGTTCCACTGTCCTACTGTTATTACAATTACAAAGTTTTTCCCTGAGATTTAATCTAAATTTGCTATGCTGTAGTTTGAACCCATTACCTCTTGTCACGCCCTCTGGGTAGCAAGAGAGAACAACTTTTCTCCATCTTTTTTTATGGCAGCCTTTTCAACTATTTGAAGAGCGCTATCATGTTCCCCCTTTATCTCCTCTTTTCCAAACTAAACATACCCAGTTCCTTCAGTCTTTGGTCATATGGCTTGCAATTCATCCTTTTGATCATCTTTGTCACTCACCTCTGGATCCTTTCCAGTTTCTCTACATCCTTTCTATACATTGTTGGCCAAAACTGGACACACTACTCCAGCTGAGGCCTCACCAGCGCCGAGTAGAGCAGTACTATCACCTCCCGTGACTTGGATTCCTCTGTTAATACAACCTAAAATAGCATTTGCTTTTTTTGCAACGGCATCCTACTGCTGACTCATGTTGAGGTTGTGATCCACCACAACTCCCAGGTCCTTCTCCGCAGTGCTACTGCCAAGCCAGTTATCCCTCATTCTGTATTTGTGCATTTGCTTTTTCTTCTATAAATGTAGTACCTTACATTTATCTGTTGAATTTCATTTTGTTGTCTATAGCCTAGTTCTCCAATTTATCAAGATCCCTCTGAATTTTAGCTCTATCCTCCAAAGTGTTGGCAAATCCCCCCCTCGTTGTGTCATCTGCAAATTTGATCAGTATGCTCTTTATTCCTATATCCAAGTCTGTAATAAAGATGTTCCACTTTACTCCGTGCGGATTAGGCCTCAACTGGAGTACTGTGTCCAATTCTGGGTGCCACATTTCAGGAAAGATGTGGACAAATTGGAGAAAGTTCAGAGAAGAACAAAAAAAATTTATTAAAGGTCTAGAAAACATGACCTAGGAGGGAAGACTGAAAAAATTGGGTTTGTTTAGTCTGGAGAAGATAAGACCGAGAGGGGACATAACAGTTTTCAAGTACATAAAAGGTTGTTACGAGGAGGAGGTAGAAAAATGGTTCTCCATAACCTCTGAGGGTAGGACAAGAAGCAGTTGGCTTAAATTGCAGCAAGTGGGGTTTAGGATGGACATTAGGAAAATCTTCCTGTCATGTAGTTAAGTGCTGGAATAAATTGCCTAGGGAGGCTGTGGAACCTTCCGTCGTTGGAGATTTTTAAGAACCGGTTACACGAACACCTGTCAGGGATGGTCTAGATCAGTGGTTCTCAACCTATTTACCATTGTGGGCTGCATCCACTACTACTTATATGGCCCTGAGGATGTCACATGGACCACAGCTCTGTGCTGACTGGGTCGCAGGTTGAGAAGCACTGGTCTAGATAATACTTAGTCCTGCCTTGAGTGCAGGGGACTGGACTAAATGACCTCTCGAGGTCCCTTCCAGTTCTATGATTCTATGTTAACCACCACTGGATCCAGACCAGATCCCTGTGAAACCCCACTTGAGACCTTGCTCCAATTACTAGTTACTCTTTCTTTGCAGTTGTCAGTACAGCTTATTCCTGTACACATACACCAGCACACTGGGATATTTGTGGCCACACTAGAGGATTGAACTGCTTTAACTATAGCTGTTTCTAAACTCATAAGAATGATACAGAGACTGTGAAGGTCAACCCTTGGGAGAGTCCTACAGAACCACCCACTGAATCCCCTGTCCAAGGATCCTAGGGTAAAATCCACATTACACAACCCTTGTCCAGTCTCATTAACTTTACGATTTGGTATTTCCCAACAGGAAGGGTTCTACTTAGGGGGGGCTATAGAAAAAGTAGATAGAGTTTGCAAGCTCAAACATTAACTCCAGAGCTTCCCAGAAGCTGGAGTCATAGTTAGTGTGTTTTTAACAACAAATAGCATGTGTTACACTGTTTTAACACGGAGAACGCATCTCAGATGCACTTTCAGCTAGTTAACATGCTGCAGACCCAGCCAAATAGGATATTTAATCTTCATATGGTTGAACTCATGACTTTTAAACATCAAATACCAGCTGTAAAGGAACAAGATTTCTTAATACTTTCCTGTGAGTGTGCTCTGACAGCGCACTTTCTAAAGAGATCCCTTAAACACTGCACTCGTCCCTTTTCCCCACACAGTCTGGCGGAAGAAAATAGTTCACATTTCCAGGTAATCTACAAAATTTGCACAGACCTGGCTAAAAGAATCTTAGCGGCCAGACACACCTGCCTCTCCTGCACAGGGCATCCCCAGACCACGATCTTTCCAGGTGGGCTCTTACTTTCAATAACCTGAGCAGATGCAAGACACAAGACCCAAAGTCCTCACAATAGGGCCACCTCAGAACACAATCATGGTTGCTTAGAAAAAGCAGACAACACATTATGCCAGACTCACAATTCTCGTGTCCCCCTGCCGACCCCGGACACATAACCAACCACCAGCACAAGGTTTTAGAAGTGTTTTTGCAAATCAAGAACTACATCTTGTCACATAAGAAAATGTACACGTTTCCAGTTACTGACAGACAAGACAGTAAACATTTTACTACCAAGGGTTTTCTTGGACCTGTCCCAGTAAGGAGGGACCTGTGACTTCAAACAATGGGATCAAGAAATCACAAGACAAAAGGACCCCTAGTCAAGAATCCAACATGCAGATCCCAAGCAGCACTCTCTATAACGCTGCCCATCCCTGCGCACGTGTGCGTATCATTGGAAGCTAATGTTTTATGTACAGAGATTTTACTCTGAAATAAGGTATCAGTTTCACACCAGCCAAAAGCAAAGTTATTTTAGGAACTACACTTGATTATAATGTCACCAATGATTATTTGGGGGTATACGGTAATTAGAGTAGCATTCCCCTCTGCATTTGAGGAGGAGGAGCAGGCATGTAGCTGATTATGGAAGAATCATTAAAGGGCTAACTTTATCTCTCACCATTTTCTAACTGGAGGAGGAAATCTCAAAGTAAAATCTATGATCCTGCTATCAGCAAGCTGAAACAAAACCCTCACCAGCCGCTATCTGTGTGGGGTCCATGTTAGGGCTCTGAGCTCCCTCTGTCAGTTATACACCAACTGCTCTTCCTAGAGCAAACACACTATCAGGTTGGATGGGATTTGGAACCACACTTTGCTTTGGAATCAACAATGGACTGCATGGCAAAGGCAGGGATACTCCCTGCAGCTTTAGACCTAGCTTTTCCACTGTCAACCAGATCTTTACCTTCAGACGGGTTTTTGAGAAGGTGTCTGACTTTAATAAGCCCTGAACAACACTTTGTATAGGCTTCTGTCAGGCCTTTGATTCAATGCCTCAAGTAAGCGTGTGGGATCTGATGAAGTGATTTATCATCCCTAGGAAGATAGTGTCATTGACAGAAGAGCTCTATAATGGAAAGGAAAGCTGCATTTGAGTCAATGGCAGATACACAGCTTGGTTTCCTAGCTCCACAGGAGTTTGGCAAGGCTGCGTTCAGTCAGGATTGTTGTTCCGTTTCGGCACTATTGGTTGATGGATAAGCTTGAGGCGGCAGCTGTTGGTGACGTTGAGCTGAACACCACTGCGCTCCGAGATCTTGAATACGGAGATGACATTGTCTTATTGGCTCAGTCTGGTGCATCTACAGCTGATGGCTGACCTGGTCAGGCGAGAAGTAGCATGCATTGGTCTGGTTATTAATCCAGATAAAATTAGGTCCCTGGCCATTACCATCAAGCAACCTCCAGCTCCAGATTACAACCAGTTTACTATTAATTTGTTTGGATGAGATCCTGAAAAGATGGGAGCTGTCAGGTAATTGGGCAGCGTCACAGACAGTGCTGGAGGATGCTTGAAAGATGTGGACGCTTGTACAGCAGAACGGGACGCCACATTTCAGGCCCTTCCATGGCCGCTGTGAGGATATCATAACGTCGAGCTGGCTACAAAGCTGTGGATCCATAGAACCATGGTTATATCAACCCTGTTGTACGGAAGTGAAACATGGGTGCTGAGGAAGGCTGAAGAACATAGGCATGACATTTTCAATTCTCATCGTCTTCATCGGCTGTTCCGTATCAAATAGCAGAACAAGATCAGAAACAAAGACATTTGAAGCTGAACCCAGCAACCACGTCCTTCAGCACTGTTTTTTTTCCAGCAGCTTTCTTGATATGGACATATTATTAGTATGAAAAACCAACTAATTCTGAAGCACATTTACTAAGGAATGCCGCTACATGGCCAGTGATCATGTGGGTGGCCAAAATTTTAATGGTGTGATAAAATTGCCAGTGATAGACCTAAACTGAACATCCAGCCAGACCACCTTAAGGTCCTATCCAGAGATTGATCCAGGAGGCACTTGATCTGCAAGGAGGCCATGTCCCTTTGGGATTTACCACGATGATGACGACGACTGGTTTTGAAATATGCTACTTTAGCTCATCTGGTCACAGAGTCCAATTCCAATGGTACGTTGGCTAGTGAAGGACCCAACATACCACAGTGTTGTATAACTGGGAGAGTATTACAAGAGTGCCCTTACTTGTAAGGCCTAGTTCATGCCAACTAGCAAATGGTATCTTGCTCCAGGAAGAATCTCCATGATTTGGTGCAAGGATTCGCTCATACTCTGCTGGGGGTAGAACAAGCACCAAAATCCCATCAGCAAACCAAGAAAACTTCTCTATGCTGATCACCGAATTTCCTTCCTCATTCTGCCAACCCCTGCCACAGATGATTCTGAAGTCAGACATAATCAGAAGCCAGATCAGTATTCTGTGCTATATTTTATTGCTAGCTTCTCCCCCACTTTTGGAGGGACTGCATGCACTGCAGTCTGGAGCAAACACTACACACTGTGCAAGCCAGTCAGAAATCCAAGACTCCTTCCCCATTGAGAATGCCCTCCAGCTACTCTTCTCAGAGATTCATTTGACAGAGGCTTTATTTGAAGTTTGGTGATGAGGCAAATCATTTTAAAATAGAATTGCAAGTTCTAGACAAATCTGAACAATTAATAGTCACCCAAACCGGTAAAATCCACTGGTGTGGTTACCTGTCAAGTAGCAGACCACATATATTTCCAACCAACATTAACAAGAGCAGCTGATTTGGTCCTACCTGGAGATGAAGGAAGCCATGGGCACAGTGTCAAAGCTAGAGGGAATGTACATGAGTCTACCCACTAAAACAGAACAGAAAACAGATCCATCGCCTTGTGCTCCTTAGACATGGAGAACCCCTCCCACATGTCTACTGGAGCTTCCAGCCGGGAATTTTCTCTAGATGAAGAGGCAGAGTCCAGTCACGCAAATAAACTGACCATGTGAATTTCTCAAAGACATGATAATTTACAAGTGCACCAGCTCTCAAGGGAACCTGAATCCTTGGTAATTCCTTCAGTCTGACAATGGGGAAAAGCTCTAAAGCTCCTTTGCAAGCAGGCACTTAATTAACAAAGATCTCTCCTTTTTATTACAGAAAGATAGAGGATCGGAGTAAACGGCGTGACACAATGGTGTGCTGAGAGTAGACTGTGTGGTGCACACAGAGAGCAGATACCAATCTGGAACAGGTAGCAGAGTATTAAGAAACAGTGGCAAAGCCATTTCTGACATTATCTGCCAGTCAGTGATTAGTGACATTTCTCAGTTAGCCCTGCAGGTCTTAATAATAATATAATATATGGAGATATACCTATCTCATAGAACTGGAAGGGACCCTGAAAGGTCATCGAGTCCAGCCCCCTGCCTTCACTAGCAGGACCAATTACTGATTTTTGCCCCAGATCCCTAAGTGGCCCCCACAAGGATTGGGCTCACAACCCTGGGTTTAGCAGGCCAATGCTCAAACCACTGAGCTATCCCTCCCTGCCTGAGCTATTCCTCCCCAGGTCTTAATCTGATACAAAGGAAACAAACATCACTTCTAGCATCTACTCTAGAGGTAAAAATGTTGTCATCTTTTTCACAGTATTTGGTGTTTAAAGTTCGCTTTTCTTGTGACCAGTTTTCTGTTTGAACCTACCCAGGAAAAAAAAGAAAAAAGAAATCCCAAGTGCATCAACAGATGGGGCTTTCTCTGCTCAGTTAGCCGAGCAAGGAGGTAGCTGTTCAGAGATGTTCTCTTCAGATGGAGCACAGAAAAGGACTTTATACTGCTTGGCTGGCACCAGGGTATCATCGTGAGATGCTTTAGAGTGGCATCAAGACTTGTCCTCCAGCTACATCTGAACCAGGTATTCTTGGTGGCTAAAAGGGAAAAGCATCTTTGATTAGCTCTTATACTATTTCATGATGGACATGTGATATGACAGGGTGTCTGTGACGAGTACTGGGGTAACCTACCCACTTTATTCAGCAGAGCAATGCTTTCGGAACAGCTGTTGGAAAGAATCTAACCCTCCATCACAGCATTCTTCATTTGTTTGAATTACTGCAGTTTTGTTTGAGCTGCCCAAGAATGGCACATGGTTCTCCCTCTGTTGCCTGTGAAGATGCAATTACAAACCCGCCCTTCCCCCCAGAGCTGTGCTTCCCATGTTAGCTGTACAGAAGCAGGTCACAAGCAAAAGCTAATTTTAGAGCTGTGAAGATCATGGGTGGCATTGGTGTGAGAATAAGGAAATATGGTGTGTGTTGGGCTTCTCTGGATTAAACCAGTGTTTCCCAAAGGACAGAGGCAGCTGGCAAGGGGGGACACAAAGGGACATACAGACCGGAATTGCCATTACATGCATCCGACGAAGTGGGCATTCACCCACGAAAGCTTATGCTCCAATACATCTGTTAGTCTTAAAGGTGCCGCAGGACCCTCTGTTGCTTTTTACAGATCCAGACTAACACGGCTACCCCTCTGATACATGAACAGACCATCCACTTTCAAACTTTGCTCCTAATTGATGAAACAAACTTCAGAGAAGTAACTGGTTCTAGGTCTGGTTAAATCCATGGGACATCAACCAACAGGTTCTACAATATAGCAAAGGCTGTGGCAACTGGTCCATTATAATCCACTTTTGCCAAGGCTTATAGATGCATTCATATGAGTTAAATGAAAGATTTAATCTCAGCTTACCTTATCACATCACAATGCATGACAATCCCATACAGCCTTGATTCCCATCTTCACTACTGTTGAGCTTTTTCATCCGGTATTGGCGGATCTCTCTCACCAATGTGTAAAAGGCATCTTCGACACCCTGAATGCAAAGAGTCCTGGTCAGGTATCCTCTCCCCCATGTGCTTGGACATCGCTTTGCACTCCATCCATCATTTTACTATTCCGCCAAAGTATTCTTTGACATACTTACTCAAAATGCATTCCTCTCTCCAGGGCAGCTCCTAGCCAACTGGGAGCCAGGAGCATTAGGGGCCAACTTATCCCACAATTCATTGCAGCAGGGAACCAATACTATACGCCCACATTTCCCACAATTACATTCTTGACTTTGATCATTTTCCCTCTGAGGAAACCACAAACAAGCAGCCGTCTTCTAACGATGGAGGCAATGGCGGACTGTAGCTATAGGAGGAGGTAGGTTTCTGAAGCTTATGTCCTCAGTAGGAAATGGGGTTATTTCTTGGCAAATTGCCTCCCTGTTCAAGTTTCATTTTCAGACTATTTCTTAGCAATTTATTGCCCCTTTCCAGATTCATTCTGAAAAGTGATGTGGATAGAGCAATGACTTGGGGGACCCTACTGAACAGAGGGCGATAAGTGGAGAATGCTCTCTATATAAACACACACGCTCTGAGGACATGTCACGGACTTAGCTTCAACACTGGCCTTAATTAGAAGCCAAGGGAAACTTGGCAGTTTGGGACAAAATCTCATAAGAACAGCATTTGCTCTTACTACAGACTACTCCAGAAGAGAGGGATGGCTGAACTCTCATCTGGTTGGTAAGGACTTGGCATTTTTAGAATTCAGCTACTGAGGCCATCAATGTGAGCCTGAGGAGTCACTGAGGTTTTGATATCGTCCAGAGCAAAAGAAATTAAATAAAGACAGAAAATATCATATTGCCTCTATATAAATCAATGGTACGCCCACATCTTGAGTAGTGCATGCAGATGTGGTCTCCCATCTCAAAAAAGATATATTGGAATTGAAAAAGGTTCAGAAAAGGGCAACAAAAATTATTAGGGGTACGGAACAGCTGCCATATGAGGAGATTAATAAGATGGACTTTTCAGCTTGGAAAAGAGACGACTAAGGGGGGATAGGATAGAGGTCTATAAAATCATGACTGGTGTGGAGAAAGTAAATAAGGAAGTGTTATTTACTCCTTCTCATAACACAAGAGCTAGGGGTCACCCAATGAAATTAATATGCAACAGGTTTAAAACAAACAAAAGGATGTGTTTTTTTCACACAACACACAGTCAACCTGTGGAACTCCTTGCCAGAGGATGTTGTGAAGGCCAAGACTATAACAGGGTTCAAAAAAGAACTAGATAAGTTCACGGAGGATAGGTCCATCAATGGTTATTAGCCAGGATGGACAGGGATGGTGTCCCTAACCTCTGTATGCCAGAAGCTGTGAATAGGCAACAGGGGCTGGATCACTGGGATAATTACCTGTTCTGTTAATTCCCTCTGGGGCACCTGGCATTGGCCACTGTTGGAAGACAGGATACTGGGCTAGATGGACCTTTGGTCTGACCCAGTATGGCCGTTCTTATGTTCTTAAAGTTCTACTCTGCATGTTCCGGTTGAACTCAAAGGTAAAAACGGGAAAGTGATTTACACATCTCCATCTCCACCCCCTGGCCATCAGTACCACACAGGATCCAGGCCGCTACCATATTTATAGCACCAAGGAGAGAAATCACACTGGAAGAATGGAAGCTCGTCACCTGTCTTGTTTTGGCTGACGTCTCAATGAAGGGGATCCCATAGCTCTTAGCTAGTTCTTGAGCCTGTTTTGTATCCACTGTCCTTGTGGGCAAGTCGCACTTGTTTCCCACTAGCACCATTGGCACATCATCTGAATCTTTCACTCTCTTAATCTGCTCTCTGGAGAAAGAATACATTAAAAACCAGCTTTTCTTGTACAAAAACTGAGTTTTAAACCGACATCTTATTACAAACCAGACATTAGTGCTGGAAAGGACCTCACAGAACTTAGCCCCTAGCCCATTAACCAATATGTCCCTCTCCTTACCCCATCAGTGCATCCACCTTGATGTGCTCCCCCTTCGCTACTATTTCAGGTGTCTTGTCCTGTATGCTACGCCACTGAAATACCATCTAATCTTCAACACTATCTTGGTGGCTGTTCCATTCTCCATTTGTGGACAATTTATGTACCACTCTAAAACATTGAGTCCGATTTTAAAAGGCATTTTGAAACCCAGTATGGAATTTTCCAGCATTTATTATTTGAAGATCATTGATTGTCTTGCAAGTTTGGTCTCCAGTAATCCCAGTGGTGAATAATGTTCAATGCCAGTTGAAGATTGCGCCACTCCAGCCTTCCCCCTCCAAAATAAAACTAGGAAATACTTCCTCCCGAAGAGCAGAACGTACCTGTAGAGATTGATATCAGCAAATGATTTGCTGTTATTAATGGCAAAGACACAGAGGAAGCCTTCACCAGTTCTCATGTACTGGTCTCGCATAGCGCTGTACTCCTCCTGCCCCGCAGTATCCAGAATGTCTAGCAAACAGGTCTCACCATCAATAACTACCTGTTTCCGATATGAATCCTGAGGGAGATACAAAGACAACTTTGAAAACAAAGACAAAACTTAGTGCTGCTGCTGCAGCAATCCCTTACTTCAGACTCTATTAGTGAGTGTCTCAAAGGCACCTCCTAGTCGAAAGCCTAAAACTGGCAGCAGTTCCATGTCTTGCCCCACTTTCTCTTGAACTCTAACTGAGGAAGCATTTCAAGTGCAGGGTGTATTGCTAGTGACCTTAACACAGCATGGACTTTTGTGACAAAAAGGCCTTTCACCTCTGGAAAGGCAAAATACTGGCTTCTACTGCACTGTTGCTGTAGGGGGAGGAGGAACCTCTGCTGTGATTCATTGAGTATATCTTCAGGAAGTTATAAAACTATATATCAGCAAAGGAAACCTGAATATCTCACAAAATAGCCCCCATGATGTACCTCTGTACCATGCATCAAGGAGAATATGCCCCCAGATACAGTGGACTCTATAATTCCCAAACAGAATCCCAGAAAGAAGAAGCTAATATTGAGCATGACTCAGAAGAGGTTTCTCCAGTTTACGTCCTTTTTAGAAGAAGCAAGAGTCCAACATTTGGAGGTTGCTTTATATACTTACATCTATTTTTATTTTTTATGCACGTCTCACCTATAAAAACAAATAATTCAATGCTATTTACCTCATAAAACATTACTCAAATGATACAACTAATGATAATTTTACTGCATTAACTTCAGGATCATCCTGGCCAGACCAGCACCAAATAAAGCCCCATTATATCATCGACAGCCTGTCCTGGGAACCAAATCAAACCAGTGGTGTAGGACATAGGAATGTGCTTCCCCCGGATTTATGACCCTACTCATAGTTACTTTTATTAGTTGTAACACTGTAGCAACTAGGAGATTTAGTCATGGACCAAGATGCCATTGTGCTAGGGGCCGTACAAACACAGAACAAAAAGGTTTCAGAGTAGCAGCCGTATTAGTCTGTATCCGCAAAAAGAAATTTGGTAGTACTCCTGTTCTTTTTACAGAACAAAAAGGTGGTCCCTTCCCCACAGAACTTACTCAACGGACAGTGCCAATGGAGAGGATGCCTCCCCCCCCTTCAGCAAAATAGTAATGATGAAAATACATGTAGTGATTGATTACACATACAAGCAAATAAAGGATTCATGAATATGGGATGAAATGCACACAGGTGCCTACCTGTACTGCAGTGCACTCAATAGATGTGTCTCAAAATAGTCCTTCAAAAGAGGCTCAAACTACAACCACTTATACAGACAACACCCATCGTTTGCCTCATGATGGATATATTAGTTTCCCAAATAGTTTCATAATCAGATAGCACTCTCCCTTGTCCTTTCCCTCTCTGTGGGACAACAGGAGGAGATGACAATCTACGCTGTAAAGCATCATGTACAGAAACAAACAAGCTGTACATTAAGGTACATGCAACTGACCTGCTTCAGCTTAAATGGCCATAGTCTGGTTTACCTGGAGTCGTGGACATTCAAAATAAACTTTTTGTAGATCTGAACATGAAGACCAATAAAAACTGTGAACTTCTCAACTTGGAAGTCCAGCATGCTGTCCGCACTTAGCTGGGTTGTACAATGTGGCATTGCCGGGGAAGCCCAAGTAATAAATCTGTGTGTATGTTACAGTGGAGAAGGGTGAGTGAAACCTGTTGCACAGAAGTGCATTACGGCCTAAGTCAGCCTCACCTGGAGAGCTAGACGAGGGATTGCTAACCTGCTGCACTAGTTTACAGGATCTACAAATGCGTTTGAACCTTGTTAGTTATTTCTGAGCCATGCCACTTCCCTGAATGGGTTGAGAAGCTGCAGCCCAACTGCAAAAAGTGACTGAACGTCAAACCAGCCAGAAGAATAAATAGTCTGTTTCAGGAGCATTGACCAGACCAAGCTTTGCCTGCCACGCCCAGCCTGCCACCCCTCACTGCCCCAGCGGGCGAGCGAGCGCCTGCAGCAGGGACTCACCTCTATGGTCGGGTCGTACTCGTCCACGAAGTGGTTCTGGATGAGCTGAATGGTCAGGGCGCTTTTGCCAACGCCACCAGCTCCCACCACCACCAGCTTGTACTCGGTCATCGCCCTGCCCGGGAACCTGCGGGCACAGCGCACACGTCAGTGGGGCGAAGGCCCCGCACCCGCTCACCCTGAGACACGGGGCGGCGGGGGAGAGCCGGGCCTTGGACCCCCGACCCCCACCCCAGGGGGCAAAGGCCAGCCCTGCCCCCCTCCCCCAGGCACGGCGGGGCCCTTGGCCCCAGTTTGGACAGAGCCCTGCGGGGCCCCGAACTCCCCAACACAGGCTCGGGATGCCGGTCCCGCGGGGCCCGGGCCAGTGACAGCCCCGGGCCCAGCCAGTCCGGGGCGGGGCGGGTCCCAGGGAGCCTCTCACCTTGCGGCCCGACAGGCTCCGCGGGGCCCGAGAAAGCGGAACCCCCCTGCGAACACTTCCGGCTCCCAACGCTCACGTCATCAGGCGGGGCCGGAAGGGCAGCGCGCCGCCCGGCGCCCGATGGCCCAGGCGCAGCGGCAGCGGCAGAGCCCCTGGCGGCGAGGGAGGCGGGGCTCAGGCTGGGCTCCCGGCTGTGGAGCGTTGCGGGGCCGGCGCAGGCCGCGCTGACGCTCCCGGCCGAGGGCGGCGCTGCCACGCACGGGGCAGTTCTAGTGCCGGCCGCCACGAGCCCGAGGGTTGGGCAGGCGGGGACCGCACCAGAAAGCGACGGCTTTAAACAGCCCCACTTAATGTGAACGCCCCGGTGCTGGTGAGAGGCTCCAACCCCTCCTTAATCAGTCCAGCAGGCACTGCTGGAGACTGAGGCCGAACGAAGAGGGTTAACTCAGCATTAGGCTTTGGCATGAAGATACCGTGAGCACAGAATGTGAACTTGGAAACAAAACTGGAGGCATTTTTTTTTCAAAATCAGTAAAACTTTATTCTATTTCCATTCTTTGCCATTAACAGAAAATTGGAGAAAGCAATGTTTGTTTCACAAAGATAATGCATCTCCCAGAGAAGAAAAACCCTAAATTGAGAATAGAGGTAATATGGAGGGGAAAAAAAAACACAGTACTGCCCTCTATTCAAAGAAAATAACTCCTGATCTTTTTGGTTAAAGTAATACTTAGACCAATCATTCAGTTTTCTTGCTTGATAAAGTGTGGCTGGGGAAAAAAAAAAAAAAAAAAAAAAAAGCACACAGACATTAACTGTTTCACCTTGATGAAAATCTCAATACAGCTATGGAAAGCCTAAGTATTTATTCTTTTACAGTACACTGGGTGCTGGCTGCAAAAAGAAAAATGTATTCACTTCAGGCACAATTTTTAAATTTAAATCGGTAAAAGAAACTGGGTTTAGAAGCTGCAGTGTTCTAAGCAGCAGCAAAATTTGTGCATTGTTTTATATATTTAAATTACCACACCGATGGCACACCTCATCCTTCTGAAATTCTGCACTGCACATACTATTTGCAGAAAGTTACAAAAACAGATCTACTCTGGAAGGTACTTTCACTGAGATCTAACAGAACTTTCCTACATGGACTCAAGTTTAAATGAGATATGAAAACAACATTGTAACATTTGGCCATCAACTTAATAAAGTTATCTGAATGCTCATACAGATTTTATATAAAAAAAAGTTAATATAGTCCACCCTCATATGGTCCTCAGAATTAGATCTGAACAAACAGGAAGTGAGCCTCCCACGTGGAGGGAAAGATAATGCAACTGAGAGCTAAGGCATAGTAACACCTTGGCAGAAATAATGAAGGTAGAGTATATATATATCTTTTTAGTGCAGAATTTCATAAGGTCTACCAGAGTAGAACTGTCTATAATGTTCACTTACATAGGCAATGTAGATTTGCAGTTACCAGTTGCGTTAAATGCACCATTCAAAAAGCGTCTAAAATGTGATACTATAAGGCGCCACCTTAAGTCTTCAGGATGCAACTGTGCATAATTTTAAAATGGTTTCATAAATTTTTTAAACATAACATGAGGAAGGTGTTAAAACTGGTGTAACAACTTCTTAGAATTTGGAAGGGATGAATAGGGAGATATTCAGTACCCTTCACCAGCTCCCACTGCTTGATCGTACTTAGTTATGTGCTTTATGGATCAGTTAGTCAATAACACCAGCTTGACGAATCTTTCTCTCTGCACCAAATCCCTGTAATGACATAAAACCTCATTAATCAACTGCAATGTGAAATAATGCATATGGTTAACAGAGAGATGGAGAAATTGAGAGAGCTGGAATATTCAAGTGTAGCCCACTGTACGGGTTTTGTTTCTAACAGGATACAGTGTTAGCAGGGTTTCTGATGAGCCAGCTTTGTCCCCAAATACGAACAAGTTAGCACAGAGCTCCCATGCATTTGTCTGCAGTTCTACCTAGGCACTGTGTTCTATACCATTTCCTTTAACCCTGAAGAATCCCCTCTACATACCTGGAAGGGTGAGGAGTAGTGTTCCCTCCAATTTTTTCCATCAATGTATGGAATGTATTTTGTTATGGGCAGCACCAATATTGAGGTAATACGTGGATGTGCGCCATCATCTCCGTACTTTCACAACAACCCTTATCTCACCAAGAGCTCAACACGTATTACTGCTAGTACCTAGCTGGGTCTTAGGAAAGGTCTGTGTGACCTCGGCAGTACCTATCTGTTCATTCCTACAGCCTCCTTCCACAAGGATCAGTGCATGCTTTGCAAACTATGCATATAAATGTACCACTGAAAGGCAGCCACCTGGTGAGGAAAATCAGCAGCCAGCTAGGCCAGCAGCACAGAGCACTGTGCAGTAGTTTGGAAAGAAGGGGAATTTTGGATAGGAAGAATCTTTTCCACTTATGCAAAATGCTGGAGATATTTAATGTTCAGACAGGGCTTCATCTGTAAAGGTCTCGTCTGAATGTAAAATATAATACCGCAATTTAGAAATCAAAGTAAATGTTTCTTTTTAAATCAGGACATTAAGGCTCAAAATAATTAACACACCACTCAAATTCCCCTTACCATCCTCTTGTATTAATACAAAGCACTTTGAATAGTCTGTACGACTTTTAATCTTCATGTGGTTTATATTTTTACACTGGATCAGCTTGGACAATTAAAGTAGCAGTCAAGTTCACCTTCAGAGTCCCATGCACACATACAATGTTCCAGTGTCTCAGTTATTACAGTGAAACACACATAGCTCTGTAAATTTACACAGCACTTTACAAACACATGAGCTCAGGCAAACTTTCACTTGACATGAAAGTTCTTCTACTTCTTTCCATGGGCATAATGGCTACATGAGTAATACTTTGCAGGATCAGGCCCCTAGATAAACTACATGTCCTCCTGCCCACAAAAAGCTTTGCGAACATTGCTAGGGGGAGGTTTAAATCCACAACAGGGAGTTGTCATAATTGGAAATCAGACAAAACCATTTTCATTAGTCCTAGTTTTGGTAATTTCCTTTTAAAGCAAATATAAAAGCCAACAATATTTAGTGCTTTTCATTTATAAATATCAAAGTGTTTTACAGAGGAAGACCAGTATCATTATTCCCATCTGGAAAATGGGGAAATAGAGGCACAGTGGGGAGGGGGGGTTACAGAACAAACATCCCAACCTGTGGCCAGAGTAGATACATATCCTTTTTGCAGTTGCTGTACCAGACCCTGTGATTCCTGCACACTGGTCTAACATTCCTTGCCATGCCCACTAGATACATGTAACCATGGACTTTTTCCATTCCTTGGCCCATTCCTTAAGCCCCTTTCTATAGTGGCCTATGCATAGCTACTGTGGAACCCAGTTGTGTCACATACAGGAGTTAGTGTCCTCTGTGCACCCAACTGAAGTTACCCATTCACATGTAGTGTAACCACAACAGTTCTGCACTGGGGGACTTTCTGTGGCCATCTGTGTTCCTGAGTGAATTTCAAAAGAGTGGCCATACTGGGTCAGACCAAGGTCCATCTAGCCCAGTATCCAGTCTTCAGACTGTGACCAATGCCACGTGCTCCAGAGGGAATGAACAGAACAGGTAATCATCAAGTGATCCATCCCGTCACCCATTCCCAGCTTCTGGCAAACAGGATAGGGACACCATCCCTGCCGATCCTGGCTAATAGCCATTGATGGACCTATATCCTCCATGAACTTATCTAGTTCTTTTTTGAACCCTGGTAGAGACTTGGCTTTCACAACATCCTCTGGCAAAGAGTTCCACAGGTTGACTGTGTGTTGTGTGAAAAAAATACTTCCTTTGTTTTAACCCTACTGCCTATTAATTTCATTTGGTGACCCCTAGTTTGTGTGTTATGAGAAGTAGTAAATAAGGAAGTGTTATTTACTTTCTCCACACCAGTCATAATTTTATAGACCTCTATCATATCCCCCCGTCGTCTCTTTTCCAAGATGGAAAGTCCTAGTCTTATTACTCTCCTCATACAGAAGCCGTTCGTTCCAGACTCCTAATTTTTGTTGCCCTTTTCTGAACCTTTTCCAATTCCAATATATCTTTTTTGAGATGAGACCACATCTGCACAAAGTATTCAAGATGTGGGCATACCATGGATTTATAGAGAGGCAATATGATTTTTTTAGTCTTATCTATCCCTTTAATAATTCTCAACATTGTTTGTTTTTTTGACTGCAGCTGCACGTTGAATAGATTGTTTCAGAGAACTATCCACATTGATTTCAAGATCTCTTTCTTGAGTGGTAACAGCTAATTAAGACTCCCTCATTTTATATGTATAGTTGGGATTATGTTTTCCAATGTGCATTACTTTGCATTTATCAACATTGAATATCAACAAAAGTGTGCACAGCTGACATTCACCCTAATGAGGTTGCACATAGCAACCATCAGACCCTGTAGTTTCCTCAAGGGGAGCTCAACCAAAACACACTTATCAGAATTTGTCTCAACTTTATTTGTCTTACCTAGATACTGTTCCTTTGCAATCTATAAATGGGAAAGGCTCACTCCTTCAGCCTGATACTTAAAGCTTTCATGGAATGCTTGACATGCTCTTACTTCTGAATTCTGAGCACAGTTGATGTTGAGGGGCAATGTTATATTGATCCAGTGACTAACCTCAACACAAGAAAATTTCTGCCAGTTGATCCAAGTAATTGGTCTAATATGCAATGGTAAGCCAGGGACTGTGAAATACTATTTTTGCCATTTTTTAAAAGGATGAGAAAAAATAATGTAGATAGTGTAATGGAGAAAAAAATTAAATGATAGGTAATGGCCAAGAATGAGGTTTATAAGACCTTTACATGAAGTTAAAAAACTTATCAACCGCTGTGGAGCTTGCCAGAAGAATCTCTCTGGCAGTCTGACTGTTTTGAGGCATTATTTCCTGGCTATTCAAGTGGTGACTGACATTGCAGTCTATATGGTTTTATAAAAATTTGATAATGAGTGAATATAATGTAACTGGAATATGCTTCATGCAAAAGGTCTCTTGTAAGGTATCTTTACAAAGCTTGTCTACTGAGTGTGGTCATCCTATTTGTATGAATGTACCACTCTTGTATCTGAAACTAGAAATATGAAATAACTGAGGGCCTATTGTAATTATGCAAAGTGTGGGCCATTAATGGTGGTTTGGAATCTTAATGGCTCCCATCAACCAGGACAACTGACTGGATGGCTCTGTTTGCAAGCAAGCCTTCCTTTGCATAAGGTGGGAATCCTTTGTCCCTCTGGGTTTCCACCTCCACCCCTCACTGGAAAAGCACCAGGTTAAAGATGGATTCCAGTTCATGTGACATGATCACATGTCACTGTAAGACCCCAAGCCTTCCTGTGAGTCAGGGGGTGAGACGGGAGCGTCTGGCTCAGCAAGACAGGGTGCTGGGGCCCCGAGCTGGCAGGGAAGGCAAGGGTAGAGGTAGTCTTGGCACATCGGGTGGCAGCTCCCAGGAGGTTTCTGTGAACCAACCCGTCACAGTGACAAAACACGTTCTGCTAATCAAGATACTGTGCTCACCAGGGGTCAGACGGAGCTGGGGTGGGGAGAGAGAGGAGTCTCATCTCCCCACCCCACCACTGCACACCCCAACCTACCATCACCGCCCCGCATCTCACCCCACTGCCCCCACCCACCCTCCACGCTCAACTGTGTGTGTGGCCCTTTGATGGCCTCCTGTGCGGCCGCGCAGGCACACACCTTAGAGGGAACACAGGTGAGGCATGAGCTTGCTGGGCTCCCCCAGATTCCTCCATGCTAACAAAAGTTCCTAGGAAATTCAATGAGCTGAGGCTCCAGCTCTTTCCCCTTTCTCCTAGGTGGATTATTTCTGCACAAAGGAGAGCAGGCTCTTTCATTAGGAAGCTGTCTCTCTAGGAGTTTTAAACAGGTTGTTGCAGAAGAGTACATTTTTCCTTCTAGCAATCCATTTGTCATTCTTAAAGACAGTTCGCATCACCCGCCAGCTGAGGTAACTATACACCCAGCTCTGAAATTTGCATTAATTATGTTAGTGCAAGGTGGGCATGCATTACAGTCCTTTCCAGGATAAGCAGCTTGAGTGGCAAACACAGCAAGATAGGAAGCCTTGATTTTACATTTAAATGGATTAAACAAATTAAGAACAGTTTTAGCCTTAATCAGCATTTAGCATTATACAGGTTACGAAAAGAACGGTTACTTACCTTATAGTAATGTGGTTCTTCGTGATGTGTCATGCACACCCATTCTGCTCTTGATGCATATATGTGGCCGGTATAAACAGGATCAGATTCTTTTAGCCAGTAGTATCCACTGAGGCTACCCGTGCACCCTAATGTTCTCGCATCCCCATGCCAGATAAAGAGCAGAGCAGGCCCAAGCATCCCCACTTCCTTCGCCAATACAGAATCCCAGAGGAATAGGAATCCACAGTAGTGGAGAAGGAGGGTGTGTTGTGGAACCCATGTGGACAACACAAGAGCCAGTTACAGTATGGTAAGTAACCCTTTTCAGAGATTGTCCACATGGACGCACTTTTGGTGACTCAAACCAAAAGTTATGCGTTTCCTTGGCAGGGTGGGTAATAGGACTCATGCTTAGATAATGACTGTAAGACAACCTTATCAAAGAAGGCATCCAATCTGGCAGCCTCTACCAAGGAATAGTATATTGCAAGTGTGGGGACTGAGCTCCAAGTAGCTGCCCTAAAGATTTTAGAAATAGGAACAATCTTCAAACACGGGAAAGACTGAGGGGGGAAAAACACAAGTTTAAAAAAATCTAAGCTTTGAAGGGTGGCAAAGTACAGTATGGCCCTGAGTAGGATGTACAGATACTGCTCCCAGATGGACCCTCGGAAATATTCCACATTGTTTCAGGGCTAGTCAGCAGTTCACTAGTGCTGAAATGAGCAGTCAAGGGCAACAGCTGGGGCCACTGCTGAAAAGGATCCAGGGATTACTGCTGACTCATTCAATTTGCAAGCCAAGAATACTATGTTCAGTTCTGGTGGTCACAATTAAAGAATGTTGGTAAATTGGAGCCCTACATTTCTAAGATTCTATGAGGCCATGTGTCTCAAGAGTCCGAGAGGCCAGTCTTGCTGATGTTCTTGAGTGATCTTGATAAACCTCAAACAACTTAATCTCTGTAAGGTAAGCTCTCACTGACCTGGAATCTAACATGGCTACTATGAGTGCTAAGTTTTGAGGGTATATGGATTTCTCTTGGACTTTGAGACCCCAAATGGTAAATAATTTAAGGTTATTTGAATTGGTCACATGTTGGAGGTGGGGGAGATCTTCCTTGAATCAGTCACTCAAGGTATATAGATAGATCTGGATCCCTCGACTCCTTAGATGAGCTACCACCAAGCGTTTGGCAGATGTGAACATCCTCAGTGCCATGGAAGACCAAAGGGCAGGATCCCACACTGGTAATGAGGTGTTCCTACCAGGAATCTAATTCATCTCACCCACAGGAAATAACCTTACTGTAAAAATAGAGGAGTTCTGCAGGTCGAGAGCTCTGAACCAATCTTGTGGAGGGAATTATGGAGGCTAGAGTCACCATCCTGGAATTGAAACAGCAGATGAAGGTGTTGAAACAAAGGTCCAGAATGGGAGGCCAATCCCCTTTTCTGGGATAAGTAATGGGAATAAAGACCCTTGCCCCTGACTACCAAGATCACCTCTTCCACTGCTTAGTTGTAGGAGTCCACTGTTTTAACAGTATCTTAGGAGAAGGATCCACTAAAAGGGATGAGAAATGGGGATAAGAAGTAGGAAGGGATTGTAATTGGCTTGGTTACAATTCCTTGGACCCACAGGTCTGAGATGACTGAATCCAGATTTCTCAAAAATAAAGAGGTGGTTGCCAAACGGGGCAGAAGTGACTAGATCCTCTGGAGGTTCTGCTAGGCTCGTGACAACTGTGTCAAACTGAATGCCAGGGGAAAGACATTGTGAAGCACTAGAGAAAGAGTCAGAGTCACTGTTGCTGAAACCTCTACTTCTTTCTCAGCAACTGAGGTCTCTTGAGGCTGGTAATAGTAATCAGCAGAGAAATAGTACCCGAAAGTCTGGTCTTGCTTGCCTCTTTCTTGGGGCTGAAAGAGAGGCCCAGGGAGCACAGAATGGCCCTAGAGTCTTCCAGGAAATGTATGGCCTCATGCCCCTTTGGATTAAGGAATTTGTTGCCATCAAAGAGAAGACCGTCAGTTGTTTGAACCTCCTTGGGAATCCCTGATGATCAGAGCCAGGGAGTTCTCATGGCCACCAACATAACCATAGTATGTGCTGCTGTGTCGGCCACATCTGGCACAGCATGTAAAGACATGTGGGCTATCAACTGTCCTTCAGACAAATAGTCTTTAGTTACTCTTGGTGTTGAGGTAGCCTGTTCACATACTGAGACAGCTGAACAGGAGAGCTTTGTAATCAGTGACATCTGGAGGCTAGTACATAAAGAGGTTGCATGTCCAACAGGTCCAATCTCTGGGTCTCACCCCCTAGGTGTAGGGTTGGAAGGCCACTCCTGCTATGACTTTTCTTGGACCACAGCTATCACAAGCAACCCTGGTAAGAGGTGACAATACAAGTACTCAAATACCCTTGTAGAAACTTGATGCCTCCTGTCAGCTCACTTTGATATGGGCAGAATGGGCACTGGCTTGTGCCACAGGTCTTCTGAAGGCTCTAACAGTCATTTATAGGAATGGCAGGGTGAAAGATGTCCTTGAATCTGAGGTTTCTTCTGCACCACTTCCAGAAATATATCTAGAGTGTCTGCCATGTGCTTAATGGTGAGGTCTTGAAACCATTCAAAGGAAAGGAGCTGAGGGATATTTACTGCCCGGTTGGAACAGGATGAGGAAGTGGCAGCAGGGACAAGTTCTTCCCCTTCTAGATGTTGTTCCTCTTCACTCTCCTCCTTCTGCAGTCTCAGATCCTGGAAAGGCACTAGCTGACCTGGCTGTGATGGTTTAGTTTGCCTTTTTGGGGACGGTGAACCTCACCCTAGAAGGGGCTGATGATGCAGGCTTATGTGACTATGGCTGCATCCCACCCTCCCACAGAATCCAGTACAGCCCAGGGAAGTACCAGATGTTCATCCTGAGAGTCCTAGGATAGCAGGAAACTTGGAGACTCCAGTACTAGGCCCTGTGAAAAGTCAGCTAGTAGGTTGGGTACCAAAGGCTCAATATCAAGAGACATGGTTTGCAGGTCC
This sequence comes from Terrapene triunguis, assembly GCF_002925995.2. NCBI lineage: Eukaryota > Metazoa > Chordata > Testudines > Emydidae > Terrapene > Terrapene triunguis. The sequence continues at coordinate 4,512,972 of NW_020665277.1, forward strand.
ACTGGATACCATTGGTGCTCTCAACAGTTGGTATTAGGATGCCAGAGGGACCCTTCTTTAGCCTTTGGGTGCCCCTTCACTGTTGAGAGCCCTAGAAGAATCTTGTGCTTTAACTCTTGTCGATTATGGCAAAATCCTTTTCTCTGGCCTTGACAAATGCAATCTTGCCCTATTCATATCCATTCAGAATGCTGCTGCAAAGATCATTTTCCTAGCCTGTCACTTTGCCAATATCGCTTCTCTTTGCATCACTTTACTGGCTCCCCTTCTCTAGGGATCAAATGTAAACTGCTTGTTGTCATCTTAAAGACTCTTCACAGCCTCTCTCTGTCTTATTCATCTAGATAGCTCAACTCTGATTGGCCTATGGTACCAGTCTCTCCCCATCTATTTGTAAAGTTTTCAAAACAAGCAAGCAATTTCATCCTTTCTCCCATGCTGTCCCTTGTGCTTAGGAGAAGCTCCCCATAAGCATCCACAAAGCTACCTTAATCCTCCAGCTGCCGTGATGCCTCTGAAAAACTTGAGGATGGTTAGGCCACAGATGCACAACTGCCTATCATGCTTACCAACATTGTCCTGTTTTCTTGTACTCTTCCCCAGGCCCTGTCTATATCCAGCTGCTGTCCCTTGTCCTATACGTTGATTGTGAATCTTTGCAGCATGGACTGTCTTTGTACAGCACCTAGCACCATACTGTCCTGGTCTAAGACTAGGGCTTGTAAACACCACAGTGATATAAATAACTTGCTCAGTAGGGATAGGTGACTTACACTTCAGCTCAACTCTGGCGTGGCGCTCCTTCCTACCTCAGAGGTTGAAGCTGGAATGAGTGCAGATGCTGGGGTCTCTTGGTTGACAGACCAGGAGCTTGGGGTGGAATCGCTCTTCACCGAGGTGTTCACGGAAGACTGAGGTCTAGTTGCATCCTTCCTTTCACTGTCCAGGAAGGCTTCCACAGAACACTCCAGGAAGAACCATTTTCAGTGGGCCTTTTTCCGGTTCTTTGAGTCACTCAGATCTACATACATATGACACATCGCCCGCAATAGAATGCTCTCCCAAAATAGGCACCAGGTGCCCATTAAGTGGCACTGAGGTTTTGCACAGAGGGGCAGATTTTAAATCCTGGAGATTTCACTTTGGCTATTTTGCTAGAGCCCTTGTACAGAGGGGAAGGGTTCTGTGCTAAAAAACAGAAGCTGATTAAAATAAGGATTTTTTGTGTACTGCCAACTGGCAACAAGCCTAACACACAACTACATACACACAGAAGCAAGTGGATACTGCAGAAGTTTCATCTCATTGCTATCAGCAATAAAAAGGAATTAAGATAGCTGGGCCTACTGCCCCCCTTTACATCCTTCGATGGAGATGTGTATGTTCAAGGACATTAGAGCACAGGCACTGTCCCCAATGGATACTGCTGGCAAAAAAGAATCTGATCTCATGTATTTGGGGTACATGTGCACCAAGAGTGCAAATCATATGGATAATACATCTTGAAGAATCAAGATTCAATTACCATTATTTCTAGATACTTATGTAGAGTAATTTTGCACACTAGGCTATTATCGCAAGAGTATACCTTTGAGTTATCCGGTCCCCTTGGTTGACGAAGAACTGTTAGGCGAGGAGCACTGGCATCATCTAAAGTAATGCTCTTTAAACGATTAACAAGTCTATCAGGACGCGGAGCAGCAACAGCCTTTGCGCCTTCACTGTAACAGAAACGGAGCTAGTTACTTGGAGCAGCAGCCATTCCCTGGACAATGTGCTAACATTTGGGAAGAAGGCACACGACGTGACAGGGAACTGGATAATTTGTACCAAGACAAAAAGGAAATTGAGACTAAAGAACTCATCTCATTTTGAAATGGGGTTTCTGGAAAGTACGTTATACCAGCCTCAAGGTCCTAGGATATCTACTGCAGCCTCTGGATTCTCAGATGGCAGCAGGGCACCACAGAGTTTTATCGTCTACAACTAGCCAGGAAGCTACAATCTTTCCTCTCAATGCAAACCTTCAACAGTCAGCCCATGTGTTTGTCACATCCCAATTAAGCTTAATGCCAGTGCTCAAGAACCATTGATATGCTGTAGTACAACATGCCAACAACTCTCCAGAATCTCTGGAAAAACAACTGGCTGTTACAGTTGCAGAGATGACCTCAAAAACGTAAACTGCATGAGTCTGCAGAGCTTGGAACAATAGCTCTGACTAGCGTGAGCTACCTATTCATCTCAGAAGGGGTTAGTGCAGATGCCCAGTGATCTTGATATTTAAAGTAATTCCTCACATAAGAATTAGTGGGGTATGTAAATTTTGCACACAGTCAAAGTCATAGGTCCCCAGAGCCAATGGCTCCTCAGGCTGATGCAGTTAAGGCACATCAATTTCATGGCCAATGGTACAGGAATCGCATCCAACCACCTTTGACTGCCCTCACAATGGATCAGGTAGCCATACTGAAGCCAGGTGAACTGGAGGCAGGCTTTCACAGTAGGAGGTTAAGCGAGACAAACCCATGACCTTCAGAATTGTAGTCGAGTGCCATAACCACTCAGCCACTACACCTCTGTATGCAGAGCTTGGAAAAAGCACCACTCCCCCCCTAGCCTGGCTGCTCCTTAATGCCCTTCTCTTCAGGAATATGCTTGAAATACATCTGGAAGATCCAGCAGAAAGCCTGAATTGCCTGCTTCCTGAGTGGGGCAGGCCACTGTGACTACATTCGAGTCATTACATTGGACACTCAATACTTGAAGTTAATTGAAAAACAAAGACCCTGTTGTCTGGGACCTGGTTATCTAAGACTGACTGGCCCATACCTCTCACAGCATTTAAGAATAGCTGGGAGGCTCTTGCTGTCAGCTTCTTTGTTAAACATTTTGCAAATGGTGGCAGTGTTCTCCCTGGTGGGGCCCTCGCTTGAGTGTGACAGAAACAAAGGCTGATTAGCTCTAACGCAAATGCAAGAAGCTTTTTGATTTAGCCTTTCCCCATTTTTGAGAGTGACTACGTGGCTTTAAAGTTTGTGTGTGCCTAGCTGCTACTGCAAAAGACTTTTTAAAGTAAAACTGATGTATTAATGGTCAGCTATTAAAAAAAAAATCAAAGCAATTTATTCAAACATCTACAAATCTCTACCTTGATTTGTGCACTCTTAGTCAGCACAGGGCAAGAAAGTATTTCTTCTCTCCGTGTTCTACACTTGCTTCAGGGCGATTTCTCCCCCAATTTGGTATAGTTTTCAAAAGCTCCCTCCGTGCATCACACTCAATTTTCCAAAGCACCCAAAGTTGGCTGCTTGCCATATTTTCTTGTCATTAAATGTCTACCAGTAAGGGATTAGCGGAAAAAGGTTTATAACACAAGTGTGCAGCCTCTAAATACAGCAGAGCTACAATGAAGTTATCAGTAAAATGCTAGTCATAAGCTTTGACTCCAACCCTTGTTGAACTGCCACACATTTTGCATATGTTGTATGCAATGCTGTTGTAGCTATACTGTGGTCTCAGGGTATTACAGACAAGGTGGTTTACCCGGACCAACTTCTGTTGATAAGAGAAGCTCCATAAGGTTGAAGAGCTTTCAAACTTATGCAGCTTGTCTCTTACCAACAGAAGATGGTCCAATAAAAGATATTACCTCACCCACCTTGTCTCATACTTCACAGAGCCCTGTGGCCCATTCTATTAAATCTTGACTTCTAATTTAATTATTTTACTTGGTTTACCTGTGCTTCCCATTGTAAATCACAATACTAATCCTTTTAATAGGCAGGAATGCTGCTGTCCATCCAGTGGCTATTAAGAACAGGATTTATACAGTATGTTTGATAATACAGGAGGCAGTCATTTACCAAATATGCCCAGTTAACACCAAGCACATTAAGGTCTGTCACGTAAAACAAGCGTCACTTTCCCACGCAGGAAACTTTGTGCTTTTCCCCCCAAATGCAGAGATTTGACTATTTGTTCCCGATTAAACCAGATAATCCCAATTCCTCACCAGACACGCCATACATTACAGGCACTGCATTTCCCTGTGCGCTGATTCAGGATCACTGAGAACTCTACTTCATCTCCAGCCTGCAGCTCTACACCATCCTGAACTTCTTTCACATGAAAAAAGAGCTTTTTGCTGTCACCCACTTCATAGTTAATGAATCCAAACTGAAAAACAGCAGTGCAATTTAGTTCATTTATGTCATTTCAAATGGACACTATTGCATTTCAACTCCACTTTGTTTATATGTTGTATTAAGAAGGGACAGTCTAGGCAAGGTTTTCAAAAATGGATGCCTAACATCAGGCTTCTAAATCCATATTTAGACACCTATTAAGCCAAAGGGCACGGTTCGTGTTGCAGCACTTTTGGAAGTCAGGCCTCTTATGGTCCTAAATATGGCCATAGAAGCCTAACTTTTACGTATTCGTTTTTAAAATCGTGGCCTAATACGGATACTGTCATCTTTCTTTTTGGGAACACTTATGTGGAATACTGAGTTAAACTGCAGACACTCCATCTCAGAAGTCTGATAGCAGAAAGGGTCCAGAGAAAGCAAATGAAAGGAGGCAGGAAGTAATACATTCAACTCTTTTGAGAGTAAGTATACACAATAAGTGGCCGAAAACCTCCATCAGGTGCTCCTATCGACTCTTAATACAAGAAGTGAATGCCCCGTGAAATTAAGGTGGCAACATATTCCATCCTTCCACCTCTTTGCACTCATCTCTTCCCAAGCAGATTGTGGATTTTACTGCCACAAGATACTTGCACACAGAAAGTTTAGTAGAAAAATAAAAAAGGATTAGACATTTATATGAATAATCTATTGGCAGCGACATTAGCTATGATAAAAACTGAAGGGATATCAGCCCTCATATTTCAGGACACAGCTATGACTAACTACTTGAAGTTGGAACAGACTTCTCCCATAAGAAAAACATCATGCATATCAAATGATTTGAAAGCTTATTTCCAAGATGAGGTAGGATATGGGACTGTCCAGTGGTGCTGTTACCATGGATGTGGGTATGAACAATGACACCATCAACATGTTAAAGACCACTTTGAATTGTTTGCATTAATTTGTGTTAAATTACTATGTATTATTTCAAGACAATGGATTTCTTTGGGACCTGAAAGCAACAGCAATCTAAAAGCTAAAAATAGCCAAACGTTTGTACAGATATCACTGAAATGTAATAGTGCTGGTGACATTTCTAGTTATCAGTCATGTGCATATGGGATACCAGAGTCTTCACTGCCTTGGAATGTACACAGTTCTGTGCAGGGAAGACTTAACTACAGATTAGTTGATTGTGCCTAAACAGTAGCATCACTGCAAAAATAAAGTCCTGCAGAAGCTCAAATGCTATTGGGCCCTTGAAGAACATAGAAAGTAGTTCATCATCCACATTTTTTCACCCACGTTGCAATGGTGATCCAATATCTGGTTTACCTATGTGTGAAGGCATCCAAATCTTTGTTTGCCAAGATGCTCTTCTGACATGCTCTCAGAACGGTCCTCACATGGGGAGAGTTTGGCCAGTGATTTGTCCTCTTTGGTGGACAGATTGAGGTGCAAGCAATTCAGGTCTCTGTGGAGCTCCTTTTCTCTCTGGTCATGCAGCACTGCTACCAACATCCTTGCTGCAGGAATTGTGGCTGAGTTGTGCTCTCCCCCAATTTGGTAGATCTCTGAAGCAGTGAGCTCCGTTTGTTTTGACAACATTAAAAAGGTTCCCCCCCCCCCCCCCCGCATATACCAAATAGGGGTAGCACAGTCACATCGCTGGAGGGGCGGGGGGAAGAGGAGGAGATATGCTCCTACACTCAGGTGCATTTTGAACCATGTAGTCAGAAATTTTTTACAAGCGACTGCTTGCTGGTTGCCACTTTAGTTTAGAAACTTTCTATGGAGGCACAGGGCATCCGCCAGTCAAGCTATTTGTTGCATCCAATCTTAGATCCTATCCAGTGCGGTCTTTCCAAAAAGTTTACAGAGTTACTGTTGTTATATTTGTCAAAGATTTTGATTACAGAATCCTGTTAGGACCTACCTCAAGTACTCAGCAGCCAATTCAGTGAAAGTGTGGAATGCGTCTCCAGCCATTTGTATGACAGCCATGGGCATTTCTAATGTACACCGTGGTTTCTTTGTTGCATGCTCTTAGCTCTTGGATTCTTTCAGCTTGAGCTTCCAGGTGATGCCCTAATTCAGTTTAGTCTGACCTTTTAAGGGCTTGTCTACACTTAGAGCACTGCACCATGCTGCACCACTGTAGCGCTTAGTGGAGACCCTACCGACACAGACAGAAGAGATTCTCCCATCAGCGTACATATTCCACCTCCACAAGAGGCGATAGCTATGTCAATGGGAGAAGCCCTCCCATCAACACAGCACTGTCTACACCAGGGGTTAGGTCAGTATAACTACGTCGTTCTGGAAACCCTACACCCCCCACCCCCCGTCCCGAACAACAGTTATACCAATGTAAGTTGGTAGTGTTGACCAAGCTTAAGTGTTCCATCAGCATGGAAGAGGGGCAGGGGCACAAGTCAGACTGTGTGACTAACAGTTGCCATTGAAACATTATCTCTGCATCTTGTGAAGGACAAGTCTCTGTGGAAAACAAATTTCTGGACTGACAGCTGCTGTGATTAAGTCCTTTCCTTGCCAGACTTAAATTCAGTCATCTTGGCCATGCCAGCAAAGTGTTTTAATGACAGATTTATTGACTGGGCTGAAGAAGTGGTGTGTCCCATCAGAATCAAGTACACCTCTCACAAATCTCTCTATTTGTTCTTCAACATCTGGTATTTTCAGTAGAGACTGTTGTAAATCTGAGGTTACATGCAGTCCAGTACATAAGTTAATAAGCACCTCTGGATGTGATTCAGAGTCAAATGGGTTTGTCATATTGTTGGTGACATGGCTGGTCAAGAACTGTATCATGCTCTTCATCCCTCTTCAGTGCAAAGGTAAGGACTTGTTTGTGGACTGTCCTCACTACTTCTTGTTAGGCCACTTCTCTCATACCTTTTGCACATTCATAGTATGAAGTTGTGTACTGTCATTTCTAACACTAATGACTTGTGCATAAATGTCACAATTAAAAACCTAGTTTCTAAAATATTTCAAAGACTAGTACTACATGCCTAGGCAAATTACAAATAAAAACCTAGCAAACAGGCTAGAAACTACTTTGTATGTACAAACCTTACAAATGGAGAAAAATTACATTAGGAATTCTCACACATTTACATCTATTAATTATGCAGTACAAAACTATGGTGCACAACCTATAGCTACTGGTGCACAATCTTAATTGTGAGACTGATCTGCTCAGCATATGTCAATTGAAAATATAATCACTGTACAATATTCTGACAACTAAGAATGTGATATGAAAACAGTTCATGTTATCAACATTTGCAGTATTCTATTTGCCATTTTTGCCACATGCTAAAGTTCCTTTCTGGAAAAAAATACCTGTCCTTGCAAAACCAATACAAATCTTTCAATACACCATTGTTTGGTAGCTTTGATCAACACACACATTAAAGTATTGAAATTAATATCAACAATAAACTGTAATCCATCATGTTGGAGTGTTTCTGGAACTGTGCACAAAGTCACTCATTTTGGGTACCGTTGTTTCATCTTCCCCAGAGGCTTATGGCACCACTTAACAGCTCTACATATTACCTCATCTAAACGTACCCAAAATAAGCTTTCAAATGATACATGATGTGGGTGTGTAGTGTGGGTACATTAAACTCCAAAAATACGGCCCTTTTTAGAGAATTGCTGCATGCCTACTGAGGCTGAATGATGCAAGCTCCCATGACTCCTCGACACAGGGGACTGTGACTGGGCACATGGGATAACAGAACAAATGTTGCTGTGTAATTTTGTTTTCCTTCAAAATTCAAGTCCCAGTATTTCAGATTTTCACAAGTTAGAACCATTTGACGGTTACTCATATAGTAGTTAGGAAGTCTTTCCTAATACAAAAACTAACTACCCTTATAATTAAGTTCTGGAATTTGTTGACTGGGAGGCTTCCAAGGGAGGCTGTGGAATCCCCATCATTGGGAATTTAAGAATAGATAGGACAAACATCTGTTGGGGATGGTCTAGGTTTATTTAGTCCTGCCTCAATGTGGGGGCTGGACTTTATGATCTCTCAAGGCCCTTTCCACCCCTGCATTTCTAGGATTATGTGAAAACTCTTGTCTCAAAGAAGAATCCACTAACCTGATCTTTCACACATTCCACAGTGGCTCTGCGGAAAGGTGTAATGTTACAAGCCATCGTCTGTTCATTCTGACCAAGGACGCAGAGCTGGAACTTGACTGTCTCCCCCTTTTGCAGGCAATCGCCCTTGTTTGCCATCCCCACAATTCCAAATGGATAGACCTCTCCTTTCATCTCCCCTAGCAGAGAGGGAAGGAAAACACAGTTTAAGATCTATTTCTGTTCCTTCATGAGGAAGTATTTTGAAGTGTTTCTACATTGGACACAATGGTTTTTCTAGCTAGAAACCAGAAGAATTAAAAAGTTTACATAAGTTGCTAGTTTATAGGTTACTACGCTACAGCCAAAGCTCATTGTCAAACTACATCAAGTGTGAGCTGAACAGACCCATTAAAAGTAATCTCAATTTTACAAACAGCATGTTGGCACTTTAATGCAGAGAAGTGCTGAGTCAGGTTTGTTTCTGCTTACCATCCTCCATGACTTCAATCATTCCCTGGTATTCAGTCTGTGTGGGATCTACACTCCGCAGGGGGCGAATTACTTTACCCGTGTAGACAGTTGGATCAGCTTCCTCAGTAGCACCATTCACTGTAAAACACAGACAGTACACACTGTTTAGATTACATAATTTGGAGCCTAACCCAATGAGACCTTTACCCCTGATTGGGGCCATTTGGTAACACTGCATTACTACTAGCAGTTTCTGTATTCAGCACAATACCTGAGAGACACAGAATCTAGTAGAGGGATGGGCAAGTGTTAATCAAGAACCCAGAAGCTTCTAGAAACTGGATAGCAAACCAAAGAGCCAAAGGATTCTCATTCTATCCCATGGCAGCCTATTCAGGAAAGCTGAGTGGGTTAGAGCATCCTGAGCCATTCTAATCATTCCCATTGTAGAAGACAGGAATCTGTGATGTCTCCACAGCATCACTCCAGACATCAGTGTCTGCAAAGCTTTAAGTGAACTGGCATTCCATAGTTTTCATTTCATTTTAAATTCTTCCAAGAACCAAGGCTACTCAGCTGCAGCTCCCTTTTCTGGTGCACTTATGTTCTTTACTCCTGTACATAAATCAAGAACGGCCGTACTGGATCAGACCAAAGGTCCACCTAGCCCAGTATCCTGTCTTCTGACAGTGACCAATGCCAGGTGCCCCAGAAGCAATGAACAGAACAGGTAATCATCAAGTGATCCATGCCTTTTCCCTCATTCCCAGCTTCTAGGCTTACAAATGGAGAAAAGTTACATTAGGAATTCACACACATTTACATCTATTCATTATGCAGTACAAAACTATGGTGCACAAGCTATAGCTATTGGTGCACAATCTTAATTGTGAGACTGATCTACTCAGCATATGTCAATTGAAGATATAATCCAATTCCAATATATTTTTTTGAGATAGGGTGACCACATCTGCACACAGTATTCAAGATATGGGTGTACCACGGATTTATATAGAGGCACTATGACATTACTAAATGCTCTTTTGTAAAGCATATTTTTTCTTCTGCTTAACACAACCATGACCTCTTACTCACATGTTCTTTCCACCCTGATCTTCTATTGCTCATCATTTTATCTCTCTCTCTTCTATGCACTGAATTCCCTCCCACTCCCCAAATACCAGGGCAACAACCCTTTCCTCAAATCCTTTTGAGACCTATTTTTGTTAGGAATCAGCCCCCAAAACAAATGAACAGAATTTAAAAGTTTGAGGAAAGTTACCCAACAACTCTTCCTCAGGGCCTCACACAATCTACTTTCTATGCCCCTCCTAGACTAAGCTTTTCATAGCATGGGTTGCCAATTGTCTTGTGCTTGTGACTGTATGTTGTCAGTATTTGGTAAACAAGAGTAATCCAATCATGATACAACTCAGGCAGCATACTCTAGAAGCTGGAATCAGGCAAGGGCCACTATCTTTGAGCTGTTGCTGTCTACAGACTGTTCTTGCTTGATTAGCTCCCACTTCTGACACAGTGAGCAGCTCTCAAAGAGCTCTTTCTGAGGGATCTCTCCCCTCTTCTTAGAAGTCCTAAAGTGATCAGCCCAATTCTGGTCTGCTGTGCACCATTATCACAATTTCTGTAATCGTGTTCGAGATGTACTTTAGACCAGAGTTCCACTAACCCAGGACTCCTTACAAAATTGCAAGTGCCCTTTTGCTAAGAGAGAAGTTATTGAACATAGTTTTACCTGCATGTGTTTTGTTCACCTTTTCTGCACTGACTTTATTTCCTTTGCCTTTTGACAAGCTGTATTCCACCATGTCCCCAAGTTCCAGGCTATCGACATCACCAGAGAATTCACTGCATGAGAGAAGTTATACACGTTCTGCTTTAGTTACATGACCAACAAAGCCACTCAGCAACAAAGTGGAAGGTACAGAACCTTTACACTTCAGCTGGCTCACCATTTTCATTACTACAAGACCTTACAGTTTGGATGCAAGCATTTTGCTCAGTGTTTAAAGATTATTTAAGTCTACCCAATAGCCATTTTCCTCTTCAGACAAGAAGTTTAAAGTAATCCATTTGGCTATTGGAACAGAATGAAATAAATTATGCTTCCCATGAAGCAGGTTACTGTCAGTAATCCAAGTTCAGGGCATGAATAACTAGACTTAATCTGAACCAGCAACTGTTAAGATAATGCATTAAATTCTGTATGAAGGATAGACCAAAACTGAGCATCCCTTAAATAAACCCATGTTAAATGAAACGGCTGTTCCAAATCAAGAGTTTCCCAGCTCGTTAGAAGTCAGGACTGCATCTCTGATCAATTCCCAAATTCTCTGCTGGGCAATTTACCAGATGTAGGATATTGGTTCCTTACCATTACATATGCTTGCCAGAGTGTCTTCAACCTGCTAGCAGGCAGTTAAGACTGATTCAGAAAAGAAGTCTGTCATCCCCATTACTCCTAAGGGAAGTCCTCTCACAGAATACTGAAAGCATACCTTTGCACCAGGAGTCTCAACCTACATAAGCCACCACCAATGAAGCTCTAAAAAAGTACAATCCTCTAGCTGTAGTTATGCTACTAATCTACGGTATAATCTCTGAATACTTAAGATGTGGGATGTTAAACAGCAAAGCCTGCAGCAGCCCTGTGGAAGTGGTTAATGAGAAGTTTCTCAGATATTTGAACTTATGCATATGATGCGTAGAAAACAGATTAACACTCAGCAATATAAAAGGGAGTCACTCACCTGTAATGGAAGAAGATCTCCTTATCATGATTGGCCGTTTCAATAAATCCAAAGTTATCTTTCAGGGTTGCCACATACCCAACAAGCCTCTTGGAGCTGTAGTTGCGACCAAGCATTCTGACAGAAACTGCTGTCTGCGAACCTGTTCTCTTCACTTCACAAACACTGAATTCAACCTGTTTGAGAGAGAGACACTTGTCAAAATGAAGAAAAAAGTAACTTTCGTATTTATTTTATTAGAAGGGTTAATGAAATGTCTGCACTCTGGGGAGGAAGAGAGAGAGCAGTATTACTCCAGCCACTGCTCTTCACCCAAACAAGGTAAAGTTATAACATCACACAATAAATGAATACACTAAAACAATTGGCTACAATACAAATGTACGGATTTATCAAACCTTTGCATTTCTGATCTTATACAGATCAAAAACATGGACATTGCTTATAGAAGACCTCAGGAAGCTGGAAGCATTTCAGTGACTACTATGCATATGATGGTTTGATTTTTATCAGCAATAGGTATGTATTACTCAGATTTTAAAGGCCAGAAGGGACCATCATGATCATCCAGTCTAACCTCCTGTATGTACTGCAGGCCAGAGAACCTCAACCACCCACTTCTGCAGGAGGCCCATAACCTCTGGCTGAGTTACTGATGACTTCCAGTTACAGAAAATCCACCATTTGCTCTAGTTCAAAGCAACAAGTGATACAATGCTGCAGTTCCTCCAATATTCCTGGATGGAGATAATGGGACCATATCCACAGGCCTGTATAAAGTGTTTGAGTTTGGCTTCCACCTCAGATGTGGTAATTTCTACTTCCTTATCCTCCAAGTCACCCTGCCACTGCCCCCAAGCTCCTCACTATCCCTGTTAAACTGAGAAAGTATTTGTTTAGGAGGTGGCCCAAATCTCCACCCCATCCTCAATGCTTAGCACTCCCATTTCTTTCTTTTTCCTTCTTTAAATATGGCTAAAGAATCAGCTTTAATTTCCTTTGCAAGGTCCAAAGATGCTTGGCTTTTAGCAGTTCTCACTTTTCCCCTATACTTTAAGGCAGTGGTATCCAAAGTGGGTTGCGCAAGAGGATCCTTAGGGGTGCGCAGCAGGAGGAGCGTTTTTTTTCTTCATCTGAGCAGCTTTTTTTTTGGTGCGCTTCGGCAGTTCGGGCGGGAGTCCGAGTGGCTTTTTTTTTTTTTTTTTGGCGCTTTGGTAAAAATGGTAGAGCCAGTGCGGCAGGAGGTGCGTGCTCAAAATTTTTTTACTGATGGGAGTGCGTGATCAAAAAAGTTTGTAGACCACTGCTTTAAGGCCTTCAAGAGGTAGCGTTCCTTGCTGATCCATCCATTCTGCTTTCCTCACAGTAACTTGTTTCAGATGCTTTTTCCATCCAGTTTGATCTGCAATCCATCCCTACGAATTTTTTCTCCTTGCTTGGGATGCAGGCTTCCGATACTATTAAGTTGCAGAAACTAATTTCAAGCCTCCTCCAACATTCAGATCCCTGAGTTCTTCAAAATCAACTCCACTTCCCTAATTCCCTTAATTTTTTAAAGTTTGCCCTTTCAAAATCAAGGACCCTAGTTGGAGACCTATTCTTGTTTATCCCTCCACTTAAACTGAATTAACTCACCATCACTCGAACCAAGTTTGTCCTCTACAACCAGTTCTTCCGAGATCCTCAAGATCTAATACTACTAACCCTAAAATGGTTATGCACAAGCACTATCCCAGAGGAGCCTCTGTTACCATTCTTTCTCAAGTGATTTTGACCCAGTTTCCATTTTATCCATTCCATCACTGCTACATTTCTTTAGTCTCACTCACTCATGCCCGTCACCCCAATCGGGGTATGGGCCGCCAACCACAGATCTCCAGAGTCCTTTATCCTGGGCCATTTGCTCTAGCTGGTTCCAGGTATAGCCCATTTTTATGCTATCAGCCTGAAGGTCGCGTCACCAGGTGTTTTTTGGACGGCCTCTTTTCCGCTTGCCTTGGGGGTTCCACCGCAATGCCTGTCTAGTGATGTTGGTTGCGTAGTGTGTCCCCTATCCAACCCCACCTTCTCCTTCTAATTTCTTCCTCTGCTGGAAGTTGACGGGTCCTCTCCAAGAGGTAGATGTTGCTGATGGTGTCTGGCCAGCGGATCTGGAGAATCCTTCTAAGGCAACTATTTATGAAGGTCTGGATCTTCCTGGTGGTTGTTTTAGTTATCCTCCAGGTTTCAGCTCCATACAATAAGACTGATTTCACGTTGGAGTTGAACAGTCTAATCTTTGTTGCCAAAGACAGCTCTCTAGAGCTCCAGATGTTCTTGAGCTGTAAGAAAGCTGCTCTTGCCTTACCGATCCTTGCTTTGATGTCTGCGTCCGTGCCACCCTGTTGGTCGATGATGATGCCTAGGTAGGTGAAGGACTGCACTTCTTCTAGAGGGCTTCCATTCAGTGTGACTGGGTCATTACTGATGAGTTAATCTTGAGGATCTTGGTCTTGTCCTTGTGGATGTTGATGTGATGACGTGGCTGCCACTACATTGGTCTTCTCTTGCATCTGCTGTTTGCTATGCGAAAGGAGTGCAAGGTCATCGGCAAAGTCCAGGTCATCAAGCTGGGTCCACAACGTCCACTGGATTCCATTCCTACACTCATAAGTGGATGTCTTCATAATCCAATCAATGACAAGGAGAAAGAAAAATGGTGACAACAAGCATCCTTGTCTGACTCCGGTTCGCATCTGGAATCTGTTTGTAAGCTGCCCTCCATGGATCACTCTACAGTGTGTGCCGTCATGTAAGTTCTTAATCAGGTTGACCACCTTTGCTGGGATGCCATAGTGCCGAAGGAGCTTCCAGAGAGTCTCTCGATCCACGCTATCGAATGCTCTCTCATAGTCAACAAAATTGATGTACAACGAGGAGTTCCACTCCACAGACTGCTCGACTATGATGCGGAGCGTTGCTATCTGGTCCGTGCATGATCTATTTTGCCGGAAACCTGCTTCTTTAGTCTACCTCATCATTAATAAACTGCTACTCTACCACCCTTGCCTTTGTCTTTTTCTGAACAGCACATACCCTTCAATACCTATATTTTAGTCTGACTACTATTCCACCCTGTTTCCATTATCCCCATGATATATGGTTTCAATTCCTACACCAGTAGTTCTAGCTCCTCCGTTTGTTACCCAGGGTCTTTGCATTGGTGTACAGACACCTTTGTTGTTTCTTCTTGGCTTCACCCATATTCCCCACCCAATTACATCGTCATTTTACTGCCAGTATTGCCTACTTGTTACTGTCGTCATATTTCCTCGTTATCCATTTGCCTATCCTCTGTTCCTTTCCCCCCATTACTGTATCATCTGAGTTTATTTTCCTCCCTCTCAATATTAGCATCTCCCAACCATCTATCCTGAACTCCTAGTTTAAAGCTGTTCTGTCAACCTCCATCCCAGAAGTCCATCCCATAAGAACAGTCCTCTGTCCAGAAATGCTTCCCAGTGGTTAAACATCCCCAAACCCTCCTTATACCACCACTGCCTGAGCCATCTATTGATCATCATAATCTTGTCCCGCCTTCACACACTTCCTCTAGGGACAGACAGAGAATCCCAATGAGAACAGGCCTTCAGAAGACTGAAGTCACTGTCTGGCACTTTTTGACCATGTACTCTGCCTCAGAGATAAAGTCCCACACATTCAGCCCTCAAGACTGGACGTGAGCTCAAGAGAAGAAATTACCTGGCCATGGTCTGATGGCAGCCACATAATCGTCCATCATTAACTTGGTTGCATCGGATCAGTAATAACCCTGTCAAGCCTTTCGACACCTGGAATAAAGCTATACAGTGTAGCCACTGACACGAAGTGCTATGGCCCTTTGCTAAGTGCATTCTCGATGACTGCTCTTCAACCATTTGCCCATTACACTTATATCTACTTCAATAGGTTCCCTTTGGACGTCCCTTACTCCATTTGAAGCAGCAGGTGAGCAGGAAGCAGCTACTGCTAAAGGCAGGCTAACCATGTAGCATGATGTATCAATTCTCTTACCCACATACAAGGCATAATTTCCCTATAGTTCACCTTTCTGTCCTACAGTTGTCTCCATCCTCAAGAAGCTTGAGTGTCACAACACTGTCCATTTCAGTTTAGGTCTTGTGGGGAGGAAGGGGGTTATTAGCTTGAACAAACAGTATCTTCGTAGTATGCCATCTGAAGACCACCCGCTCTGTACCTGGGATTCCTTCCAGATCTTCATTGGTCCCTGCCTTTTATACTACCACTCACAGTAAGAATAGCTTCCTACACACCATGAACAAGCATTCTCCCTCTCCTTCAAATCCACTTTGCATAAAGTCTTCTTTCATCCATCTCCTCTTGGACAGTCCTCACAGGAAAACATGTAGACAATTGTCCCATGCATATTAGACTGAATTAGTATACACTCTTCAGGAACAATCTCTTACCATTTGAGCACCCTTTACATGTATGATGCCATATAAGTAATTACCAGTAAAGCAATGTATAACTCTTAGATGAGGCACACCTCAAGAGCTTCAGAAATATCTTCTGTATAATTCGCAGGGGGAAAAAAAAAAAAAAAAAAAGGCTATTCACCAGGCCTAGTTGAAGAAGTGTTCTGAATACCAAAATGGGAAAGGGAATACTCTACTCTTCTGTAATGTAAAGAGGAAAACAGTTCACACATTATTCTTCACTCCTTTCTGAACTAGTCTTTGACTGCAATAGCTATGAAAAGCAAAGGTCACACTTTGTAGCTCACAGAAAGATCATATATATTTTGGGAACTTAGTTATATTGCCTTATCTCCTATCTGAGGGTTAGTAGATCCTTCCACATCCTTTGCCTGATAAGGAACAGTCAGTTTCTCTCCACAATCATCATACGCGATTATTCCCTCTTCAGCTTCCTAAAGAGAAATAGCAAGATTCATTATGAAGCAGAGACTAATTGGTAGATGCATGCTTTTTAAAGTGCCTGAGTCAATACAAATGCAGTTTATGTAACATGTTTTACAAGATAGCTGTCTAGTAGTCGGTAAAGGCAATAACCAAATGGCAGACATAATTCAGAACCTGAAAATAGGAACAGTCCCAAATTTTATGCTATCAGTTAAACACGGTTTACCTATACAACATTTTTGAAATGGGCATGCGCCACTATTTCAAATAGGCATTTAGCTGAAACTTAAGTAGTGAGCACTGTCACTTTTGATGGGGCAATTTTAAACACTTGGGAGGCACGGATATGCCTACTTTACCTCTAGGCTGTGTTTTGGCAAATTCACGCATCTTGGCAAACCGCTACCAGAGGAGAAGTTTCCCACAAGGCTCTTAAGACAATGATCCGACACAAAACTGGAACTAATTTTTTCAGCTACTACATCCCTTCTGAGAGCCAGAAGTTGCACTTCTATTATTCTGCTTTCAGCCAAACAACTGGTATGGTATTTGGCTGACTTTTACCATTAGCCATGCAGTACAGTCACTCATGAATAGGCAAATATTTCCAGAAATTAAGTTAAATACATTTTGTAAGTGTATCCTCAGTTCGAAGCAGAACACTAAATAGCTAATGCACACCTAGAGAAACAGCATTACCTTTTCTTTGCTTTTATTTGGGCTAGTGGCTTTGGCAGGAGTGGCTTCTTTTTCTATAGTGCCCACAAAGCGGTGATCTGACTGGCTGTGGAATGAAACTGTGCCCTTAGGAAGCTTCTTAATCCTTATAGCATGATTTCTTTGGGCAGACAACATATCCTGGAAAACAAGACCCACAGTACTTTAAAATGAACACAATACTTGTATTAGTATTTTAAAAGTTGTAATTTTACTCACCGGAACCACAGTAAACTCTACTTCATCTGAAATGTGGAGCTGGTTTCCATCCAGAATTTCACTGAAGTGAAAGAACATGCGGGCATCCCGGTCAACACATTTAATGAAACCAAAGCCATCTCTCATTGCTGCAATCACACCCTGGGGACACACAAAGATACAGGACACCTTGTCAGTTGCTGCAGCCAGTGAAAAGTAATTAGAGTTCTTAGATGTCTGTCTGAACAGAGCTGCACTTGTGGGATGTAGAATATCCTTAGTGCATGGCCAGAGCATTATAAGAATGATTGCTGGTACATGCACATGCTCCCTTGTAGATCATAGTACTCAACCCCAGGGACAAGAGGAGATGCAAAACAGGTTCAACCAGTTTCTTTTGCATCTCAAAGTCTTTGAAAAGGGAAAGGAGTGTAAGTATGGATCTTTATATGCAATCACCTAGAAGAGTTACAGTATAAAGAAGCATCTTTCTCCTTTTCAGAATTGCTGATATAGATCACATTGTGGGAAACTAGCAGTAACAACTCTTAGAGGGTGGTCCAAAGGACAAAAGTAATTCCAAATTTCCAAGACATCACCCCAAGGCTCAAAACCTGTCTCTAAGCTCTGCAAGCGATGGACAGAAGTCCTAAAACTCAAGTGAGGAAGGATCAGTAGTCCGTGTAAGAACTTAATAGGATGTACTATTAGAGGATTCATGCACAACCGTAGTTGTATGTAGATACAGCTACCAAGTGACCCTAACAGAACTCAGGGAAAGTCTGGAATGTTTGACTGAAACCAAAGATTATATTTTCAGCTTTAAAGCATATGCTTCTCTTGTGAAAGATTTATGGCTGCCTAGAAAGATTTATTTATTTTCTCATTAGCAATCAGTATCTGACCTCATGACTAATGCCTTGATCCCAGCTGCCAGAAATATCTGATCTTGGTGAAGAACCTGCCTGCGACAGGACCTCCACATGAACTGACAGAAGAACCAAAGGTTTGATGCTAGCAAAACTGAGAAACCGAAGTTGAAGTTTAGTACGTAGCTGGGAAGAAAAAACATCCCAAAGGAGACTAGATCCCCACTGCCTCTAACAAAGTAGGGACTCAAAATACATTGTTTTTACAAAGGAGACATTTGAAGACAAACATCAATCCCTTTGAGAGACTTCATATTCAACATTGCATTGTCAGCTCAGGTAGGCTCCCAAGGTATTTTCTTTGCTTGAGCTGGTCAAACAGTATTTGAACACAAGTAATTTAGGTCTTTCTGTATGTGAGTAATTCCTGATTTCTGCCAAATAGTTTGGACTAAATTCAGACTTTGAATACTTTGTAAATTGTTCATTACAAGTATCCACTCTCTGCAATAAACAGCATGCAACTGGTCACGTGGTATCATTTCTACTCTGTTACTAGAAAAGAGACTAACAGGCCAATGGTGAGTAATCCAGATCTGGGGAGAATTTCAGGAAACATGAAACATTTGTGAAAACTTTCATGAGTGCCAGTTGTCATCCAGCTACTCAAACAGTATGACCAACAAAGGAAGAGTGAGTTATTTAGCAGCAAATATTTTTTCTTTAATAAGTCAATTAGTTCCAGGTCTTTGTTGAGTAAATAAAATGCTACTCAAACAGCTTGTTAACATGGATACCAAGAGCAAGCGCCTCCTTGTCCACTTCTATAATATATGGAAAATGCATGTCAGGACTTACAGCAGAAGAAAAGTTCTTTAAGGCAGATCACCTAGAGTTTAGTATATTTTATGGTGTCTGGTTGGATTCGAGATGCTGAATTATATGGTGGCCCAAGCAACCTCCCCAAATTATGTTGAAAACCAGAGTTAATTCCTTTTCAACTGTCTATAGGGATGAAAGGCACCCCCCTCAGCACACATTCTTTGGTGTTGTCCACCACAGAGTCTGAGCTCCTGAAATCACTAGGGAGCATAAACTGTCCTGTGAAGAAGAAAATGAAGTCTTTTAACCAGTTTTCCATTACACCATACTGAAGGTGTCACATGTGCAGGAAGCCTTAGGAAGAACCTTATGTAGCAGTCAAGTAGATCCTGCAGCAGCTTTTACCTTAAGCTTCAGGAATCTATCCCTTGGCAAGTATGCTGTTAGAGACTTTGCATCCAAAACAGCTCTCTGAATTCCACTGTGAATTGGAGCAAACATGGAATTTTTTATGCTTAATTCTTAAACTAGAAGTAGAGAGCACGCACAGTTTGAAGAGCTAACAAGTTCTTGTGTGGATTTAGAGAGGAACAATTGGGGCTAACATCAGTTTACAAAGTCTGAACCTCAGGGCGAGTGGATTGATTTAAAAGTCAGCAAGCAGGAAGCCTTAATTTAAAATACAGTAGAACCTCAGCATTATGAACTGACTAGTCAACCACACACACACACACACACACACACACACACACACATCATTTGGAACCAGAAATACACAATCAGGAAGCAGTAGAGGAAAAAAAGCAAATACAGTATAGTACTGTGTTAAGCGTAAACTACTAATAAAGGGAAAGCATTTTTCTTCAGAGTAGTTTTCAGTGAAGATGTCAAGAGATGCATTAGAATATATCAACTTAAAGCAAAAAAACCTCAGAACAATCCTGATTAAGCCATCATACACCCCCCCTCCCCCCCGAGTACATGCCTATGTACACAGATCCATTTTAAAAAAAGATACTTGCCATTTCTCTAGCTTCAGTAGTAAACTGGAAAGTATTGTGAAGAACTTCAATATTGGTGGCTCGTTCCAATTTGTCACGTCGATCTGTAGAAATGTTGAATCTAACATGGTCACCTTCCAGTAGTGTCACCTTGGATTTTGTATCTTTGTCTCCAAATGGAAGTTCCTTAGGAATCACAAAGTCAACTTTGATGCGTCCAGGCAATGGGTCATTCTAGTGACCATGTGGAAAGGAAAAGAAATGTTTCATGAACCAGCCATTCCTTCTAGACTGTAAACTGAGCCTTGTAAGAAATTCATTAGTTGTACTTCAACTGACTATGAACTGGTCTCTGAGTTTTCCCGGAAGTATTGGTAGGTTACTACTTAGGACTTCAGACCTCCGATTTACATATGGGAACACTAAGACAGAGATGTTAAGTGACCTGCCCAGGGTTACAGCAATTCAGTGGCCTATGCTGCCTGCCACCTACATAAAACTAATAAGACTTCAGCTGTTGCCCCAACACAGAATTAATTAATGTTTTCAAGCACTTGTTGAATAAGAATGTCTACCTGCTTCTATATTCAGTCTTCTGACCTGCAGATGGGGTAGTATGTCTAATGTAGGAGTCCCTTTAGCCTCAAGACAATAATAGGAAACTGAGATACCTTCTATGATAGAGTACTTTCTTGAAGAAACAGGGATACAGCAACACAAACTGTTCTGAAAGGTGAGGTACCAAGCATACACCTATTCGGCTTTCCTCAAAAGACAAACATCAAATCAAACGATGTCTGCATTTAGGACCTTGGATGTTGTCTGGGTTATCACCCACAACAATCCTCAAGGAGAAAAGACAAAAACAAAAAACCCAACCCCCAAACTTTTCAACCCAGCAGCAGATGAAAAGATCTTTCTCCCCTTTTGTCTCTATCCTTTTAAAAGGCAGGATTCTCCCCCCACCACAGTCCCTTTCTTTAGCTCACATTTCTACAACAGTTCTTTACGTTCAGATGATAGTTTTTAACATTCACATAAATATGTGGAGTCACCTTAACACTTGTTCTTTAACTTTCCCCATTGGTAGCGGCCACTACAGATACATGTAGTGATTATATAGTAACATAACAGCCATAATAACGTAATAATTTTACTTTGAATAATGTTATGGGACTAAGATGCCAGAGTCTAAGCTGTGCTGTTGGAGATAAAGCCCTCATTCATACCACTCTACAGCAGTATTTTCATGTTTCAGCATTTGTGCTGAAGTGTAAGAGTAGCACTATACAATTTGGACTAGATGAACACCTTTCTTCTATTTCAGACATGCAAATGTTGGGAAGAAGACCTCTAGGAAATATTTAAATTTACCTGATTTTTGTTGGGTACTTTTGGGATTACTTTGGTTACAGTCCCATCAAAATGTTCAATGCTGATATCTTCAAAAATAACAGTTCCTTGAGGCAGTAGTCTTACATCTGTTGCGACTTCTTTACCCTATGAACAGAAAGTAAATCAAAACAAAGATGGAAGAGGTATAAGTTACTAGAAGACTCATCTTTTATATATAATTGAATCTTGTCTTCAATTTTACTGGATTTGATCTTACATTTCTGTCTTTGATTGTAAACTCCACATCATCACCAGGCTGTAAGGCTTCTAAGTCACCTTTAAATTCACTATAGTGAAAGAATATCTCCTTTACGACATCGCCCCTTTCAATAAATCCAAAGGCCTCCTAAGAGAACATACAATGTTTAGCAAATAGTCAACTGTCTAAAACACCAAGACAATAGTTTGTACTTTGAACTCTGATAAAAAGCAAAGTTCTCAGATAAAACCAAGCAATGAGAAAAAGCCAAATAAAATGTTACAGACTAAGTGTGCCCCCAGATGATCTACAGCAGGGGTTCTCAGGACAAATTTTTTGGTGGCCTCAGAGTGCAGCCTCCAACTCTTGCTGGTGGCCGCTCTCAGTTTTTCTTAAAATACTTAAATATGTGCATATACACATCCAAATCATTGTAAATTATTTATTGCAGTAAGTCTGTTGTGAAAAGTGATATTAACAAGCATACAAGTATTGCTTTTCACAGCAGACTTACTCAGCCCTGTCAAGCCTGGGGACAAATTAAGCCCTGGATGGGAGGGTCGATGGAGGCAGCGGGGGTCGGGGCAATGGGGGTGGGGGGCCTGGAGCCCGAAGCCCTGTGGCCAGAGCCTGCCTCCCCTCTGCCCTGCCACCCCAGAGCTGAAGCCTAAAACCTGAACCCCATCACCCCTGGGAAGGTGGGGAACTCACCAGCTGCCCGGTCCTCCAGCATTGTGCCCTAGGTGTCTCCACAGGGGGAGCAGGGACCAACCACTGCTGGCGGCCCCAGCAACCAAGACAGTGCATCCAGGAGCAACAGGGCGGGGCTGCTACCTCCCTCCCTCCCCCCATAACAGCCCAGGAGGCTGTGACTGCAAGCAAAGCCCCTGGTGGCCGCATTTGAGAAACGCTGATCTACAGCTACTGAACCATTCGTATAAAGATATTTTTGAAACTTAAGACACATATAATGGGAAAACACACATTACTACAGCCATCTTAAAGAAAAGGAATAGTCAAGAAGAGTAATTGTGTTAAACTGTTAATGGATCAAGTTCTGAAGTGTTTAAGTGCCCTCTGTGCCAAACCTTTACTATGTAGAGCATATACATATATTGCTCCTTTCAAACAGCTTTTAAAAAAATTAAGAGTAAACTCTGCTTACCTTCATGGCACAAACTACTCCTTGACAGCGGGCTTGTTTCTTTTTCAATAGCATAATGTTACGAGCACTTACAGCACCAGTACTAGGAAAAAGGGTAGATTACGATGACAAAGTAGACCTAAGCAGTGCCTCTAAACAATGAGAAATTTAATAATCATATCAGATTTAAAGCAGCCTTCTTATTTGCTATTTGACTGGGCAAGGTAGAGAAAACTAGAACATGCTACTCTTACCAAATAAACCTAGAAATTTTAAGTAAAGGTCTATTAGCTAATCTTTTCTTGCTTTAAATATACACCCATTTGCAATTTAAGATCTTTGAACTAAAGCAAGAAATGCTAGACTTATGTTTGAGATTCGATAGAGCTTTACACTACTAAATATACAAGATACTTTTAAACTTGATGATAAAGTAATTACATCAGACATATGGCGCCTTTGGCCAACACTATCAAACAGTTTCAGCAATTCTGGTAAACAAGTTTTGATTTCTAAGTCTTGTGTGTAACCACTAACTTCTATGATAAATTGGTCTGAATTTAACCAGACGAAACTATATACATACAGAGCTAAGAATTAAAAAAAAAAAAAAAAATCAAATGCAAAACTACAAAATGGGGAATAACTGGCTAGACAGTAGTATTGCTGAGAAGAATCTGGAAATTATGGAGAGGGGGAAATCAAACAGTCAATGTGATACAGTTGCAAAAATGGCCAATATTCTGGCATTTAACAACATGAGTGTCATAAGTAAGGCACGAGGTAATTATCCCACTCTGCTCAGCACTGGTGAGGCCTCATCTGGAGTACTGTGTCCAGTTCTGGGTGTCACATCAGGATACATGGGGACAAATTGGAAAGAGTCCAGAGGACAGCAACAAAAGTGATCAAAGGTTTAGAGACCTTTGAGGAAAAGTAAAAAACCAGGCATGTGTAGTTTTGAGAAAACAAGACTGAAGGAGGACCCGATAACAGTCTTCAGATATACGTTAAGGGCTGATTCAAAAAGGACTGTGATCAGGTCTCCATGTACACTGAAGGTCGGACAAGTAGTAACGGGTTTAATCTAGAGTGAGGAAAATTTAGGTGAGATATTATGAAAACTTACTAACTATAAGAGTAATTAAGCTCCGTAATAGCATTCCAAGGGAGGTGTGGAATCCCCATCATTGGAGGTTTTTAAAAAACAGTTTGAACAAACACCTGTCAGGGATGGTCTAGGTTTACTTGGTCTTGCCTCAGTGCACATGACTTCTCAATGTCCCTTCCAGCCCTGCATTTCTGAAACACCACATTGTTAATGCGGTGCGTAATCAGGAAATAGAAGTATCAACTTACTGTTTATTTGTATCAATTACAAAATTTATTTTATCTCCAGTTTCCAGCTGTACATTTCCATCAACATCCTCAGGGGTGTAAGTCAGGTAAAACACTTCCTGCAAATTAAGGTTCACTAGCATTACTCTATTTGCAAAATGCAGCCTTGCTTTAAACAAGATTAAATATCAATGTGGCATTAATTTAATAAATTATTTTCCATTTCAAGTTACATTATTTCAACATTTGTGAAAAGTTGGAAATTGTGAAAACGTTGCATGCGAGAACGTTTTGGTTCCTTGGTGCTCGTGGTTTTGCTGAGTCCATACCCAGCAACTTGAGGAGTTGAAAGGTTTGTACACAGTATTGCCATTACATTTAAGTTGATTTCCAAAGGGTAAAAGAGTTAAGTCCAAGAAAATAAAGATCCTATGAACAGTTAGTTGTTAATATTAACTGACATTAAATCATAATCATAACTAGTAAGAATCTGTAACTAGGTCTTTAGTTCTACATTAAATGCTTTAACAAAGGTATTATGGCAGAATAAGTTGTCAAAAACACATGGAAGTCAACAGAGGTTTCTATATTTGTGGTAATTAGTGTTTGTAGTTCTTAGAAAAAAATTAAGACTGGGTGACAACTGCAGTTTAAACTGTCTACTTCAAAAACAGTGCCAATTTTTAAATTTTTTTTTCTGTGTACAGATCACACTGGTTGGTCACTCAAAAGTTTAAGTAAAATACATGAGTTTTACCCCATTACGTTCGTAGCATACACTCCCTGTTGGACTCTGACCCGGGGCAGCTGGAGATTTACTCTCTAAATTGTGAGGAACAGCGCACACAACCTACCAGTCAAAAAAAAAAAAAATATCCATTGCTAATCATTTCAGGAGCAGCACTGTGCAATACAAACTGAACTTTAATATCCTCTACTACACACTCAGGGATGCACTTTAAATGTAATCCACAAGAGGATGCCATGCTGCAAAGTTTTAAACTCACAGTACTTCTGTTGACTGTAAGAAGTGTTTGGGGTTAAATAAAAGCCCAAACTGAATCTTGATATTTTTGCCAAAGTTAGATAAAAAACACTTTCAATTTAATTGAAAAATTTATGCAACTAAGATTATGCGTGCAAAAATGGGATTTGTCCTTTTGTATTAGAGTAAAACGGATATAAATTATTTGCATATAGAAATTAGACATCACAGCAACTAACTTGTCCATTTATTCGCTCTTCAGGTAAAATTTCTGGTTTTATCTTCACCAATTTAACAGCAATGGGTTTTCCAGTTCGGCGGTCAGAAGATACTTCAAATTCAACATCATCTGCAAGAATCAAAACCATAATAGTGACACAGGACCCTCCAGCTCTATGTTTACATTAAAAAAAAGCAGAACAAAAGGACAAAACAAAAAAAAGGGGAGAGAAAGGAGAAACATGCATACAGTAATGACATTTATTAGCTCTACACTCTGCTGTCTGAACACCACAAGTGAATTCTCAACTCCCTTACTACTGTTGGAGGTCATTTTGCTTGTGGAAGTTTCTCCTGATAATACTCAGTTTATTCGCCCCTTTTGCTAGTGAGTTAAAGGTCTGTGTTTTAAAGTCTTGCCACTTCCAACCTAATTTTAATACCTTCAGTTGACTCAATACCAGACACCAGGTTTCATGATAGATGTGTCGTGAAATTCTGTTTTTAATCTTTACTGCCAGATCAAGCAGAATTGTGGGGGAATAATGTCTCTCTACTGAAATATGGTCATCCATCCCTAGGGCAACTCCACTGAAATTAATGGAGTACATCTGGGAATAACATAGCCTATGGACTCACGAACAGGGGGAAGTAGGCAAAAGATGAATTGCTTTTTGTATATAGTTTCCCTATCCCTACCAATTAAATTTGTCCCAGCATGACTCCTTCTCAAAGGTAGCCATAAAACAGTATCACTGACAGAAGACAAAAGCCTTAAATTACCCAGAATTCTCTCTTTGGTTTTCCTTTCTACTGGGAGATTTCTGATTCAATTGTCAGTTTAGCCAGTCAGAAGTAACTGTATGTGTCTGTAGGGGTGGTTAGATGTATCAGAACTTTGTGTTACAAGGTACAAGACTGCAATTCTCAATTTAGAATGCAGAGAATCTTATTGGTTGACTCATTACCTCCTACTTTAAGCTCCTGCAGGTTGCCATTATACTGTGAACAGTGGAAGAACAGTCTAGCTTGCCGTTCTGAACACTGAATGAATCCATAAGAGGTCAGCAGTTTTTCAATAACCCCAGTTTCACGCAGTGCTGCCGAAGTACCATTGGGGTACCCGTTGTGTCCATTGTTGTGGAGAAGGTTTGGATCAAAGCTCATCTATTTAAAGAAATGAAAGGTAAGCTATAACTATTCCAAAACAAAAGTTTCTCTTTCCCACCCCTGAAAATCTTATGCCACTGCATGATAAGTATAATAAATATGAAGTGAAGAGCCTGTTGAATTTTATGAAAAAGCAACAACTGACCAACAGGCAAATAGAATTTTGGACAATTCTTCATGATAAAAATATCTCTAAAGTAGTTTAACTTAAGAATGTAATAAATCTATGAGTTTCCTAAATTTGAGTAACAAAAAACATGCTGTAATGACTACATAAAAATAAAGTTTGCTCATCAAGTCAGATTTCATTCTAATTTACCTAGACTTTTTTTTTTAAATTAAATACTGTATTAAGAGCATCCTCAGTAGAAGAATTCTTATATTCACTGCTTTACATTTGACAGTCTTAAACTAGAATTAGCATCCAGGTAAAATATAACCTGCTTTCACTGATGAAGTTGGTCATTAAGGAAATTAGGCATTATTAAGATTCTTCCCACATGGAACCAATAAATATTTATAAGGCTTTTAAATAGCCAAATTTTATTTGCGTTTGCGCATACATTTGGTGACTGTCAAAGTTAAAGTTTTAGATAACCAGTGAAAAAGTTTAACCCCATTGTCATAGTAATTAAATGTTGGTTGGAGCCTGGCAGAGCTTTTAAAAACTTCATTGAATAATAATGGAGTTAGAAGAAGGAAAAAAGTTAGATTAATTCAACCATCCTTTAATGTTTCTCTATAAGACTCTTCTTTACAGAGAGACATACACACAATTTTGAAATGCATTAAAAGAACTATTTCTTTAGATTTATAAATATGCAACGTGGGAGCCCTCCATAAGAATCTCTTATTCTTAACACTTTGATACTTGGAAGTAGAAGTGTGCTATTTATGTTTTAAAAGACGACCAAATTAGTAGCTATTATAAAGAGGAGGTCCTAACATTACAAGAAACCATGAACATCGTGCAATTCACAGAGACCATTCAAGACAAAGTGCCGTCAACATGCAGTTTGAGACACTACATTTAATGTTTTCAGTTGTTGCAGTTTCCAATGTATCTGTTTAAGAAACTGATTGTGGGTTTCCTTTTTGTTCTCAGATACCTATATATTCTGATCTGTCACAGCACCAGAGTAACATTCAAAACCAGTTCACATTAATAGGGTTAAAAGGCTTCAGAATAGCTCGTATAATGGCAATACTTTTTACTATAGAACAGAGAATTAGGCATTCGGTGTACTCAAATCTATGGTTAAAGCAGTGCATATTAGAGTTTGCCGGCCAGAGTGAAGTTATTGATCTCGAGGCAGGTAGCACAACTCTGGCTGTAAATTTCTTAAGCCACAAAACAGTAATGGATTTCCTGCTAAGTAGAATGGACAGTAAGCCTAGGGCAATCAAATGCCTGCAAGGGCCAAGTTCTGACTCTTTCTCAAAGAGAAACTACATCAATGCTTTGTATGGTGGCATAAGGGAAGAGTGACATGATTTCCAGTCTGGAAGTTATTGCTAACTGAGGGTACTGTGCTTGCTGCTTCTCAACAGGACTTCACTTGGAACATATTTGTTACATACTGGCTTTTTAAAAATGAAGGAGTCTCATGTAAGGGTGTCAACACAGACCACAAGTGCTGTTTTAGTTCTATGATCCATCCCAGCCCCTCATTTTATAGCTTAAGATTAAAGGCAGATAGGGTAGCTTATACCAGGAAATAGTCAAAGTCAATAATATACATCCCCACAGGATGTACTTGGACCAAGTGGCAGTTAAACACACACATACATACATAGCACCAAATAAAGGGGGGGTGGGGGAGGGGAGGAGAGAAAAATGACATCTTCATGTGGTAAAAAAGTTTCTGAAACAGATACAGGAAAACAAAAAACAGCTAGGATTTCTAATTGGCTCAGAAGGAATTGGATTCTTTAACTTGTTAAAAGGTTTGATATTAGAAAAGTTGAAAAGGGAGAACGTATGTGCAAAGTTGTTAGCCCCTAAGACTCCCCATGCTATTAAAACACAACAGATGTATAGACTGCTGCCCTGACTTACAGATCTCTGATACAGGGGGGTCCTCTTCTGCTTTTTAGACCCAGATGAGGTAGAAGATGAAGAGAAAGGTAAAAGAAGAGAAGGAAGGGGAGCTGCAGGAGGGGGGAGAGGATCTGATGACACAGTATAATGGTTCTCCATCTCATACAGCTGTGATAACATAGTACAATATTATAACTAGTCAATATTTAGCACAACTTTAAACACACGCAAGTCACTGTTAGTCAAGTCCATATCCTATAAGAGGTTAAACTAATTAGAACTTCACACAAATATTAAACCCACATTTCAGTTGTTTGCACAGGTTTACTGAATTGTTTTCAAGAAAAGCATATGTGGCTACGTTTCTAGTCCTGCATTTCCATTTTCTTTCCACTCACAGGCTTGCTCAAACTAGCAGGAACATAGCCAGATCCTACACAAAAGCTAGAGGTCAAAAGGGGATAAACACTGGAAGGAGAAGTGTATAGAAGTACCTCTATAGCAGAGGTAGTTATACATGGACTAATTTAAAATCCTCTAAACTGCAATTATAATAGCAGTTGCTAAAAATCAACTGAATTCAGAGCCTCTTCCATCTTCAAACTTCTTCCATTGTACAGTATGCTCCCCCTGAAAATAGGATAGGTAGTGTTCTATTGTCCCATTTTAAAGGGAGAGCAGCACAGGTTAGTTTAAGGGAAGCAGTAGTTACCACTTCAGCAAGATTGAACCTGACACTACCAACAGTTGTCAGGGGACCTGATATGGCTCCCATTGAAACCTGTGGGAAGATTCCCATTGATTTAAATGGGTACATGATCAGGGGTTTGCTTTGTATCTATGCCAGTGAAGAGCTCCCTCAAATTAAATTCTGTAGAAATCCTATGTCTAGCAATACAATACTCAAATTGGAACATCTGAAAGTTGAAAGACTAGTTAAGTCTGAGAGAACCTACAATTTTAGGAAGGCTTGAGTGTTTCACCTTTCCCATTTTTAACAACTTTCCATGTCTTTCATTACAAGAGCTTCTCTGTGAGAGAGAGGGCAGAACATAGACAAAGAAATCCTGAGAGGTGCTGAGCACCTGAAAACTTCTATCTATTCTTACTGGGAACTGCAAGTGGTACACTTCCCACAGGATTTGGTCCTTCATGTAACGTCAAGAGCAAGCTGAACCCTTCTATTGCCCAGGATTTTAACTATTCTCTGTTTGGTATAATACAGTGGCCAGCAACTTTGCTACAAGCCTTAGTTTAGGCAGTTGATTTCTCTTCAGCCATATTTAGCATTTTATTAAAAAGCCTTGAAGCATGTCATAGAAAGATCTGTTCTTCCATGGAGCTAGGGTACAAGTGAAAATACTGAAAACTAATCATTTATGGTAAATATTAGATAAATGCAAATATTGAGTTTTATAAACAGTTGCTGCACAGTCAAGTTAACTATCCCAGGTTTTGTTGCCACCACATTAAAACTTGTAGCTGAATAAAAACAAGTTTGGATAAGTAAAGTTATATATGGGGCAGGACACTTTCCTTCTCCTGTGAAAACAGTAACTCCACCAAGCCGCTTCAAAACCATTTTTACTATTTTCTTGGGACATCCCAAGTGACAGGAAAGATTTCATATGCAGTTACATCAGAATAGGAGAGATTTTTCTGCTACACTGGAATTTTTAGAGCTTTCTGATAAGTCATAATGTTGTATGGATTCATTCTTTTAAGTAACACCCAAAAGTGAAAAGCTTTTAAGAAACCTGACCACTTTACCTGAGTCTTGTTCAGACTGATGCAATTTCTCAACTCAGTAATAACCAAGGTTCGTAACTTCTATGACTGAATAAAATGTTTCAAACAAATCAAGCATCAAGAAATACATCAACTAAAGCTTAACACAAGACAGTTACATTCTCAGTTTAAATATTAGCAAGTAGTACAAGCTTTAGAGAACACCTAAAGAATTTCTAGTAGCTATGCCAAAATGTACTAATACATGATATAATGGAGATAATATCAAATGCACTTACCACTACAACACTAGCTCCAAAGGCAAAATTCTAAAACTACAAGAAGCTTCAAAACCATAATCTTGGTATATTCAGACAGATGCTCAAAATATCTTTATTCCTTAAATGTTACAATGATCAGAATGCCCTCCACAGTTCTACACTGTAGCAAAGCCCTCTGCCATAAGCCTAAACCAGACCAGAATTTCAGGCTTTGGGATACCCACCTTCAAAGTGGTGCAACCCCTAGGGCACCTCCCTTTGTGAGGCAGACAGCATCAAGGGACGGCAACACCTTTAAGTACTCCCTACTGATTGGCTTTAACAGCCATCAACACTAACATTTATTTAAAAAAGAGGAGCTGGTGTCCTGCAAATGGTCAATAGTGAGGAAATGGTTGGGGGAAGGGAATGAAATGGTTTTCAAACTGAAAACAGCTCAGCAACAGTATGGGTGAAGCAACTAACCTACTTTGAAAGAGCTATAGTGAGGATGGCAGACACCTCACATTGATAAAAGGGTCCCAAGTTTTATGAAATCCATTTGAAAAATGGCCTTTGCGTGCTTCTGAAGAATTGCTAGTAAATGCCATTGGAACTAGAGGTATTCAAGTGTTACAAATATGCAAAAAAATTATAAACTACATTAAAAAAACCTCAACTAACAAGGTAAAAACACTTTGCTGCAACTCCTCTTACTCAAAGGAAGTTTTTGCATTATACCATTTGAGCTAGTTTGGGTTTAATGTTAAGACTATTTCTAGAACAGTGAAAAAAAATTACTGATTGGCCATAAGATGATAAATTCAGTCCAATAGGAGATGCATCGCCCAGGTTGGCACTAAGGTATGCAGTAGGGGGAGAAAACAGCAAGGAAAATTCAACAAGTTCTTTCCAAGTGCTTGACATATTTCTACGCCTATTTCAACTTAATTTTATAATGCTGAATAAAACAAAATGAAATAAGAACCTTGTCGATTTACATGTGCCACTTATCCAGAGTCCCATCACAAAAGGTGCTCTTGAGGCAGCTTCCAAAGAAGAGGCCAGATCAAAAAAAAGTTGGAATTGCTGTACTAGTCTACAGAAGCTTGGATCGTTTTTTGCAATGCAGAAGCCAGATGCTTTTTGCTAGACTGGACCCATGGGTACTCTCCAACTCAGGAGTCCACTACCAAAAGAAGTCATCTTGTACATCTAACCTGCCAGTTTACAGAAGTGGGGACTATCAACTGCAGCAATATCAGTATTTGAGGATAAATAGGAATTTTATTAAAAAAGATACCGATCTAAAGCATTAGAGTAAACTGATATTTCAAGAGAAACCTGGAGAAAATTGTAGAAGCTTTGAGAAATGATTGCATGCATTTACAAGATTGCTTTCCATTACTGGTCAAGTGACCACAAGCTACAAGTGACAATTCTTAAAGAGATTCCATAAATAGTTTTAAATGGAAGCAATCGGGTGCTATTAATTCTACCCTCATACATTTGAGACCAATAAACACTAGTCTAGGCAATAGTGAACATTTGTTAACAAGTTTTGTGTTATATTCCAAATAATTGAAGGATTTAGTTCAGAACCATTTATAACTGTTGAATAGAGATAGTACATGCACCAACCTCGCAGTGATATTCAAATATTGCACTTTCAGTAGTATTCGCTGATTCTTCTGTTTCAGCACACGTTTCAAAGTATGAAGACTGCTATTATTAAAAAAAGACAGCGAGAGGAAAATGATCTATGAAGCTAATAAAGAATATAACTGCTGCTGCACTGGGGAGTTTCAGTGCAGCACTGGAGAAAACAAAGACTACTAGCAGCGTTGGGACGTGCTCTTTTGAAGCTGTTGAGTAGGCACAAACTTCTTGTTTCAGATCAAGTGTTGTGTCTTCAGTATAGGTTTACTCTTCTTTGGTCTTGTTTTGTTGTTACAATGTGGCGTTTTCCTTTCCTGATCTGAACTTGAAGCAGCAGTTTCAGGTGGTAAATTCTGTTCTGTTACACTTCATACTGGAAAAGAAAAAAACCAAAATACACACTAAGTATAATTGAGATAAACATATTATAAACCATAAATTCCTACCACCAAGTATTTTGCCACTACCTTAATGCTGCAGGTTTGTCCCATGTTGGACAAGATTATCTGCTTTTATAGATACACTCTAGTTTTCCCATTTTTGGTCTTAGATTCCCAAGAGGATCCACCTCCAAACAGGGACAGAACAGAAACATTTCCAACTCATGACAGCCTCTGCAGATGCAGTAATGCTTTTCAAGAAAGCTTCAAATTTTATTACATATAAAAACACTGCAACAGTAACCTTGCTTTGATCGATACCAAGTGAATGAAAGGGGTAGTTTATGTAAATTTGAAGCTTCTCCCCTAAACTGTTTATATGATCCATTTGACAGCACTTTATGTCTAGTCAGTTTTACCATTTAATCAACAAGCCTCCCCTGCTGTTGGTATGGGTCTTTGATACAACCAGAAACTTTAAAAAAACCAATATGGTCAGGGAGATATACGTGCAGGTCTAGTACCTAGAACTACTTTGACTTTGTATAAAACTGAATTGCTTTGCAACAGAGGGTGTCCTTTGAATCTGTCATTGCTGTAAGTGAACAGCCTGCATTTCTGACACAACATAGACAAGTTGTACCATCATTTGTCATTTTATGACATTTCAAAACCTCATTATGCAACACCTAGAGCCAATGAACAGCATAATTGTACTATTAGACTATTCCACTCTGTAGTAATGACTGGGCATTACAATCCTTTCCGAACACGTACTGTTTCAATTTCCACAAGCAGAGGGCTTGAAACAGAAACTGACATCTAATACACTGGACTACTACGTGAAAGATAAACCATTGAGGGCATAAGTGTACCGGCTTGTGTGCAGGATATAAGTGTGTTCCCTGGGTAGGAAAACAGTGAAGTTACATATCACACAACTGGTTGAAACACTACTCATTGAGTAGTTATCAATGGCTCACTGTCAAACTGGGAGGGCATATGTAGTGGCATCCCACAGGGGTCAGTCCTGGGTCTAGTATTTAATATTTTCATTAACAACCTGGATAAGGGAATGGAGAGCATGCTTATAAAATTTCCAGACAACACCAAGCTGGGAGGAGTTGCAAGCATTGTGGAAGACAGGATTAGAATTCCAAAGGACCTTGACAAATTGGAGAATAGGACTGAATTCAACAAGATGAAATTCAATAAAGGCAGTGAAGTAATTTGCACTTAGGAAGCAAAAACCAATGGTACGACAAAATGAGGAATAACTGGGTTGGTGGTAGTACTGCTAGAAAGTATTGGGAGGGGGTTAAAGTGGATCACAAATTAAATGTGAGTCAACAATTGATGCAGCTGCAAAAAAGTGTTAATATGCCCCAGAATATTAGCCAAGAGTTGTAAGTAAGACAAGAAAATTATCCCACTCTGCTCAGCACTGGTGAGGCCTCAGGTGGAGTACTATGTCCAGTTCTGGGTATCACACATTAGGAAAGGTGTAGAAAAATTAGAAAGAGCCCAGCAGACAGCAACAAAAATGATCAAAGGTTTAGAAAACCTGACCTATGAGGAAAGGTAAAAAAAATCAGGCTTGAGAAAAGAGGACTGAGAGGGTATCTGATAACAGTCTGCAAATATGTTAAGGGCTGTTAGAAAGAGGAGTGTCATCAATTGTTCACTATGTCCACTGAAGGCAGGACAAGAAATAAAGGGTTTGATCTGCAGCAAGGGAGATTTAGGTTAGATATTAGGAGGTTCTGGAATCCCCATCAGAGGTTTTTAAGAACAGGTTGGATAAACATCTGTCAGGAAATGTCTAGGTTTACTTGGTCATGCCTCAGTGCAGGGGGCTAGACAGGAAGACTTTGAGGTGCATTCCAGCACTATATTTCTATGATATTCCCCACATCATCCGGAGGCTTGAGGACAGCAACCCAGCCTGAGTGCCTTCTTTGAAGCATCATTCCCCCCTTTCTCCCAGCAGGACTTGAGAAACCATCATCCACTGTGAAGCATAATACTGACTGAGTCCACACTGATTTCAGATTATGGAGGAGGAATCTTAAAATACCATACCAAGAGGGAAATTTTGATCATCAGAAACTTGTAAGACAACCCATAACTCTTCATAGTAGCACAGTTCTGTTGAGATACAAGAGGGTTTCAGGTACTGCAGAAGCACAAGGCCTCCATGCAAATAGCTCTGATTCAGTGGATCCCTGAAATAATGGATAAATCCACAGAGCCAGATCCACAAGGATAGACTCACTGTTTTGTGGCTAGAGGGCCCTCCTCCCCCCAAGGTGCTAAAGCACGCACACACACACACACACACCTTAGCACTCAAAATGAATTTTTTTTTCAGATATACACAGTCCTCGTTTATCTCAGTAATTGTCCACATAATTAAAACACACCAGCAGTACACGTTTGCATCTCTCTGCATGATCCAGCCTGGAAAAAAAGACTTGATTTTTGATGTTTC
The DNA here is from genome assembly GCF_002925995.2 of Terrapene triunguis. NCBI lineage: Eukaryota > Metazoa > Chordata > Testudines > Emydidae > Terrapene > Terrapene triunguis. The sequence goes on from NW_020665277.1 coordinate 4,548,007, forward strand.
TTGAAAGTTTAAGCTTATGGCCATATCATTAATGCTCCGTCAGGAACAGGGAATTTGAATTAACATTTTGGTGAAACATGGGTGGGTCTCTCTCAGCTCTGCATTTCATCCAGCTTGTCATAAAAAGCTGAGAATGTGCACCAAATTTTGAAGTTATTTACAAATGTTTCCAAGCATTAGGTTTTTAAGATTTCTCCCCTCACTACACCCACACAACACCTGCAACAAATCAAGCTATTTGAGAGATGCAGAAGAGAGTAAACTGAGAAGCTTTACCAAAATCAAGTGACAGTATCCACTTGCCCATAATGTACAGAGACCATGTTGTCTTAAGGAGGGCCAATTGGTACTATATAACATCATCAGTGCAAATGGGGCTTCATGTCTCAGTATGAAGATTTTATACTGACTTGCTACAGAAGAAAACGGGGAAACTTAAGGGACACAATAAGAATGGAGAGAACCTATTGAGATTTGGGGGGGGAGATGCCTTGCAAACAAGCCAGGATAAAATATTTTGAATCCAAATTGCCTAGCACACTATTGGTACTGTTAAATTAATGCTACATTAAACACTTTTTAGCCCTGCAGGAACATGACTTAGTTCTTTCATGAAGCGATTCAAAACATTTCTTATCCTAATTACATGTCTGCCTAGGGCTAATTTAATTAGATACAGAAAAAGTTTTAGCACATACTTTCATTTCATAATTTTGGTTTGATGTAGAGATGAGTTTACCATTCTTACAGTATTGAAAAAGGTTTAGCCAAGTTCTGTCTGACTCACCAAAATCTGAATGTGTGTCTGCCTCAAATTCTTTACTTTTCAACTCAGCTGCTATAAATACTCCTCCCAGCCATAAACACGGAGAGCAGCTGCCCAGCCCTCAAGTCACACTGGTCTCTACATTTGTATATTTACAGCAGAGAGGATTAACTCAGAGACAAAGCTAAAGCTATGCATGTTTTGCAGTTTAAGGTCTTTCAAGTTTTAATTAATTTAAATAAGAGGGTTATTAAGTGCTCTGCACATGCATGTTTTCAGTTCATCAGAATCAAAAAAATTGCCAGGCTGCAGCCACAGCCATTTTCTGTTACATCCCAGTTTTGAAACAATGGGTATTCTCATGTAGTTTCACACAAGGCAACAGATGGGGTTAAAACACCGTTTGTTTAACTCAAATGTGTTTATTTAGAATATATCTTAAGAGAACAATGCTGCCATGTTTAATGGAAATTGGATGTTACATTTTTAGCTAGCAAGCCACAGCTCTGAAGACATAATACTAATAATTATTTTACAGTAAGGTTTCTTTTGGAGATCCTTCAAATATTTCATTGTTTAAGCACCTATCAGCTAAAGGTAACAGTAAGAACTCCAGAAAGCTCCATATGATATCCACAAACCTGGGCCAATGAAGTAGCAATTGTTAGATGCCATTACTCTGAAGCTGAGATTGTTTAAAAGCATTTGAGAGAGAAGGGGGGGAGAGAGAATCAAGACAGACGTTGAAGTGACAAATTTGTTAGTGGGCCATGCAAGTTAACAGATGTATTTAAAAACAATTCAAACTGAAACAAGGGTAAATATTAAAAAGCAAAGTTAGTTTTATCCTTTAAACTGGTTTGGAGCTAGCCGGTGTGTCTTGTGGAATGACGTTATTACACCAGACAAAGAACAGAATCTGATGCATCATTCTCATTAGCAGGGCACCCACCAGGGCCTGCAGCAAACCAAGTGGCCTATGCAGACATTTACAGTGTACTGCATATTAGGAGAAACTATTTCACTAGGAGGGTGGTGAAGCACTGTAATGGATTACCTAGGGAGGTGGTGGAACCTCCTTCCTTAGAGGTTTTTAAGGCCCGGCTTGACAAAGCCCTGGCTGGAATGATTTAGTTGGGGATTGGTCCTGCTTTGAGCAGGGGGTTGGACTAGATGACCTCCTGAGGTCTCTTCCAACCCTGATATTCTATGATTCTATGGTATCCAGGCACACGCTAGGTTGGAGGGAGTGGCAGCCTCCCCATCCAGGCCGCCAAACTGGCTACAACACATGTTACTTTGCAGCAAGATGGTGGCGGCTGTGAAAGACTGAGGAGAAAAAAAACCCAGGGACGCCCTGGCTTGGGGTGGTGCCGAACTCCTCAGTCCCGGACGTGAGGAGCAGAGAAGTAGCGCAGTCCTGCCGGGAGCTTAGCGGAAGGGGGTGAGGGACTGGAGACCCAGAGCGTGACAAAGCATCGGCCCAGGCGGGCGCCCCTCCCCGCAGACCCGCTCAGGCAGGCCGTAGCCCCATGGGTCCGCCGGCCATGACGGCTCCCCGACGAGCCAGCAGGGGCCGGGCCTGCGACCCTCGCCGCATACAAAAGGGGGGGGGGGGGAAGAAAGGAAAATGGCGGCTGCTCCCCCACACACAAAGGAAGAGAGGCCTGCGCTCCCTCCCGGGCGGGGCTGACTGCGCGCTGCATGCCGGGACCTGTAGTTCTCCCCGGCTCCAGACACGCAGCGGCCCACACGCCATTCCCAAGAGCCCTCGGCGGGCCCCTCATACAGCACCTTGGAACCTATCGTCCTCCCCGCGCCCAGGCCCCACTAATCCAGCACCGCCCAGGCCTCCATCCCCCAGCCGCCCTGGCAGGCTGCCCTGCTCAGTGGCGGTCGGGACTTGTAGTACTGAACCTGCCCAGGCCCCGGGCCCCACGCAGCTCGAACTACACCCCCAGCAGTCCCCGCGGCAGGCCGCCGCCCACTGCACGCTGGGACTTGTAGTGTTCTCGCTGCTCAAGGCCCCATCATCGGCCCACAACCCCCGGGACCCCAGCAGCTCCCGCGCCGGCCGCGGCCTACCGCGCCGGGGCCCATCGGCCTAGCCGCGCCTCACCACAGGAAGGGCGGGGGAGGGGCTCTGCCCGCTCGGGACCGTTGGGCGGAGAGGACGATGGAGACGCGGGCTCTCCCGCCGCCCCAGCCCCTCCCGCCGCCCCTCAGAGCTCACAGGGCCCGACTAGGCGGGTGCGGGCGCTCCAGGGCCGCTCCTCAGGCCGCACTTACCCCAACAGCTCAGCGCCCCCGCTCCAGCGCCGCCATGAGCAGCACGGCACAGCACGTAGGAATAAATCCCGGCCTCTCGCGAGAGACCCGTGGGGAGGGGCCGGCAACGGAGGAAGAGACGCGCGTGCGCGCGGGGAACCCGACTCACGGAATGAGGGGAATGCGCAAGCGCATAAAGCCCCCCCGCTGGGGACAGTGCGCATGCGCGCATTCCCCCCCCCCCCCCGGGGCAGGGGGCGATGTGCGCTTGTGCGGGAAGCGAAGCCAACGGGCGAGGTGTTAGGGCCCTAAGCCCGTGACAGCAACTGGTGGTCGCGCGTGCCCAGGCCGCTGCTAGGGGGCGCCCCGCGCGGGAGGGGCGAGGGACCCCAGGGTCAGTCTGCATGGCGAGAAGCGGCAGCGCCCCCTGGTGGCGGCGCGGGACTCGGGCACGGCAAAACAACCCGGGTTTCCACGTGCGGGGCGTGTCCCGGCGGAGTGCCAGCCACGCTGCCGGCATAGGCACGCCGGTCCTCTGCGTCGGGACCGCGGGACCGCCCGTCCGCATCGCGCACCAAGCGCCTGCTCCGCTCGGCCCCTTCAGCAACAATCCCCCAGCCCCACAACAGCCCCCCTGGCTCTCTGCCCGCATGGGCAGGCAGGGCTGGTGTGTTTTACACCAGCTCAAGACTCGCGCCAACAGGCTTAAACGATACCGTGCTTAAAACAGCATTCGCTCTAGATTATGGCTTCCAACTGTGCTCACAGCAATGAAGTTCATCGGTCTAGCCAACTGTAGGAAATCTTTGTGAAGTTTTGCTTTTCTAGAAAAGAGGCAGCTGCAATTGTGTAACATCTATATTTGACCGCATTCAGTTCTAAGCATTTGAAAATTATTTACAATAACTTACAAAGCCACAGAGTGCTCTACTATCCACGATGAAAGTACTATTTCAAAATAGCCTTTCAGTGTCAGTCATGAGACCTTAAAGTGCAGATCTTGCCCTACGCAATAGATCTATTCCTGGAAATGTCCATACTGTGTTACAGACAGCTGTTCTACTTTTTTGGATTGTTAACAGGGACACGAGAAGCAGCACAACAAGTAAACTGCAGGATTCCTTTGCTCACATAAAAGCCTGAAATAACTCCAAGAAATGAAGCATCAGAAAAAAACCAAAGATACTGATGCTGCATGGATTTGTCCTATTACTCTGTTAAGGGTCAGAAATGTTCAGACCTGAAAGCGAAAACAAAAACACCCAACAAAATTATTAGGAATAGAAATAAGGATTTGATAGCTGTTCTCTACAAGTTTTTTCAATTGGGCCCTACTTTGTCTAAAGAGACATTTCAAAGTTTTGGGAGAAGGGGTTGTATCCTTTCTCTCCATGGATTAAAGTGCTAAGTAGAAAGCAACAGGAAGAACAAAGTGGTCTTTCAGATGTGGATAGCCCGTTTAATCTTGTGTTGATAGGGAGGGGGAGCAGGGCTTTTCCATTGCTGGCCCCCAGTTACACAACTTCCACCATCAATATCCATAAGAGCACTTCACTCTTACAGCAAAGCTACAGTAGGGGAGTATATGGTCTCATACAATATAAACATATGTAATTTTACCAATTCACAGCCCTGGTATTACAGTAAAACTCATCATGTGCTAGAGGTTATGTGGACATATAGGAATACAGTCCTATACCCCAGAGAGCTTGCAATGTAAAAGCATTCAGAGAATGTTCCTCAGTCAAATCTGACAGACAGCTGGAATTTCTCAGGAGACATTGCTGCAGATACAATATGTCACCCTCTCATAGAAATCGAAGGCCACATTAATGGAACCGTATCAGGTGGTAGCCATGTTAGTATGTATCTACAAAAACAACAAGGAGGCCAGTGGCATCTGAAGAAGTGGGTTTTTTATCCACGAAAGCTTATGCCCAAATAAATCGGTTAGACTTTAAGGTGCCACCAGACTCCTTGTATTAGTAGAACTAACTCCTTTTTTCCCTTTTCTTATGCAAACTGAATGTTTGTGCACCGAGCACTCATTTTTGTTTTGCCTCTGTTATAACTTCTAAATAATTAGTCAAAGTAATTACATTGCATGGGGTTACAAGTGTTGGTAGATAGCCATCTATATAAAGCACAGTCACATGGTAATACTTCAAGAGATTTATTTCAAGAAAAATAAAAAGCCAATATACATACTTGATAAACCTGAGATGTAAAGAAAACTGTTTCAAGTCAGCCGACTGATTAGAGCAGGCAAATGAGAAAGAATTATCGTAGCACACCACAGTAACACTAATTTATTCATAGTATCTCCTCCCTTAGAATATTTACAGTATAAATCAGAATCAAACAAACTGAGCACATATCTGCTCATTACAGGAACTCATTTGACACGGAAAGTGGCACTGATGGCATATTTAAAGGCATAAAGCTACAACTGGTGCTAAGGAAGTTTCTACTAAACTTGAACCAGTTCTACTAATTAGTCTATGTTTGTATAGCACAGAGTAGCAACAGTTTTCCTGTCAATTCCACGTTCTGTACTCAGGATCCCAGTTCCTAGTGGTTGCAGTATGGTCATACAGGATGTAGAAAGGTGCCAAATTATTCCTCAGCACTTCCATTGAGGAAGATAAATTGTGGAAAGTGAAGCAACAAGGAGGTATTTTGCTCTTGGACTGAAGTTCAGGTGCTGTGATGAAAGGTTGGATTTTCAACAGTTAGGCACCTAACTGACTGACTTCAATGGGAGTTAAGCACCCTTATGCTCTTCTGGAAATCCCTCCAACAGCAATAAGTCACACTCAATACATTTAGGGTCTCAGATTCTACAGTGAACATTTACTTTTAGAAAAGTGGAATAGCAGAAGTACGCATTAAAACAGCACCCTCTTGACTCCTCTTCCTAGTAAGGATTTCAGGGATGACTGGCTGAGAAGGCGACTGCTGCTCAACTTCCAATTCCTTAAACTCCACATCTTAATCAAGCTGCTGGACAACCCCGTGTAGTGTCATGAGGTGGAATGCATTTACGCCAATCTCACAGCACACGTTACCATAAGAGCAAGATCCATGATAAATAATTACTCTGTTTGCTGTCTGGTCTCAAAGCACTGAGTTCTTCAGAAAAATAGCGTACTAGGTTATTTCATTTATTCTTCAACTGAGATGGAAGAAAGGAGAAGAGAGAATTTTTCTCCCATTATTTTCCTTTCCAGAAAGCCCTTGTCTCTACCCAACTCACACTTGCCAAAGATGTCCTGGGGTGAGGGAAGGAATTCTCTTCCAATCAAAAACATAAGGCCTATATCGTGTCCAACAGAACCCTCACTCACAGAAGAGGATGAAGTAATAAGTACACTCGTGTTGGAACTGAGACGTTTAAGTACTAATTCATGAAAAGAAATCTTTTGAATTCTTGCTAACAGGGATGGAAACTGATTGCTTCTGGATTAAGAGTGATGCTTTTAAACATTACCTAGTTTTCTGGGCTTTGGGTGCGTTCACTCCTTCCAACACAAGAGCTAGAAAACATGCTAAACTACAGCTCTGCCATTCTCTCGGTCTGTTTACAATAAAAAGCAGAGAGTCTGTATCTAAGTGACATTGTTAACCCAGCCAAATGCTGTTTGGAGAGTTATTTAAAGCAAAATTAAATGTGTGATGTTTAATATTTACAAGACAACTTCTCCAATAAATGCTTTCACTCATATCTATTAGATAAAAAAAATCATAACTTGTAAAATGCTCTGTAACCACCGATGAAGTGAGAATGCTACAGTGGATTTGAATTGCTGCCTACAGAGTTAGATGTCTCCCATTGGGGCTGATCCAGAAACATTCTTCATGAGAGGAAACAAACAATTGCAAGGAGTATAGCTGCATAAATGCCTCATTGTTAAGCTGCTGTATACTGTTAAGACTGAGCAGCAATGCAAACCATTGCCATCAGAGGGTGACATCAGACAGGGATTCCAGGAAACACATGAAGTAATAAAACATAACTAAGATAAAACGTTTTCCTGTACAGTGGTTTGTTTCCATAGAGTTTTAAAAGTCAAGAGTTCGGAGAGAGAGTTATTTTGTGGCTTGAGATGCAATGTCAGGCAGCTCCTCTCGCCTCACCTCGATAGTTTCTTTGCTGATGGATAACAGCTCCCGCAGCTCTTTATTTTCAAGCTGCAAAATCGACATTTTGGCTAAAACAGAAATGAACTAATTCATAATTAAATGACAGTACTAAATAGCCCTAAAATACTGAAATTGTGCAGTGGGGAACATCTCTGCACTGGCAGAGAGGGGAACTACATTCTCTTAATTCTACACATACAGACACACCCCCACACACCACAGAAGAACCTTGGGTGAATGGAGAGGCATAGGGGCTGTGCTCTTTATTCCACTTTTAAATGTTTTATTTTGATGCCCAATACACAAAAATAGTGAGCACAGATGGGGTATCCCTCTGTCTCTTACTTTCTGCTCTTCATGAATAGAAGCAGCATTTCAGAACAGGATTAGTGCATACTATACAAAACAGCAGCCTTTATGAAGTAAAATCCTAGTTGCTGACTGCTACAGAAATATTAAATATAGAAAGACATGTCTTTCTAAAGTTGTTTGGTATTTGGTGAGTTTTTTCTAACATTTACTTACTGTATGCAAAATTTAAAGAGATTGTTAGGATTTCCCTTTAAAAAGCCAGCCTGGGTCATATCCCTGTATGAAGCAGAAAGGATTTCTCTGAATCAGTCAATATCCCAAAACCTAGATTTACCCTTAGTGAGTACGAGTAGGCAACAGGTCCATCCCACAACCAACTTCAAAGCCACACCAAGGTCTTACCTCCAACTGGGCTAGTTTTTCCTGAATTTTACAGAATTGATCATCATCCATCTGAACAGCTTTTCTCATCGCTTCCCCCATCTCACAGATTCTGTCTACGTGACTCTCAATTTCCTGCAAATACATTGAAGCAGGACAATACTATGCTCAGTTCACAGTGACACTGTTTTACATCTTCCAAATACTTTTCCAATAGCTACAAGTAGGACAAATAGTCCTTCTTGAATGAAGTTTATGTATTTTATTAGTTCCTTTTTAAAATGTAGATTTTATTAAGTTGAAGTTGGCATGGAACTCTGGGTTATTGTTGCAGTGTTTATAGGAAGGAATGGAAGGTGCAGGAGGTTCCAGGCTTATGGAATCAGGAAGGATATTTCAGAGCAGAGTTGTTTGTGGGAAAGGATACAAAGCAAACATAAAGGTAAACAATAGTGGCAGAGCACAGGGTTTTTAAAGTACAAACTTTATTCCCAACACTTGCCAGAAACAGGTAAAATAATGATTACCGCCCTCCCCAATTTACCGAAGAGTGAGCCTCATGCACTTTTAGGACTGGCTCAGCATCCACATCTTTTCTTCCCATTATTAAATGTAACATCTGCTTCCTGTACTTGCTCATGATAAGTTCCAAAGCATCTTGATGTTCCTCCAAGGAGATCCACAACTCTACAACATACAATACAATCATCATGAAACAACAATCTTGAAGGGCACCTTCCTCACTACAGTTATATGAGGTTACCTTCCATTATACACACAGACTTAATAAAGGCAAGTTCCTAGCAGGTGTGTAAAATCTCCCACACTTCCTGTTCAATTAAGTTACTTGAAAAAGAACATACTGTAAAGTTTTCAAGCAACTCAATTTCCTTCCACCTAGAATTGCACATTTGATTACAAACTAGAGAGAAATAAACCAATACATTACACTATGATGGAAAAGTTACTGGCCTCAGGTCCGTGACATTTTATTTATGCAGCAAACATTTTATTCAATATAATAGGCTCCAGAGAAGAAATAGCCTTTTCATAGAAGATGGATGCCTTTATTTTCATTGTTCCTCAAGTCATTACAGGTGTTTCCAAAATGCATGTTTCTAAGCTCCCACCTTTAACACACTTTCTTCACAATAAAACCCCATCAAGAAACTCTACTGAAGGGATTCTTTCTTCTGAGACCGCAGTGACAGGGTTATACCACTTAAGAATTATAAGAAGCTATTGGGTAAAATGTAAAGTCATATTTGTTGGTGATGCCTTACCTTTGCACATACAGTTAAGCACAAGATGCTAGGTATTTTTGTGCATCTGCATTCCCTTTCATGTTATGCTGCTTATAGGTATATAATTTACTATTCTAAAGGTTCTAGGCATTCAAGTGTGAAGAGCACTCATGTAGCTCTAGACTACTAACCTTTGTTTTCCTGTTGCAAGTCTCTGATCTGTGTGTTTTCTTGTGATAGCAAGATGTGAGGTTTGTATTTAGATATGTCCTTCAGATCAGTTGCATCTTCTTGGTACTTGCAAAACAAAGGGATGCTTTTACCAAGGATAACATACATTTGTATAACTCTTTTGCATAGAAGAATGGTGTCTCCTGCACTAACCTTTTCCGATAGTGACGTTCCAATCTCCTTCATGGCTGCCACCCGTTTATGGAGGACAGTAGACTGATCAATGAGAGACTCTGCTGCATTATCATGGTCTTTTAGCCTTTCAAGCAAGGTCTTGGCATCTGTTAAGATCTTCTCTATTGTGCAGGTCATAGTGAGCACTGAGAACAAACAGCGGTAGTAGGCACCTGCTTCCCATGTGGGAAACGTGCCCTCCTGTGCCAGGTGAATTAACAGGAGATTGGCCTCTAGCGGGACACGTTTGGGGAGGCCGGGGAATGCTGAGGACACTATGCTGGGGGTGTCTGTCCCCGGCCCGCTGTGTAGGGCTTACCCCTGCAGTACAGCTGGGGAACTGCCCTAGCGCTGCTAGCCCCTGGGTTGCCAACTCTGGTTGGATGAATTCCTAGAGTTTTCATCGCATGCTATTATCTTTAATTAAAGATTAATCTTTTAATTCCTGGAGACTCCAGGACAATCCTAGAGGGTTGGCAACCTCCCCCCCCCCCCACTCCAGCTATCCCCAGCGCAGCCACCCCACAACCCCAGCACAGCCACACCCGCCCGCTCCCCCAGCGCAAACCACACCCCCCCAGCGCTGCCACCCCCAGCCCTGCCACCCCCCAGCACAGCCACACACAGCCCCAGCTCTGCCACCCCCCAGCCCCAGCACGGCCACCCCCCAGCCCCAGCACGGCCACACGCACCCGCAACGCAGCGCGGTTACCCCAGGCCGAGCGGGGCGAGATCCGGTCCCGGCCGGAGGGCGCTGAGGGGACAGGGAGGGGCTCAGGCAGGTGCCCGAGGCCGCGGCGATGGACGCTGCTTAGGCCCCTCCCACAGACGTAGGGCGGCCTGGCGATGGGGCGGGGAGGGGGCAAAGGAAGCCCGGCGCGCGGACACTCACCTCCTCAGCCGCCGCTTCCGCGCCCCCACCCGGTCCCGGGAGTCGGCGCATGCGTGGTATCTCCCTAGGACGGGTCTTGGCACCCTCGCGGGCTCCGGGCATCTACGCATGCGCAGTACCCGCCCTGGCTTGCGCGCAATAGCGCATGGGCAGATCTCTCCCCAGTCCTCGCTCAGGGTCCCGCTGGAGTCACTGGTGCAGCGGCCCCCGACCCCGCCCTGTGACCCTGGCCCTACCCCCAGCCTGCGCTGCCTCCCAACCACGCTGGCCTGGGGCTCGGCCCCCACGCGTCAGCCCCAGGGCCGGGCGCTTTTAGCGTGTGCAGAGTCGTCCAGCCAAGCCATGGCATCTTCAGTGGCGTGACGCAGACCTAGTCAGCGGGCAGTCACCGACAATGTGCGCCGGCCTCTCTCTCGCGCCGCAGCTGCACAAAGGGCTGTCACGACGGCCCAGCGATACTGGTTGGCTGCACAGAGATCTTGCCCGGTCCGGAACCTGTTCACCAGGGACCATTGGCGACGGGGCAGTTCAAACCCAGGCGGGCAGATTGTGGGGTCGGCGATGAGGGACTGGTTGGGGGATTATAACCGATCCATTCCTCTCGCCAGAGTGTTTCCGCCCTAACATCCTGGGCATGGCGGATGAGACCATAATGGGCGATGTGACACCAAATGTGCACCTGGTGGTTTAAAAAGGTCATTGTGCAGTGGCAGGCTTGAGTTGGTGTGTACTTTCTCCAGTAACTAGCCAGTGCCAACCTCTTCTCTGATATGAGGAGGAGCAATATTGCTCAGAACTGGGAGCCATGGGGGTGGAGTCAGACGCAGGGTGCTGGAGATGATATGCATGGTGGCACGTAACTGCGTATCCACCAGTTTGGTGTGTGACAATCAACTCCAAACTGGCGCGCAGTACTCCACCACCAAATACAAGGTGGCAAGAGCTGATGTCCACAAAGTTGGAGCACAAGCACCCCATGACAAACCTGCCAGTTTGCTAAGAAAATTGTTGCACGTCTTAACTTTAACTGCTGTCTTCTTCAGGTGGGCATGGTAACTCAATGTGCGGTCTAAGGTCACACCTAGATAGACCGGTTCTACTTCATTCTTCACCTTCTGACCAGGCGCTGAGCCCGGGCCGCTAGGAGCCGGCAGCTGCTGCTCCAGCAGCACATCGCAGGTGGCTCGTTGTTACAGGCCAAAGCGAGCAACACAAACGAGTTGTCGTCGAACTGCTGAGCGTGCCAGCGATCGCTAAGGCCAGGTGTCTGGCAGGGCACGCCCAGGAGGCAGTCCTGCAATCTCCAGCTTTGCGGTGGTTGCTAGCTGGGACAGTGTGCAGACAGACAAAACATTTTCCTGTGGTTTTGTTTTATTTCCTTCATTCAGCTTCCTTGCACATAGCATTTTCCAGGTGTGATAAGGCTGTTAACCAGATGCTGTGCCTTGATGGCCCATGAGATTTTGATAGTTCTTCTGGATGGGCGGGGGACCATTCCTGTGCTTGGGTTTGCAAGTTCAGAACAAACATTTTCAAAGTTATAAAGCAAAACGTACATATTTTCTTATAGCATGGAATACTGACATTACAAGTGAGATTAATGCATGCAGAAGCTTACAAGCGTTTCACAGAGTCTAAACACTAAATACATTCTTATCAGACTAACAGCTGTTTTGAGGAAAACTAACATACAGATGAACTGGTCTGAACTCCAGCTATCAGTTTGTCAGTTCTTAACGAATGCCTGTAGCCTGGGCAAGAGCTGGCATCTGGCCTGCCAGCATCACAATGTCATCATGCCTTTGTGTGATGTCATCCCACCTCTGGGTGGCACTCAATCACTCCAGATGTGCCCTGATTAGATGTGTTGCTAATGACTATACGTGGAGCCCTCTTGACACCCCCTTTGGCACTGCGGCCAGCCAGAAGATGTAGGCCACATACTTGCAGACTGGGCCCATCAGCAAGGGCTGCCTGGTTCACTTGTGGACTGGCACAGTGCCCTACCCTCAGCTGTTGACTTGTTCAGACACTGAGGGCTGGTCCACACTAAGCCCCCAGTTCGAACTAAGATATGCAACTTCAGCTACGTGAATAACGTAGCTGAAGTCGAAGTATCTTAGTTCGAACTTAAAGGTACTTACCGCAGGTCCACACGCGGCAGGCAGGCTTCCCCGTCAACTCCGCCTACTCCTCTCACGGAGCAGGATTACTGGCGTCAACGGCGAGCACTTCCGGGATCGATTTATCGCGTCTAGACAAGACGCGATAAATCGATCCCAGAAGATCGATTGCTTGCCGCCGAACCAGCGGGTAAGTATAGACGTACCCTGAGACTGACACCTTGACTTGACCATCTATGTATAGTAGAACCTCAGAGTTACGAACACCTCGGGAATGGAGGTTGTTCATAACTCCGAAATGTTTGTAACTGAACAAAATGTTACGGTTGCTCTTTCAAAAGTTTACAGCTGAACATTGACTTAATACAGCTTTGAAACAACTATGCAGAAATAAAATGCTGCTTTTAACCATTTTAATTTAAATGAAACAAGCACAGAAACAGTTTCTTTACCTTGTCAAAAAAATTTTAAACTTTCCCTTTACTTTTTTAGTAGTTTACGTTTAACACAGTACTGTACTGTACTTGCTTCTTTTTTTTTTTTTTTTCCTGCTGCTGCCTGATTGTGTACTTCTGATTCAAATGAGGTGTGTGGTTGACCTGTCAGTTTGTAACTCTGGTGTTCATAACTCTGAGGGTCTATTGTAAATACAATTGTAAAACATGCACGTGCACACACACACAGAGTGACAATGTTGTATCACAAAGATGTGCAGTAAAAGTCATAACATGAAGAGTAGACAGCTCAAATACTGGTGCCTGGGTGGATCTGGTGTGCATCTTCTGAGACATACATCTCAATGTGAGGCAGCTGTACGCACATGATGTCCATGATGGGACAGACTTTCTGGAAATTTCATCATAATGAGTTTGGGAAGTTTGTTACTCCACAAGTGACCTGGTCACACATTTAATTATGCAGCACACCCCAAACCAGTGCGGATAAACTTTATGTAAGATGCATATATTTTTATTGTATCAGTATATAATTATATATGTAAACAGTGTCTATCACAGTGCGGCTCTGATTCCTGATTGTGGCCTCTAGGTGCTTGTATATGAGCAAGTTTGAAACCTAGGATATTGTGCATGCTATGAAGTTACACACTATTATAATTTGTACAGCACCGACATCCTACTCAGTGCTATTCAAAACGGGGACACAGTCTCTTTCCCCAGGAGTTTACCATTTTGAGGCCCAATTTTTAAAGTCTTTCATGATTTCAGTGGGAATTGCACATGCAGACGGCTTGGATGATCAGGCCTGCCATGTATTTCTGTACCAGATAAGGGCTGGTCACAGGAGATTTCTTATACACACCAGATGCATTCCATTAATCATAAGATCCTTGAATGCTCTTCCAGGCATGGTTGAAGTTAAATAAGGTATTTCATACAATGCCACCTAGTGGCTGAACAATATAATACATCTCCCCTTTAAGTTCCACATTCCTACCATTTATAATATTTACACTATCACATGGTTTTTGAAGTTCAATACATATCAGTCTGTTAAGTGTCTCTGAATCATACTGGTTTTCTAATTACATGACCTGAACGTGTAGCATCTTGGTCATCTGGCTGTCAATTAGTTGTAACGACGGGCTGTGGTCAGTCTGGAATCTAGGGTCACCAGACAGCAAATGTGAAAAATCGGGACAGAGGGTGGGGGGTAATAGGAGCCTATATAAGAAAAAGACCCAAAAATCAGGACTGTCCCTATAAAATTGGGACATCTGGTCACCCTACTGGAATCCTCGAGTCTTCTTGTTCTCCCTCTGCCATCTACAGAGTTTACTCTGCTGATTGTTCTTTTTGAGGAACAAACTGTAGATGTTGATGGTTTCTGTTGAACTCCATTGTTAGTCTCGATTACATATGATCTGGGCGCTGAATTCTTTTTCATCATGACAGCTAGAGTTGTCCATCCTTTTTCTCCATCCAATTTGACATGAACATGGTCACCATATTCTAGACCTCGCAGTTCTCTGAGTGACATCGGTTGTAAAAGTGTTCATAAACTCTTTTAGCCTTTTTATCTGATTTGGCCACTCTCTTCATGTCTGGCGACATTGGAGATAGATTCTTTTCCAAAGTTGGAACAGCAGTTCTGATTTGTCTTCCCATCAGGAACTGTGCTGGTCTATATCCAGTAGTTGCTATTGGGGTTGGTCTGTAACTCAGAAGAGCACTGAATGGATATTCCTGCTGTAGGGTTTTATTAGCTATCTATACAACTCTCTCAGCCTCTCCATTCACTTGGTGGTAAAGTGCTCCGCTGATAATATGATCAAAATCATATTTAGTTGGGAATGACTTAAATTCTGCTGCAGTGAATTATGGTCCATTGTCCATCACTAGTTGTTCTGGAAGACCAAAGTGAGAAAAAGTGCACTTCAGTTTCTCGGTAACACTGCAACATCTTATGTCTTTAATTACGTTATTTCTATATACCTGGGAAAATAGTCCAGTACGACCAGATGATGTCCTCTGATTTTGCATAAATCTGCAGCTAGCCTCTCCCAAGGTCTCTTTGGTAGAGGTGTTTGTAAACTGTATGGTTCAACGTTGTCTCTTCAGTTGATTTATACTGGATCTCCTTTCAAAAGTCCAATATCAAATCCTCCAAGTTCTTCCACCTGTCTCAATAGGCCCATCAGGGTGGCCACACTGCATCTGAGAAGGCTGGTGGTCTTTGATCCTTTGATCACATGCACTCTGAATGCAAAGCTTTTGTATTTGTATGTTATTTCTGTGGTGAACTGAACCCTGCAGTTCAGAATACTTCCAGGACTAGTCAGAGTTCTTTCAGGTGTCTTAAACTATGGGAGGGTTGAAAGTGATTGTAAATCCCTTCTGAGATAAGAACATAAGAATGGCCATACTGGGTCAGACCAAAGTCCATCTAGCCCAGTATCCTGTCTTCCGACAGTGGCCAATGCCAGGTGCCCCAAAGGGAATGAACGGAACAGGTAATCTTCAAGTAATCCATTCCCTGTCACCCATTCCCAGCTTCTGGCAAACAGGCTAGGGACACCATTTCTGCCCATCCTGGTTAATAGCCATTGATGGACCTATCCTCCATGAATTTATCTAGTTCTTTTTTTTAACCCTGTTTGAACCACAGATGACTGAGAAGTCAGCTCCCGAGTCAATTTTAAAATCAATAATCTTGCCCTGAATATTCAGTTTCCTTCTCCAGGCAGGCTGTATGCCATCACACATCATAGATCCCAGACACAATGGCTCTTGATTGTCTGTAATATGAGTCAACCTAACTGCTTTGGTGTGGCAAACTGATGCAAAATATTCATATTTCATGCATATGTCATACTGTGTGCCTCTGGCTAGACATGCATCATCTCTTGCATGTAGGCTGGAATTTGTCCCTCTTACCCTGGGAGTTCTCTCTCTTTGCCTCAGGCTGTTTATGATCATGACTTTTAACACTCAAATGTCTGTATACAGTCCAAGATAGTTTCAGGTTTTTCAAATTTGTCAGGTTGCTCTGGGTTTTGCTGTTTCCAGCTCAGAATACATTGCTCTCAATATAGCTGTGGATAGAGTTAAATCCCTCTTGAACCATAGCTGCTGTGAATGTTTTTTATCTGGTAACCCAATAATCAACCTGTCTCTGATATTTTCATGTTTTGTATTCCCCAAATCACAGTTTTCAGCCAATGTACGCTGAAAGTTCTTATAAAACATTCAACATTTCCCCCTCATTCTTGAATTTATTGGGGAAAACATGCTCTTTCATAAACAACATTTCTCTGGGGTATAAAATATGCATCAAACATAGCCAGAAACCTTTCATAGTCACCTTTGTGACTGTTTTCAGTGAAGTCAAAGGATTGAAATATATGTTCTGCTTGCTTCCCTCTAGCATAAATTAGATACCTGTATATCTCCAGCTTCTTTGTGGAGTTTGTTTGCAATTCAAAATCTTGCAAAATACTGCTTCCAGTCTGTCCATTGTGAAGGTTTGTCAAAGCTGAAGTTCCCTGGGGCATTGATGAGTGGCATGTTGATGAGATCCTGCAACCTTTGTTGCTGTTCTTGCTGTTACTGTTCTTGGTTTACTCCTGACACCAGGCCATGTTTCTCTGTGCCAGATATGGACTGGTCACAGAGCTTGCACCAGGCGTTTTCATCGTAAGATCCTTTAATCACAGGCGCCAACTTTTGTTGGCGGCGGTGGGTGCTCACGCCTCCCCGACTCTGCCCCCTCCCTGCCCCTTTTGGACCCCTCCCCAAATCCCCGCCCTGCCTCCTCCCCCAAGTGCGCCGCGTTCCCCCTCCTCCCCCTTCCCTCCCAGACTTGCCGCACCAAACAACTGTTTCGCGGCGCAAGCGCTGGGAGAGAGGGGGGAGAAGCAGGACTCAGCGGCGCGCTCTGGGGAGGAGGCGGAGCGGAGGTGAGCTGGGGCGGGGGTGGCGGGGCGGGGAGCTGCCGGTGGGTGCTAAGCACCCACCAATTTTTCCCTGTGTCGGCGCCTATGCCTTTAATTATCAGAGGGGTAGCCATGTTAGTCTGGATCTGTAAAAAGCAACAGAGAGTCCTGTGGCACCTTTAAGACTAACAGATGTATTGGAGCATAAGCTTTTGTGGGTGAATGCCTGCATCCGACGAAGTGGGCATTCACCCACGAAAGCTTATGCTCCAATACATCTGTTAGTCTTAAAGGTGCCACAGGACTCTCTGTTGCTTTATGCCTTTAATGTTCTGCCCGGTATCGGTGAGATTCATTTAAATAAGGTAGTTTACACACAGAGCCACCTGGTGGCTGAACAGTATAATACAGTTTAGCATTCCATTACAACGGGTGGGCAAACTACGGCCTGCCAGCCGTTTTAATCTGGCCCTCGAGCTCCTGCTGGGGAGCAGGATCTGGGGCTTGCCCTGCTCCGGCGCTCCAGCCGGGGAGCAGGGTCGCGGGCCGCTCCGCGTGACTCCTGGAAGCAGCAGCATGTCCCTCTGGCTCCTACGTATAGGGCAGCCAGGGGGCTCCACTCCGCATGCTGTCCCCACCCAAAGCACCACCCCCGGAGCTCCCATTGGCCGGGAACTGCGGCCAATGGAAGCTGCAGGGATGGCGCCTGCAGACAAGGCAGTGTGCAGCAGAGATGCTTGGCCGCGCCTCCACGTAGGAGCCAGAGAGAGGACATGCCGCTGCTTCCAGGAGCCGTTTGAGGTAAGCACCGCCTGCACCCCACTCTGCAGGGTTGCATAGGTGTAACTCCCAGTAGCATTGTGAAAATTATGTGGTGACGTCCTTGCATAAAGATGACCCTAACATTTCTCTGGTTTAGTTCACTTAATAGGTTGTGTATAAATACATATATGTTTTGTGATTGAGTCTCTTGAACTAGAAAATGTATTTTCTAAACAAACTCAGATTTCTCAGAAAACAGTTCCTTAGGGTTGTTTCCCTTCCCCCCCACCCCCCATAGGCACTCACTGCAGACATAGCCTTGAAAAGCAGAATAAAAACAAATTAGACTATTAAGTCTTTTTAACATGTTTTTGTCTAGAGAAAATAAAGCTTAGTGAAAATGACTACAATAAACATTTCCCCTAATTAAGAACATTAGAATATAAGCAATTTTAAAAGACTGTGGGGTTTTTTAAACATAATAAATAAAATTAATCCCTAATGTAGCACTCAGTAAATGGAATTCTATTGGGATGATTTTGACTCAGTATTTACTACTTATGTTGGTATATAATGAATGCCAGTGCCATGTAGCATTGTATATTTGCAGCAGGGCACGCATCCTTGACCCAAGGGGTTCTGGTTACTTGTTTAAATACCCCCTTAAACACTGTTTGATAAATTCTGGGCTGAGTTCTGTTGATCTATCATCTTATCTAATATTCCTGTTTGTTCCTTTTCACAGTAAACATCCTCCAAGTTAAAATAACAAATTTCTGTTATGCTGACTTGATTCTTTGTTACTTATTTGCTAAGTGAAGCGACTGTTAGTGACATTTACTGTCCTTGATGCTTAATGTACCTTTTACTACAGGGCTTTTAGCTTTCCATTATTATTACCAAAAATATTACATTTTTCAAAGCATAAGGCAGAGTTATAGCCACAGGATTCCCATTGACTGTAGTGAGCTAAATCTACAATACTTAAATACATTTACCTCTTAATGTTTCAAAACCTGTCAATAGAGAGACAGAAAAATAATTTCGGAGGCTCTTTACTGGATAAAAGCTTCTTTATTATCACAGAGACAAATATTCCAAAGGGCCAAGTCAAGAATTGCTGAATAAGACAATTTCAGATCAACAACTGAATTTTAGGATTTTATTACGAGTCAATTAGGTATAGTTTGAGCAGCCATATTTGGAACACTTATACAGCATTTATATAATTAGTAACATATTAGAGTGACTCATTTGGCAATCCTGGAAAATGTAATGTCACTTTGACTATGGTAGGTCTTTTATGGAAGTAGAAACCGGCCTGAGTTTTATAGCGTAGTTTTCTGTTACTTTCTGGGCATTTTTCTAAGTTGTCTTCTCATTGCTGAATGTTAAGCTTGGAATATTTTTAGTATCTGTTTTCCTTTTTCATATTGGGTGAATAAGGTACATTCATGAATGCTCACACATGCTACAGTGATACTATAGGCACTTTATAATTACCGAAAGAGGGAAGGTGAAAGACTGATGACACTGGTCCGAGATGGGCATAGTGCCCCTCAGTCCTACTTAAAGCACACCTCTACTGTTCCAGGCCTACAGCTCTATCAATGCATCTTAATCCTGACCTACTGTACACAGGGTTAGGCCAGTCCTAGGCTTCCAACTAACTCTCTCAATTCATTTCTGTCTTGCCCCACAGCATCTCCTGCTGTTCCAGTCCTAACCCAATCTCAACTCTGCTGATGCTGAGGCAGCTCAGATCTGACCTGTAGCAGGCTCTGCTATATACTGGGTGTCCTACAGCTTTCTCAGTGCATCTCATTACAAATTGGCAGAGCTTCTGAACTGTTATACAGAGTACATCTGATATAGTTCTGTGGGGGCAATGGTACATATGTACAAAAAACAGTACTCTGCCTATTTGCCCAGTCTAAGGAAGAGCTCATTGGATCGGCAGGTAGCGTTCGATGTATTGGGGATCGATTTATCGCGTCTCGATCCGCGAATTGATGCCTGTACCCCACCTCAGCAGGAGGAGTAAGCGGAGTCGATGGGGGAGCCACGGCAGTCGACTCACCGCCGTGAGGACGGCCAGGTAAGTTGAACTAAAATACTTTGACTTCAGCTATGCTAATAGCGTAGCTGAAGTTGCGTATCTTAGTTCGACCCCTCCCCCCCCACTAGTGTAGCCCAAAGAATGTAGAATATATGGGGTTCATAGGAGTTCAGTCCCACAGTCAGGAGACCATCTGCAATGAACCATATCCTACATACAGTGCATACAACTTTAAGAACCATTCAGAACTTCAGTGCCAAGAACTCTAGTCTAACTCTAGTCTGCTGAGTCCGCTAAAGGAACAGCTTCACTAGAGCAGCTAGCAGACCATCAGCAAGTCCATTATATTGCAGCAGAGGGCATAGCACCTCTGCTGCAATATAATTACATAGTTCTATGTAATAGTCTTTGTCTCTGGCCTGTCCCATCCAGGGCCGGCTCTAGGTTTTTTGCCGCCCCAAGCAAAAAAAAATTTGGCTGCCACCCGTCCCAGCCCTGGGCTCCTCGCCGGACCCCCCTGCTGCCCCAGCCCTGGGCTCTTCCCCCCCACCCACACCCTCTGCCCAACTCTGGGCTCCCTCATTCCCCCCCACCATTGCCTCACACACACACCTCCTGCCGCCCCAGCCCTGGGCTCTCTCCCCCCTCACCTGCACCCTCCTTCCGCCGCAGCCCTGGGTCACTGGTAACTCGCTCCCACGGCAGGTCATTCAGCAGGAATTTTAGATGAGCACAGAACATAGACAGGATTAGTTCCCATATGGTTACAGAACTGCAGTAAAGTGGAACAATTTTCAGCTTGTGTGACTGGAGGATATCTGGATGCATATTATAAGGCTGTCCTACATAAATGAAGAAAAGTTGAGGTGCCTTTATTATTCTTTTGTTCCTCTCTTTCTTTCTATAGGGAATTTGCCAATGCAATATCACTGTCTTCCTTTTAAACAAACAAAAAAACCAATGGCTGTTGAAAATAGCAATTCCAGTCCTAATAACCACTGGGAAGCATTTCTTGCTCAATTTTATCCTACTTTTTCTACAGCAAGTTACAGTGGATCAGTATATTTGATTTGGGAGAAATGAAGTAACAGCTGCCCAAACGGAGCTTAAGCACTCCTGAATTTTTAGGTGTTCAAATCTGGAAGGCAGGTGCTGGGGGGGGAGGGAGCTGTGGCTCTGCGGGGGAGCACGGCAGCATGTATGCAGCAGTGTGTCTGGCGCTGCGTGGAGCCAGACATGCTGGTCTGAGTGGCACGGTAAGGGGGCTGGGGGGTTGGATGGGGTGGAGGTTCGGGGGGGGCAGTCAGGGGACAGGCAGCGATTGGATAGGCATGGGAGTCCCGGGGGTTTGTCAGGGGACAGGTAGGGGGTGGGATCCTAGGGGGAAAGTTGGGGGGGGTCTCAGGAGGGGGCAGTTGGGGACAAGGAGAAGGGAGGCTTAGATAGGGAGTGGGGTCCGGGGGGGGGGCAGTTGGGGCAGGGATCCCAGGAGGGGGTGATCAGGGGACAGGGAGCAGGAGGGATTGGATGGGTTGGGGTTTCTGTGGGGGGCAGTCGGAGGGAGTGGATGGTGGCAGGGTGGGGCTACCCTCCCTCCCCATGGAGTGTCCTATTTTTTGAATGTTAAAATATGGTATCCCTACCTTCACAGTGCAGCTCTCCATTCACTGCAGCATGAGGTCTCAGCTACCTCACTTCCTCTCCCTCTTTCCTGTTGGTAGTGGCCATGGGAATGCTGGGAAATGTAGTTCTTTCCCTGCTCCAGGGCTGGCTCTATAGGCAGGGAGCTAACCAAGGAACTACAGCTCCCAGGGCCCCCTGTTGGTTCTCAGCTCCCATGCTGGATCCCTGCCGCCCCTGCAAATGGGCTGCCCCAAGCACGTGCTTGCTTTGCTGGTGCCTAGAGCCTCCCCTGGTCCGATCCCAGGCATCAACAATACCTGGCTTCAAGCCATTTGTCTTTCTGTTGAGCTTTAATGATAATTTATTATTAATTTTTCTGACTTTAAAGAAGATTCAAGGCCTGTCACTCCTGGAGAAGGACAAAACCAAGAAGAGGGGTAAAATGGAGTATATCACTGTTTTAGATTTCCATTTCAAGAAGTAAGGCATCCCTGCTTAAGATTCTCACTGGCTGAGATATAAGAGCCAAGTGAAGAAGGGGGCAGAAGCAGCAAGTGCCTTACGGAGGCCAATCTGCATTCTCTCAGGCTCAAGGATTGGGCTCTCCACTCCCCCAATAGAATATTTTGACAAAAATAATTTGTTAAATTAAAAAAGAAGTGCAGCATAGGAGCAGGGATCCACGTCCCAGAAATACAGAACTCATCTGAACACCGGAAATTCTCATCAGTTGAGGTTTTAGTCTAACACCACAAATGGAGCAGTCCTTTTAAAACTGCAGCAGCAAAGCTTATACTACAAATTAAGTGATGAGCATTGTCTGTACTGTGGAGTCTTCTTTCTAATTCCTTTGGCTTCTTATCACATTGACTCTGTATAAACTGAAGAGAATGTATAAAGTTGGCCTCTCAAACTTTTCAGTGTTTAACTTCAGTTCGATTAAACACTTATGTATGTGTACAAAGTGAAAAATGAGGTTAAAGAGGTTAATGCTTTAATGCTTTTAATAACTCTTAACCACATGGCTGTATTTTGTCAAATAGAACATGGGTTCTACCAGGAAAAGCATGTGCTAGATAGGAAATGATGCTTCCAAAAAGAACAAAAGTGCTACAATGCAAAATGCTTCTAGGCCATCTTGAAAAGTCACACATAGTATTTCTGCACTGGAAATTAATGTAAAGTGCTTTACAAGGGTGTAGCTCACAGAATAAACCAGGAAGGAATGGATTTTTTTTGTCAGACTTGCAGTTTAGAGAAAGAATTCACAAAACAGCCTGCAGAACTCCTCAGCACTGGGCAGGATTGAGGGGTTTTATAGAGTCCTGAGTGCAAAACAAAGTCAGTAAAACCAGGGGCAACCTCAAGAACTGGTCCTAGGGGCCTTAAAACAGTGCCATCATGTGTGCCACCCCTCATCCATGGTGCCCCACTGGCAGCCAAAATGCTGGAACTGGGAGAAGTGGAAATAAAGCAAAGGTTCCTTCTTTGTATAGTGAGTGTCAGGAGAAGGACGAGACAATATCAGAGATGTGGATGGTAGCTGAGAATGACTGAAGAAACTGGCCTCCTCACCACAGGAGATTCTTGCATTTAGTCAAAAACAGCATTAGACTGGCACCAATAATCACTATTAGTGGTGGGATCAGCATGGTACAAGAGACTATGGGCCAAATTCCCTGCTGGTTTAGCTCTCATAGAGTACTGCCAGCAGAAATGGGCTCTGTCCCCGGCTGGAAGTGTTTCTCCTCACATCCCCGCTAGTTGGAAAATCCATTAGATTCAGTGGAGTTACTCTGGATTTAAACCAATGGAAGTGAGAAAAGAATTAGGCCCAAAAGAAGACAATTCTTGCCTTGAGGTGCTTACAGGCTGGATATCTTGGCTCACAATTTAGAAATTGAACTTAAAATATAATTAAATAATTATTATATAAATGTAATTTGCAATTTTTGGATGGCTCATTTTAAAAAGCTATTTGATTATGGTATTAATGTGAAGGGCAGGTAATGTTGTGATTTAATTGCTACTCGCCTTGACAAAAACTGTAGCAATTAGCAGGATCCACAGAATCCCCACAACTCTCCACTTCGCTGACTAAATCCTATCTACTCGTTTCTTATCCTTATATTCTAATGTGTAGCATTGCTGTGCAAAACAGAAATTCGGTGACAAAGGAGTACATATGGGAGGAAATGGATTTCAAAGTTACTAAGAAATGCAGCCCCATTGTTAATCTTAATTACCCAGTTTTGACAAATCTGGAAGAATCACCCATAACACTGTGTAGTTTAAGTTAATGAGTCTAATATTCTTTATATAATTAAAACAAACTTCCATAAGATGGAATCCAGCTTGGAAGAAAAGAAAAACATGATCATTGATAAATGGATGAAATATACATCCAGCTATTTTAGTCTCCCTGCAGCTACACTCCATTCCTGATAAAATGCTGATGGATGCATTCCACAATAATTATTTTGCAGTGCTTAATACAGGGTGTCAAGATACTCTGCCTTATGGAAAGCAAGTCTGAAGTCTGGGATCTCATTGATGTACTTACAAAAACATAGTTTGGTATTGTAATGAGCTGAATATTTCAAATCTTACCCTATAAGTTCATTTAAATTCACCAGCATCACAAGAATTTGTGATCTAGCCTTGATTAGGTGTAAATTGGCCACTTGTTTTAATATGTAGGTGCTTTAATATTTTATATGTAAATCCCCAAATATCTGTGCATTGTAATATTTCAGGAACAAACCTGGGTTTCTGTGCTTAGATCAAGTATGAGTGTGGTACAGGGTGTTCCATGGCAGAAGGGGAAGCAAGCCTGCCATTTTGTTAGCATTACTATCCACAGCCACTACTGGAGTCTCAATGTTGAAGTAGGCTCTGGGGCTGTTGTCCCACCGGCCAAGTGGGATAGTGAGGAGGTTTGGCCAAAGGATCTGTATTATCATGGAAGCCAGCTCCCTTATCCCATCCTATCATGGTGCTTCAAAATGACCCCCACGGAACAGCAAAGTTCAGCACAGCTCTGTGAGGTGAAGGGGTGCAGACACCCTATGCAACCTCCCTGTTTCCTATCCTATCCATGCACATTGGGACTGCGCCAGTTCTGCTGCCTACCCAGTTGACCCAGTTTCTGAACACCCACATCTTTGTAGATGGAATAATGACATTTCCAAAGCTGATGGAGACCTAGGACAGGATTTTCAAAGGAGCCTAAAGCAGTTAGGCACTCAAATCACATTGAAATGTAGCAGGAGTTGGGTGCCTAACTATCTTAGGTATCTATGAAACACCCAGTCCTCATTCCTGACAGTATAATGGATGAATAGTGAGAATAAGAATAAAACTTTGCTTTTCATGATTGCAAGAGAACATAATGCAGTGTTTTAAGAATAAATAATTCAAGCCCATCTTTCTCCCGGACTGAGGTATTTTCCCACCACTTTATTCTAGGAAAGCATTTGAGAACTTAATGAGAATTTATATCTTCCATTGACATTATTTCTCTATTCATTTTACTAGGAAGATTTCTCTGATGTCTTTGACATTAAACAGAAGAGTCTTCATATTATCTAACACCACGCCAACTGGAATAAGCTCCAGAGAAGAATGAACACCCTCTAATGCTAAACAGGAGCTGTTCACTGTATCTCAGAGCTTTTTCTCCCTGGGTCATAGCTGAGTAATGGAATTTTTGAAATCTGTGTAAATCCTAGTTGAAAGGTGCTGCCTGATGAAATTTCCATGGCTGAAGCTCAATCTCTGGTTTTCACCCCCATGCTATAACATCGAATTCTGCCTTCTGAAGACTATTCTTCTTTTTGATTTAACTGCATTGTACAAAAAACTACATAAAGGGAAGGTTAAGATGGCACAAGTAAGTGCTCAAAAGTCAGGAAATGCCAAACAAATCTTGTTGCCAGAGCTAGAGAAGTGAGCACAAGCCTGAAAGTTGCCAAAGAAGGAAACCACAGGATGAACTTGTATTGCAAACAAAACTATTCCCTCGTCCCAGATTTCAGGGCTTTAGATTATTATTATTTTATTATATGTATAAGAGCAGGGTCTAGAAATCCCAACCAGGTTGGGGCCCCGTATTGCTAGGTGCTGTAGACATATAGTAAAGATAGACCCTGGCCCACTGAGCAGGCATTTTTAGATTAAGACAAGATGCAACAGGCTAGTGAAATAAACAAAGGGGGATCAGGTGCCAGGGAGAGGGGATGGGGTACCAGTAACATTTCTCACAGACTAGCTGTATGCACCTAACCCTCCTAGATCCTTTAACACGGAACAGTAACAAAGAATTAAGATCCCTTTGACCAGTGGTTCTCAGACTTTTGTACTGGTGACCCCTTTCACATAGCAAGCCTCTGAGTGCGACCCCCCTTATAAATTAAAAACACTTTTTAATATATTTAATACCATTATAAATGCTGGAGGCAAAGCGGGTCTTGGGGTGGAGGCTGACAGCTCGCGACCCCCCATGGAATAACCTGAGTGGTCCCGACCCCCGTTTGAGAACCCCTGCCTTTGACTATTCCTCTCTTTTTCATAACAATACAGCATGTGGTTAGAACCCTTTTTCTGGTTCTTTCCTCCCCAGCCTCTTCGTAATCAGTAACTTTATATGAGTAAGTGACATCACTACAAAAGCCACCCTCATCCATTCTACAATTCCTAGTGCCTGAGCTGCACCCACTGACATCAGTGGTGAAGGATTGGGCCTCTAGTCACCATCAATGATTGTACTGCATCATGAAAGGTGGCATAAAGTGAAGAGCAAGCAGTTGAGAGCTTGTATTTCTTCAGAGATTGTACTGTTCTGTCATCTCCCCATGCAGGCCATGAAACCCCTAATGTGCGGGGCAGGCAATTATTTTCCTTTCATATGCATTGCCATTTACATGAGCGGCTGCAGAAAATTCCAGAACATGCTGAAGAACAATTTCCATTTTGGCAGATATTGGCTTGGATATTTTTATCTTGGTACATGTGAACTAATCATTACAAGTGCAATGCCAACAAAAATGTATCCAATCAGGTTGAAGCTGATTGTCATGCAGAGAGCCAGCAGAAGTGCTTGGCACCACTTACACCCAGAAATCTTAAGTGGAATGTAAGTAGTGGATAGGCTGTGGGGCTGATCTTCTGCACGGGGTGAATTTCACCCCTAGTTCATAGAATTTTGTACACTATCTTCTGCATGACTGGAAAAATATACCCGTACCAGAAACACTGCAAGGACATCTGTACCTTTATCACCTTAATAGATTAATGGGGGCAATTATTCGTCCAAGAAATAGGTGAGCAGAAAACTTGCAGATTTCTCAGTTTCCCCAAGAAATGGTGCATTTCTGTAATTGTTTTCTCAGAACACAGTATATTTGGCATTTATTATTTTTTTCAGTATACCTTTATGCCTGTCTTTATTCCTGTAAAATTGAAAATACATACAGCCAAAATTAGACTGTTTTTGATGAACAAGTATTACATTCATTTTTAACTGCTCTCTTTCCCAGTTTTGAACATTTTGGTGCCATCAGTTATGCTTCTTTTGCATGGCATATAGTAAAAAAGCTTTAATAGCATAATCAATCATCTTAACATATTTTCTGTCCCACATACAACAACAGTCATTGTGGTGCAATCAACAATGAGTATTCCAAGGATTCCTGATTGTTTTGGGTTTGACTCTTCTTTTATCATGTAGTGATTTACAGTAAAGAACTGAAACATCAGTATTTTACATTGAAATGGCCAACATTACTATCCAGGCACTGTTGCCCCTATATAACAGATCTCAGATGGACTCTCAGAGAGTTAGCCAAAAGCAATAGATGACTCCATAATTTCTATTTTATTTTTAATGAAAAACAACAAAAAGTGACCACAGTAATTTGCAATCAAAGTCTCAGTAGCTTTTAAAGGACTATTACTTTTCTGAGATTCTGCCCTTTGTTTAAATTTTGTTTGACAAGTGCTTTATAAATGAGCAAAAGAGGTGGTTTATGTTTCATTAATGAGGTTGATAGTGGTTAATTACTGACGTGGCATAAACAATCCAATGCCAGATCAAGCAGGAAGGGTCAGTTATGCAGAAAAGATCCAGCTGGAACAGATATGATTTCCTTTAACTATTTGAATTCCAAACCATTTATAGACAAGATCTCCTGAGAACTCGAACCCATAAGAGTTCTGAATTCTATGGTTCTAATTGATGCTAGGCTTGGAACATAAAACAGGATTTAGGAACAGCAACTTTCTGTACAAGCTGTCTGCTGAGCTCAGACTCCAGAAGACGCTCATCACATTTCTTAGACCATTGAAAAGATAGAGACATCTTCACCACATAGGATGGCCTGTAGAAGGGGCCACAATGATGCTAATGAATGAAATGAGGTTGCTAAAGTAGTGTGGCATGACAAATATAAGAGGGTCTTTCAGGTCAGACTCACAGCATCATCACAGCTGATTATTCTTGAATATGAACTTACATGTGCCTTCCATACATTGTACTGTGGTATTTCCAGACTCCAGCTCCTGACATACACAAAGTGTTCTATCAATCTCTGGAGCCTGAATATATAAGTCAAATGAAGTAAACCTTCCCAGTCAAGCAAAGCATGCTCACTGAATTGGGTGATTTCCTTTGTCATCATGCTGTCGACCAGATAGGGTTAATAGTGTTTTCAAACCTGAGCTATGCCTTATTGCTAAACAATTTGTAATCAGTTTATACTGATTATTTGCCTCATATGATTATTTTGATTTGTTTGTTTGAATTAATTTGCTGTGTTGGGAACTAAGATATGCTATCAAGATTGACTGGTTCTTGTGAACAATCTATAGCAAAAAATGAGAAAAGTTGTGGCTTTGTCATAGCAAAAAAAAAGTATAGAAATGAGCAGCTAATCCTGTGGTAACATCAAAAACTGCTGTTGTAAATGTGAAATGTCAGTAAAACCAGGGGCAAATATGAAATGTGACCTGAGTCCAAATTTAAACCATCTGATGCTTCCTCAACATCATATCAGGCAGGGATAATCATGATGCTTCATGAGAGAAGGCCCTGAATCCCAAAAGTCTTAAATTGTACCCTAGGAAGTCCCGAAAGCCCATTGCTGTAATAGCTAAATCAACAAAAATCTTTCAGAATGGAGGAGCTTTGAGTTCTTTTACAAAAGTGAAATTGGTATAAAGAAATATAGCTAAGCAACTGTTCTCTAAGACTGCTCAACTACAATGCAATATGCTAGAATACAGAACAGCACCGTACTACAAAAGTGTGCATAATACAATGTAGCACAAATTATTCTGGTTAATTTAATGAAAAAAGTAGCACTAACTTCTTCATGGGCAGTTAAGAATGCCAAGGGCCAGATTATGCAACGTTTTATAAATGAAAAGAAACAATAGAAAATCACTACAAAAGACCCACATACAGAGATTTCATAAACTTCTCTGGAGCCCATTCCGGAGGTGTGCACATCAGAATTATGTGCTGTTGGGATCCTGAGTGATCCTGAGTTGTAGAATTCTAGGTATGTTCAAATTATAAAATACACAGCCATAACAGCTGCCTAAGTGCTTACAAACAAATGGCAAAACTATAGCCAATGTGTAGTGGAGATATGGATTAATCTTCCTGTACAATACAGCAGCACAGTATGTTAAAATTAAAATATGTAGAAAAAGTTTAATGTTTACATAGTTTAGAGACACTGGCCTCACATAAAGTTTCCAAATTCAATTTATTATGGCACTTATATATGTTAAAATAATACTATTACAGTGCTCTCTTACTAAGCAACGTATGTTATCTATTAATGTGCAGAGATGCCAGTGTTAAGCAATTAAATTAGGAGAATGTCAAACTCTATCAAGAAAGCAAAATATTTAGTAAGCTGCCTAGAGAGAACTCTGGGAAAATATGACGTGAGACTCCCAGTGGCCTCTGTCCCTGATGATACAGTTATTATTTGATTTATGTGGACTTGCAGCTGCCCTTGCTTTGACCCTAGGAAGGGCTGTGTGGGAAGTTTGTGTCTCAGATAGGCTGAAGCGTTGGTCTGCAGAGTGTCTGGAGCCTAAGTGTATGCAAAGAAACTGATAAATAGGGAAAAGGCCCAGTTTGCTCCAGCTGGAAATCAGAAAGTTGAAGTAACTGCTGCATCCTCACAGACCCACTCTAGGAAGAGAGGGCATTCTCTCCAGAACTACTGTATGTAAGTATTTTATTCAGTTCTCTAAAATCTTGTGGATTTTACAGTATCAGTCTACACAAAAATTAACTGTGCTCTATTAAGATATTTGCAGTTTAGAACACTTTTGTCATCTGATTTTTAAAATGCTGATCAAGGAACAATAGAAAAAATTATACCTTTTAAATAAGGTGTTCTTTACTGCCAATCATTTTGTTTCAGGAGTATTAGACATATGTAAACTGCTTTGGTGACCTATAATATACTGGCCATTCCAGAGATGCATTTTCCCCTCCTGAAGATAACAAGGAAGTGCAAAATTCAGTGCAATAATAATCAGAAGTATTTTAGTCATATAATTATTATGCAATGGCAGCTTCTAAGCCCCAAGGATTCAGTGTGACATTCAGGATTAGATTTGGTGGTAAAATTAATCCTGTGTCTGAAGTACAAATGTGTCTGTTAACTGTGTAAAAATTTAATTTATTTAATTGTCGATGTCCTTCTAAACTAACTTTTTTTTAGTGGTGGATCCATTTCAATGTTACCCATTCTCAACAAACCAGACAGGCAGACATCAAAGCCATACAGTTATAAAGGACCTGTCTCCCTTTATTTTTCCAATTAATTTAAATTATTCCTTTTAAATAATTACACAAATAGCAACTATTTAAAAGTAAGTAGCAGAGATTACAAAATCGTCACATACAAAACTATCCATCAATAGGATAAAGCAATCCCTGTTACGGAAAGTCCCCAAAAAGACACCATACAGACAGATGAACAGAGCAAATACCATTTAAGGGATGGGGGGGGGGTAAGCTTTCCTCGGAGAGCAGTTTGATTTGGGATTCTTCACATATTAAAAAACAAAAATCCCAAATAAAACAAAAATCCCCACCAGAGCTCATATTATTAAAAGGCCTGATTTATGCAGCACTATGTTATCTGATTCTATTCGCTTTCTTTGCAAAATGAATCCACTCTTCGTTTAATCACAGATGTGGTTAGAGGATTGCCTTTTGAGTGCAGCCAAATATACTACCTGGGATATCAGGATATAATAGCCAGTGAGAGTGGCTGGTAACTTCTTGTCAATTCTTGGTTTAATTTTCATAACTTCAGAAAGTACAACTCCCACTCCGGAGACAAAACAAAGCTGGAATCAAAACTGAGATTGAAATCCACTGCCTAATTCGTGTGGTTGTTCATTCATGCTTTCTTTCCCAGGATATAGGGTGCACTAAATAAATCTAAAAGACCTTCAGCTCAAGTTCCTGACATTCCTTTGGAACAAGAAATTTCCCTTTTGACACAACTGTCAAAATATTTACGATAGATGTTAATGTACTGTCAATTCAGACATTTTGAAGAGCTCCCTGGAGGGTCTCCTTAAAGAAATATGTTCCACATTGTAATAGTTACCATAATAAAATTATGAAAAACAACATAGCATCTTCTGCCATTAATAACATGAAAACAGATGCACAGTATGTCTTCAGTTTGTATACGTGACTTCTGGTAAGTGACTCAGATGTTTTTGTGTCACGAGTTCATACTTTACTTTTTATACATTGATGAGTTTACCATTAAAACGTCACTTTCCCTTCACTTTTGATAAACTGAAGATGACTGACAAATCCTTTGATTAGGACTAATAGCTGAAGATTCCTGAACCTTTGTATGACACGCAAGATTTACAGTGGATGGATAACCTACTGTTTCAGTAGATGTTCCAGTTTACATTTTGTCACCTGATGGAGATTTAATACTATCAAAAGTAAGGTTAGAAAAGTAAAACAGTATGATTTTCAGATGTGCCTATGTTACTTAGGAGCCTAAGTACCATTGACTTTAATCTTTGTCAATCAATTAGGCAATTCTTAAAAATTTTAGCTAACTCATTGTGGAAAGGACATTTTATTTTTTTTATATGCTTCCTAATAACTATGAAAAAAGACTTTCCATACAAAAGGCTTAGCAGGAATAACATCAGAAACAGTAAAAAATGAGCAGGGCATAATGTGTATCTTTATACATGAAAAACTCACCTTAAAGCAGCCTAATTAAGGACTAAAGTGTTGGGCCCTAAATGTGGCACTAATTGTGATCCTAGATAACTGATATGATTGCTCTCATTAAGGTGTGCATCACAGTTCCCAGTCTAACACCTCGTTTTCAGTCGCAACTTTCAAAAAAGTTTACATTTTAGGTTAAAATTCCCCAGACTTCATCTCTGTGCAAAGGTGATTTTTTTGTCTTTTCTTTTGAAAGTGTAAGTAATAATGGTTGAATAAGAGAAGAGAGAGAGAGTGTGTGTGTGTGTGTGTGTAATATTCTTTTTCCATTATAAAAAAAATGGTTGTAACTCTTCTGACTGGGGTAAAACATTAAAATTTGTCAGAGAAACAGCTGTCATTGAGGAGAAGAGCTTTTGAGTGTTCTGGTGAAATCTGGTTATGATTCGATCAAGTTATGATACTTTGAAAATTGCATGCGGAGCAATTGAATTTTTTTTTGCTAAGTTCAGCATGGGCAACTAAGGAAGGCTGTGTTCTGTATGTATGCATGCCTAACTTAGAGTATGTGAAAGGAATACTGCAGGTAGACATGTGGGGTGAGGAAATACTTCCACAGAGTTCTTGGTTCAGTCCCTCCAGACCTCGTAAACTGTAAGAGATTAGAGACAGCTACTGTACCCTTTGTAGATGTGCATGTAGGTGCTCT
Organism: Terrapene triunguis; assembly: GCF_002925995.2. Classification (NCBI taxonomy): domain Eukaryota; kingdom Metazoa; phylum Chordata; order Testudines; family Emydidae; genus Terrapene; species Terrapene triunguis. The sequence goes on from NW_020665277.1 coordinate 4,580,324, forward strand.
GCACTTCATACGATTTGCAGGTGAAGGCCTCATTCTTGCCGACCTCCTCAAATGTGAGCGATAGAGTTTATAGATTCCAGTTTATAGCATATACACATGCTATTGTCAATTTTGCAAACCAGCAGAGCTTTAATGTCCTGGAGATTGAAGTTCCTTCTTTTAGTATTTTTTCTATTTTCCATATTTTTTATTTACTACCCACCCCTCCAAGGCAATTTCATACCTGAAAACTATATTAAAAATGGTCTCTCAAAGTCAGGAAATTCCAGTTCCTTGTGCATATGCATCATGATAACAATATACAGCCTTTAATTAATTCTCAAATAAACATGTGGTTCTTCATTTTAATATCATTTTGATTGTTTTCTAAAGTGAAGAAATACTCTAGTTTACACTGACCCAGTGTAAGCTGAAAATTCAGCGGTCACAGCTGACATTCACATATATAACTGTGAACACATAATTAAGGACTATGGGCTAGAATCACAAAGGGACTTAGTTATTGCAGTGCTTAGCACTGCAATGCCTAGCTTGTAGGTGCCTTGTCACCCAGTGCAATCCACAGACCTAAGTTAAGCACCTAGGCTTCCTATATAATGCATGGGGAGAGTTGGGTGCCTCAGAATAGGATCCACAAAAACCAACATGATGAGCAGGGTGCTGCCAAGTTAGCCAATAGGAAATGCCAAGGAAAGGGGAGCGCGCTAAGCCCTAGCCTTGCAAGGAGCTGGGTGCCTATCTCTGCTGGGATTCTCAGCTGTGAATCTTCTCCTGGAGTTAGGCACCTCAGTTGTTTTTTACATGAAATGTTGGGGGCAGGAGGCAGTAGCAGCAGTAGTCCTCTTATCTTTAGCCCAGTAGTTAGGACCCTCAACCAGCAGGTGGGAAATCCAGGTTCAATTCCCCCATCTACCTGCTATGGAGAATAGATATGAACTTGGGTCTTCCACTTCTCAGGAGAGTGCCCTAACCACTGGCTGAGTGTCTCTCTCTCCGTTTCCCCTGTTAAAGTTATACCACGTTGTATACATAATTAACTATGTATTGGGTCAGAGAGCATGTCAGACTGACTCTATAGTCCAGTGGTTGGGGCACTCAGCTAACTAGAGGAACACCCCAAGTTTAAATCCCTTCTCCACATCAGGCAGAGGAGGGAAATGAGTCTGGGTCTCCCACATCCTGGGTGAGTTCCTCAACCACTTGGCTAAAGGTTATAAGGGAGGCTGCCATCTCCTCCCCCAGCCTGGCTGTTTTATGTGGGGTCAGGCATGCTCTGATTATGCATACTGTGTTGCATCCCACAGGGTAGATAGACAGATGCCTAATTTGAGTATCCCACTGGGGCTTAAGTGTGAGATAGTCTAAGCACACGGTGCCTGAGGCAGCTGTGGGTATGCTCACTAGCAGAAAATTAAGTGACTTGGGAATTTAACAGTGGAAATATAGATATGTAGGAACTTAAGGTGCCTCCAAGGTTAGATGGCAGCAGCTGAGCAAGAATTTTGAGGATCCCCATGGTGCCTCGATGTTGGCACCTATCTCCTCTTGTGGAACTAGCCCCATACTGTAATGCATACAACACAAGATGATAGAATTAAAGTTGAACGTTCAATCTTAACTTTGGCATTTCCTAACTGTGGAGAGCTTTGCTATGCAACCTTAATGTTCTCATGTCATTTTTTGGATGAAATATAGAACATAATTTAACTTTTGTTTCTCCATGACCTTGAAAGACCATCACAAAGAGCCCAATCCTGAAATCCTTTCTCAAGTAACACTCATTTAAGTCAGTGGAAACTTCGCCTGAATAAAGACTAATTCATTATATCAGGATCAATTTAATTAATCTGACACATTACAGATGTGAATGTGGGTTTTGTACGCTCAATTTACATTTTTGATAGACTGGATCAGTGTAACTTTATTTTACTTTGGAATACTTTTTCACATAGAACAACCATCAAAAGGATGTTGGAAACACACACATCAGTTTAAAAAAATGCATATTTACCGAAGGAAAAAATTTAGACTTTGTCCATGCCGAATTGATCTGATTGATAAGGCCCCCACCCAGGATTCATTGAGTCACTCTCTTTCAAACAAATATTTACTAGCAGAGATAACACAATGGCAGCATTCCAGCCTCACAGCACCTTTTCTCCTTGTGCTGGTGACGTGAGGGGAAAGTTTTCTATTCCATGAATATGTCTATGCTGGGGGAGGGTATTAATGTATATTTTGGGAGAGGAGGTATATGCCTCAAGATATGGCTTCAGTTCAGATTCCCTGGAGTCATAAAATCATCTTCTCAGGTACAGTAGATAAACTATTCCATGTAGCCTGCTGTGACCATCTTTCAGGTGAGCCCTTAAGATCCAAGCTCTTATCTGCTCTGCGGGAGTCGTTACTGATCCCATGTGTGACGGGTTGGATCACAGAAACCCCCTTGGGAGCTGCCACCCGAT